>NW_027397128.1:5476842-5825965 GCF_003265705.2 Callorhinus ursinus
GTCATTGAAAATAGAAGGAGAGATAAAAAGCTTCCAGGACAAACAAAAACTAAAGGAATTTGCAAACACAAAACCAGCCCTACAAGAAATATTGAAAGGGGTCCTCTAAGCAGAGAGCCTAAAAGTAACATAGACCAGAAAGGAACAGAGACAATACACAGTAACAGTCACCTTACAGGCAATACAATGGCAATAAATTCATATCTTTCAATAGTTACCCTGAATGTAAATGGGCTAAATGTCCCAATCAAAAGGCACAGGGTATCAGATTGGATAAAAAAAAACAAGACCCATCGATATGCTGTCTGCAAGAGACTCATTTTAGACCCAAAGACACCCCCAGATTGAAAGTGAAGGGGTGGAAAACCATGTACCATGCCAATGGACACCAAAAGAAAGCTGGGGTGACAATCCTTATATCAGACAAATTAGATTCTAAACTAAAGACTACAAGAGATGAGGAAGGACATTACATCTTACTTAAAGGGTCTACCCAACAAGAAGATCTAACAACTGTAAATATCTCTTCCCCTAACATGGGAACAGCCAATTATATAAGCCAACTAATAACAAAATTAAAGCAACACATCAACAATAATTCAATAATAGTAGGGGACTTTAACACCCTCCCTCACTAAAATGGACAAATCATCGAAGCAAAAGATCAACAAGGAAATAAAGGCTTTAAATGACACACTGGACCAGATAGACTTCACAGATATATTCAGAACATTCCATCCCAAAGCAACAGAATACACATTTCTTCTCTAGTGCCCATGGAACATTCTCCAGAATAGATCACATCCTGGTTCACAAAACAGGTCTCAACCGGTACCAAAAAATTGCGATCATTCCCTGCATATTTTCGGACCATAATGCTTTGAAACTAGAACTCAATCACAAGAGGAAAGTTGGAAAGAATTCAAATACATGGAGGCTAAAGAGCATCCTACTAAAGAATGAATAGGTCAACCAGGAAATTAAAGAAGAATTAAAAAATTCATGGAAACAAATGTAAATGAAAACAAAACTGTTCAAAATCTTTGGGATACAGCAAAGGTGGTCCTAGGAGGAAAGTATATAGCAATACAAGCCTTTCTCAAGAAATAAGAATGGTCTCAAATACACAACTTAACCCTACACCTAAAGGAGCTGGAGAAAGAACAATGAAGCCTAAACCCAGCAGGAGAAGAGAAATAATAAAGATCAGAGCCGAAATCAATGAAATAGAAACCAAAAGAACAGTAGAACAGATCAATGAAACTAGGAGCTGGTTCTTTGAAAGAATTAACAAGATTGATAAACCTCTGGCCAGACTTATCAAAAAGAAAAGAGAATCAACCCAAATAACTAAAATCATGAATGAAAGAGGAGAGATCACAACCAACACCAAAGAAATACAAACAATTATAAGAACATATTATGAGCAACTATATGCCAGCAAATTCGACAATCTGGAAGAAATGGATGCATTCGTAGAGATGTATAAACTACCAAAACTGAACCAGGAAGAAATAAGAAACCTGAACAGACCTATAACCACTAAGGAAATTGAAGCAGTCATCAAAAATCTCCCAACAAACAAGAGCCCAGGGCCAGATGGCTTCCCAGGGGAATTCTACCAAACATTTAAAGAAGAATTAATATCTATTCTTCTGAAACCGTTCCAAAAAATAGAAATGAAAGGAAAACTTCCAAACTCTTTTTATGAGGCCATCATTATCTTCATCCCAAAACCAAAGACCCCATCAAAAAGGAGAATTACAGACCAATATCCTTGATGAACATGGATACAAAAATTCTCACCAAAATACTAGCCAATAGGATCCAACAGTACATTAAAAGGATTGTTCACCATGACCAAGTGGGATTTATCCCTGGACTGCAAGTTTGGTTCAACGTGTGCAAATCAATGTGATACAATATATTAATAAAAGAAAGAACAAGAACCCTATGATCCTCTCAATAGATGCAGAAAAAGCATTTGACAAAATACAGCATCCTTTCTTGATCAAAACTCTACAGAGTATAGGGATAGAGGGTACATACCTCAATATCATGAAAGCCATCTATGAAAAACCCACAGCCAATATCATTCTCAATGGGGAAAAACTGAGAGCTTTCCCCCTAAGGTCAGGAACACGGCAGGGATGTCCACTATCACCACTGCTATTCAACATAGTATTAGCCGTCCTAGCCACAGCAATCAGACAACAAAAAGAAATGAAAGTCATACAAATCGGCAAAGAAGAAGTGAAACTCTCAGTCTTTGCAGATGATAGGATACTTTATATGGAAAACCCAAAAGACTCCATCCCAAAACTGCTAGAACTCATACAGGAATTCAGTAAAGTGGCAGGATATAAAATCAATGCACAGAAATCAGTGGCATTCCTATACACCAACAACAAGACAGAAGAAAGAGAAATTAAGGAGTCGGTCCCACTTACAATTGCACCCAAAACCATAAGATACCTAGGAATAAATCTAACCTAAGAGGCAAAGAATCTGTACTCAGAAAACTATAGAATACCCATGAAAGAAATTGAGGAAGACACAAAGAAATGGAAAAACGTTCTATCTCTGTAACATCTCAATTTTTCTGTAAATTAAAACTTTTCTAAAAAAGTCTATTTTAAAATATTTGATAAACCAAAAGGTGACAAAGTCCATCTTATGGTTCTCATTTGTATTTCTTTGAATAAAAGTAATGTTGAACAGCTTTCCATGGGTTTATTGTCCATGTGTATTTTTCTGTCATGATTGTCCTGTTCATGTCCTTTGCCCTTTTTTTACTTGAGTATTTATCTTTTTGTTAATAGAATATTAGATAAAGGAAATTAACCTTTGTCTGTCATATGTGCTCTTTTCCTATTTGTCATTTGCCTTTCAATTTTATGACATTTTCTGGTGTATTGAAAATATTGAAAATGAAATATTTCAGTTTTATGTAGTCATACCTGTCAATTTTCCCTTTATAGTTCGTGCATTTCATATCATGCTTTAAGAGTCCTCTGCTACCCTATTATAAAAATTTTCACTTGTATTTCCTTCTGTTGGTTTTATGGTTTCATTTTTTTCACATTTTATATTCTTATATCAAAAAGTTTGTATGGTATAAAGAGTAGAGCATTTATTTTCTGAATTATTAGCTGGTTATCTGAATAAGCTTATTATTTCTTTTCCCTAGTAAATTGCAATTACACTTTTATAATAAATTCCATATTTGGCTTCATTTCTGGGTTTTCCATTTTGATTTGACTGGTCAATTTCTATTCCTAAAATAATGCCATAGTATTTTCATTATTGTAGCTTTGTAATAAATTTTTATATTTGATAAGGCAAATCCTCTTTTTTTTTGTTTTACTCCAGAATTTCCTTGGTATTCCTTAGTATTTATCCATCCATGTAAACTGAAGAATTCCAAAAAATAAAAACAACCCCCAAACTCTTGGAATTTTCACTGGAAATGTCTTTAATTTCTAGGGTAATTAATAGCTTTTACAAAATTGAGTCTATGTAACTATAAGACATGTTTCTATATTTAGCAGTCTTCATTTATCTTCTTCAGTAGAATTTTATACTTTCTTCCTGAGTCTTGTGCTTTTTGTTAAATTTATATTCCTAGGTATTCTATGCTTGCTATTGTTATTGGCAATTGAATATTTTTTCACCATTATATTTTCTAATTTTTTTATTGATATATATGAAGCTATTGAGGCAAGAATAAATACATGAGTTTGCACAAATATGTATATATGCATTAACACACACACACACACTTTATTGAAACAGAGACAAGAGGGAGAGAAGCAGACTCCCCGCTGAGTGGAGAACCAAGAACCCAACTCCAGGCTCCATCCCACGAGCCTGAGATCAGGACTGGAGCTGAAATCAAGAGTCTGATGCCCGACTGACTGAGCCACCCAGGTGCCACTGAACAAAGTACTTAAAACAGTGACTTGGAATAATAAATAATAAATACAACAAATAATAAATACTACCTATTACTAAAATTACCTTGAGCATCCTCTTTCTTAGTCCTCTACCATTTGTACATATAATATCATTGTTTTTCTTTTTTCCTTTTTTCTTTAGTTTGTCATATGTAAGGTTTTATATACAACTAGTGTGCACGGTAACAGTTTACACTGAGTCAATTTATCTAAAATGTTACCTGGTTATATAGCACATTACTGCCCATATGAAAGTGGAAAACAAATGGATTGATGATAACTTTTGGCCCTTTTGTATTCTAAAAGTGTTAATAAACCTACCCTTTTAAACCAAATCTGAAAAAAGTTTCCAGAGCATGGAGTTTAGATTTTACTTATAATTTCACCATTTTATTACTACAAACACAATATTGAGTAAAAAAGAGGTGGGGATAAAATGTATTTAATAAAATGTTCAATGTAAAAAGAGGACTAATGTAATTAAGTGGTCCATTTCCCCATTTTTACATTCTAAGCCATCATCCCATTAATACAAATCATTAAAAAATGTTAATCATATAACATAGTTTCTAAATAATGGCATTCTAAAACACCTAAGGCAAAAAGAGAAATTCAGTGGGTGCCAGAAGTATGATATCTTCTGAGGCAGCCAGACAACCAGAACCAGTAGCAGGGAGTTGGGGTGATGGGGTTGAGGGAGAGGAAGAAATGCCATCTCTCAGAAACCAGAGTTGTGGAGGCAATGTTACAGGTCCACCCTGGTAAATTATATGACCAGAAAGCTTTGAGGCCTTGTTATTTTGGTTGTAGCTAATGGCAACAATCCATCATAGGCATTAGGCTGAAATGTATATACAATCTTGCTTGGCAGAGGTCAAGGGGTCACCTCAGAGGGCTTCAAATTCTTGTTCCATTAGAACAAGTTATCTTTTGCCCTCAACAGATACATTTCCCCCCTTCCTTCCCAACAGATATTTGTTGAGCACTTACTATATGTCAGCCACTATACCAAACACTGGGGATAAAGACATTGTTTAGAAAAGAAATTGTTTCTGTCTTTGTGGAAATTACATTTGAGTAAAAGGTAGACAGTAAACGAGTAAACAAATACATAAGATAACCTCATATAGTGATAAATGCTAAGAGTATTAAGCAAAAGAATGTGATAGAGAATAGCTGAGGGTTTACTTTACATAGGATAGTCAGAAAAATTCTATTTTAAAGAGGTGATATTTGAGTTGACATTTTGCAAAGGTATGAAAGAAAATTATTTCAGCAAGCACAAAGGCTTAGAGGTAGGAATGAAAAGAGTATGTTGAAGAAAGAGAAATGCCTGTATGGTTGAAATTCCTGCCACAGTGCTATTCCAGAAATTCATTTCTGTGGTCAGTAAAAATTCTAAATGTAATCCGTAAGGATTTTTGGTGGCTTCATATCTAACATGACACTCCCCTGCTTGTACCACATGATAGCTTAGTGCCATGATTCAAAGGTTGTGTCAAATGTCTTGAGTGGCTGCTATGCTTCACCCAGAATCCACTGGACTCAACAGTGAAAGATGTCATTGCTGTCACTTCCTTGCACTACCCGTCACAGCTTGGTCAATGCCTTGGGAGGTTCCAGGCTGCCAACACCTTGAAGAAAGCATCTCTGCTGAGAAATACTGCTCATCAAGATGGGGGTGCAGAACATTTAGGGAACCTGGTCTGGCTCTCCTCCTGCCCCATGGGCCCAGTCAATCCTAATGTAAACTAGATTCCAGGTCTCTGAAATCATCAATCACTCCTCCCACTGCTTCAACATTATCTATAGCACTATGTTCCACAGGGCTCCTCAGGCTTCTGCTGAGCTCACTGTTCTCTGCTGCCACAATAACACCCACTTCGCCACTACAAACTACTTAAGATATATTATAGCTTTATTGTGTATTTTGTCTTCCCCCACTAGCATGTAAATTCCACGAGTTAAGGGCTTGTCTCTTATTCACTACAGTATTTCTAGTGCCTACCACATACAAACATTTGTTGAATGAATGATTTCCAATTATAGCTTCCTTCTTAGGGTTGGTCTCTTGGGTCTATCTAGATTCTCTATTCTGTTCCATTGGCCTATTTGTCTACTGCCATGCCAATGTCACTCCATCTTAATCATTATAGCTCTATAGTAATTCCTGATGTGAGGCAGAGTCAACTCCACAACTCATTCTTCAAAATTATCTAGTATGGAGTTTAAGACTGTGGAATCTGAATGTTACAAGCATATGGGGATGAAAAAAGAGCATAGAATCTGGAGCCAATTTTCCTGGGTTTAAGTCACCCTGGCCAAATTCATTATAATCTTTCTGTGTCTCAGTTTTCTCATATCTGAAATAGGTTCAAAACAGTACCTACCTTATAGGATTATTGTGAGGATTAAATGAGTTAATAGATATAAAGCATATAACACATGATTAGAACACTGTCTGGAATATAGTAAGTCAATAAATATCAACTGCTAATTTTGTCCCTTTGCTGTTTGTTATAACTTTTATAATTAGCTTAAGTTTCACCAAAAAATATGGTTTGAATTCTGACTGGAACTGTATTGAATTTATACAGTAATTTGGGGGATCACTGACATATTTACAATATTGAGTCTTTCTATGTACATGGCATACCTCTCTCCTCATTTAGATCTCTTTAATGTCTTTCAGCAAAGTTACAATATTTTCTTCATAGATACTAATATTTTGCATAAGAATTTTGCTATGCTCATATGAAAGATAAGCCTGTATATTTTCGTTCTTTCAATGTTCTTGTCAATTTTATTTTATTTATTTTTTAAGTTATTCTTTTTTTGAGAAAGAAAGAGCTGGGGGGGGTAAGGAGCAGAGGGAGAAAGAGAATCTTAAGCAGACTCCATGCCCAGTGTGGAACCTGATGTGGGGCTTAATCTCAACCCTGAGATCATGACCTGAGTCAAGAGTTGGATGCTCAACCAACTGAGCCACCCAGGCACCCCTAATGTTCTTGTCAGTTTTATTATCAAGCTTATAAACCCTCATAAAAACCAACTGGGAGGAATTTTTCTTATTTTTCTACTCCCTAGCTGAGTTTTGTGAGATTGGATTTTTTTTGTTTCTTGAATGTTGACAGAACTCACCTGTGAAATCATCTGGATTGTGGTATTCAGAGTGAGGGCTATGGTAGAGTTTTACTTATCGATTCATTGCTTTAAAGTTTATAGGTCTATTAAGGTTTTTAATATCTTCTGGAATCATTTTTGTTAAGTTATATTTGCCCAGGATATTGTCCATTTTGTTTAAGATTTCAGATTGATCAGTATAAAATACTTCACAATAATAACTTATTTTTAATCTGTATTTCTAGTTACAAACTTTCTTTTTTATAAAGATTTTATTTATTTGTCAGAGAGAGAGAGAGGGAGAGAAAGCATAAGCAGGGGGAGTGGCAGGCAGAGGGAGAAGCAGACTCCCCGCTGAGCCAGGAGCCTGATGTGGGACTCGATCTCAGGACCCTGAGATCATGACCTGAGCCAAAGGCAGACGCTTAACCATCTGAGCCACCCAGGCTCTAGTTATAAACTTTCTTTCATTTTTTTTTTACTTTATCTCTATTAATTGACTTGTATGGCCAAAGGTTTATACATTTTCCAAAAAAAACCTATCTTTTCAAATATCAATTTGGTAGTTAAATTCTTTCTATCATAGTTTCAATTTCTTTTTATTTAACTCTTGCTCTTTGTTATTTCCTTCCTTCTACTGTCTTTGGGTTTATATCATTGTTTCCTTTCTAACTTCTTAGGTTGGGTACTTAATGTGTAAATGCTCATTCTTTCTGATTTCCTAAAAAAGATATCTAAAGGCTATAAATTTGACTCTAAGCACAATCTTCTTTTGCTGCACCCTACAGGTATGGATGTGAGATATTTTTATTAGAATTCAGTTATAAATATTTTCTAATTTACATTAAGGCTCCTTCATTGTCTCATGAGTTAATCAAATATGTGTTTTTAAATTTCTGTATATATTTTTTAGGTTTGTTTGTTTTTGCTATTTATGTCTAACTTAAATGCATTGTGACCAGATAATATGGTCTTTATGTTGTAGATGTGTCTTTTGTAAAAACATATAACTGGATTTTGAAAAAAATCAATTATCAATTTGAAATTTCAGTATTTTAACTGGTAGATTTCATACAATAACATTTATTTTGATCACTAATACTTTTTATTTATTCATACTATCTAATTTAATGTTTTCTACTCTGATTTTTTAATGCTTCTTTTTTTCTCCTTTTCCATCTAAGTATCTGAACTTTTGTTATTCAATTTTTCCTTCTACTTCTTTGTATGTTGTATACTGTATTTCTACTCTTTTAGTAGTTACACTTAAATTTTAATATTCATATTTAAATGAACCAAGTCTAAATTTCATTAGTATCTATACCTTCTCCCCAGTGACACAAGGATCTCCTAATGCTTTAATGTTGATCACCCCCTCAGCTTACTTATTACTGTTGTCCAGTAATTTAATTCCACCTTTTTTAAAACTCCCCAACTCAGTTACTATATTGTTTAACATAGGTGATGGCTGTTTATATTTATCTAAATTTCTTTTCTCATTATTCTTTCTTTCATCTCATTCTTCTTCCATTCTTCTGGAAATTCATTATAGAAGACCTGTTAGTGAGGATCTGATTTTACATGTCTGAAATTGTCATTATTTGGCTCTTATTTTTTCAACATTAACTTTTCAAGGATGAATATTCTAGACTGACAGATATTTTCCTTTGGCACTTTGAAAGTACAGTTGATCCTTAAACAACATACATTTGAACTGTGCAGACCAGCTTATACATGCTTTTTTTTTAATAAATATGGTACAGTACTGTAAATGTATTTTCTCTTCCTCATGACTTTCTTTATAGCATTTTCTTTTCTCAAACTTACTTTATTATAAGAATACAATATATAATACATATAACATGCAAAATATGTGTTAATCGACTGTTTATGTTATCAGGAATGCTTCCAGTCAACAGTAGGCTATTAGTAGTTAAGTCCTGGAGAAGCCAAAATTTACTCACAGATTTTCAGTGCACAGGGGTCAACACTCTTAACCACCCAAACTGTTAAGTGTCAACTGTATTAGTCCTTTATCTTCTGACTTTGTTGCTTCTGAGAAGTCTGCCCTCAGTTTAATAATCATTCTTTAAGAGATAATCCATCATTTCTGTTTGGCTCCTTTCCAGACATTCACTATCTTTTTACCACAATGTGTCTATGTACAGCTTTCTTTGGATTTGTCCTGCCTGAGATTTGTTGCAATTCTTGAATTTAAGGATTCATGTTTTTCATCAATAAAGGAAAGTTATCAGCCACTACTCTTTGAATTTTTCTTCTTTCTCATTTTCTGCATTCTCTCCATCTAGAAATGCAATTAAATTTATGTTAGATTTCTCATTCTATCTTTCATATTTTTAAATTTCTCATTTATAATTCCTATCCCTTTTACTGTCTCTCTATCTGCTATATTATAAGTAATTTCTTCAGATCTACTTTTCAGATTACTAACAGTCTATTTCTAATTTGGTATTTAACCTGTCCACTGAATTTTTGTAAAAGTGACAATTACATTTTTTATTCTAGAAAGCCTGTGTTTGTTCTCTGAAAAATTTACCTAGACTTCCAAATGAAAGTCCTGTCCACAACAAACACACAAGAAAAAGAAATAAGAGGCAGCCTTAATGGTAAAAAGAATTTAAAATGTCATTATTTGCAGCTGACATGATACTATATACATACAAAATCCCAAAGGGGCCATCAAAAAGTAATAAATCTGTAAAGTTATAGGATACATAATTAATACCCAGAAATCAGTACCTTTTCTACACACTAATAACAAAGAAGAAGAAAGAGAAAATAAGAAAACAACATCATTTATAATTACACAAAAAAGAATAAAATAACTAGGAATAAACTTAATCAAAGAGGTGAGGGTGCCTGGGTGGCTCAGTTGGTTGAGCAACTGCCTTCGGCTCAGGTCATGATCCTGGAGTCCCGGGATCGAGTCCCACATCAGGCTTCCTGCTCAGCGGGGAGTCTGCTTCTCCCTCTGACCCTCTTCCCTCTCGTGCTTTCTATCTGTCATTCTCTCTCTCTCAGATAAATAAAAAAATCTTTAAAAAAAAAAAAGAGGTGAAAGAGCTGTACTCCAAAAACTACAAAACATTTATGAAAGAAACTGAAGATGACACAAACGAATGGAAAGATATTCCATGCTCAGGGATTGGAAGAATTAATATTGTTAAAATGTCCATATTACCCAAAGCAATCTACAAATTCATTTCAATCCCTATCAAAATATCAATACATTTTCCACAAAACTAGAATACTAAAATTTGTATGGAACCACAAAAGACCATGAATAACCAAAGCAATATTGAGAAAGAACAGAGCTGGAGTCATCACAATTCCAGAATTTCAAGATATACTGCAAAGCTTTAGTAATCAAAACAGTATGCTACTGACACAAAAATAGACACATAGATCAGTGGAATGAATAGAGAACCCAAAAGTAAACCCATGATTACATGGTCAATCAATCTATGACAAAGGAGGCAATAATACACAATGGGAAAAAGACAGTCTCTTCTGGTGCTGGGAAAACTGGACAGCTACATGTAAAAGAATGAAACCGAACCATCTTGTAGCACCACACACAAAAATAAACTAAAAATAGATTAAAGACCTGAATGTTAGACCTGAAACCATAAAAATCCTAGAAGAGAACATAGGCAGTAATTTCTCTGACACCAGTCATAGCAACATTATTCTGGATATGTATCCTAAGACAAGGGAGACAAAAGCAAAAATAAACTATTGGGACTACATCAAAATAAAAAGCTCTTGCACAGCAAAGGAAACCATCAAAAAACAAAAAGACAGCCCACTGAATGGGAGAAGATATTTGCAAATAATATATCTGATAAAGGGTAAATATCCAAAAACATATAAAGAACTTATACAACTCAATACCAAAAAGCCCCAAACAGTCTAATTTTAAAATGGTCAGAGGAGGGCTCAGTTGTTAAGCATCTGCCTTCAGCTCAGGTCATGATCCCAGGGTCCTGGGATCGAGCCCAGCATCGGGCTCCCTGTTCAGTGGGGAGCCTGCTTCTCCCTCTCCCACTCCCCCTGCTTGTGTTCCCTCTCTCACTGTGTCTGTCTCTGTCAAAAAAAATAAATAAAAAATCTTTAAAAAATAAAAAAATAAAATAAAATGGTCAGAAGACCTGAATAAGCATTCTTCCAAAGAAGACACACAGATGGCAAACAGACACATGAAAAGATGTTCCAACATCGCTAATCATCAGGCAAACGCAAATAAAACCACAATGATATATCACCTTACACCTGTTAGAATCACTAAAATCAAAAAGACAATAAAGAACAAGTGTTGGCAAGGATGTGGAGAAAAAGGAACCCCTATACACTGTTGATGCAAATGTAAATCGGTACAGCCACTGTGGAAGCCTGCTTCTCCCTCTTCCTCTGCCCCTCCCCCCACACTTGTGTTCTCTCTCTCACTTGCTCTGCTCTCTCTCTTAAATAAATAAATAAATATCTTTAAAAAAAGAATAGATATGCCATATGATCTAATAATTCCACTATTGGGTATTTACCAAAAGAAAGTTAAAACACTAATTTGAAAAGATATATGCACCCTTTTGTTTATCACAGCATTATTTACAACAGGATACATAAGGAAGCAACCTGTGTCCATTGATAGATGAATGGATGGTATGTACACACACACACACACACAATAGACTATTACACCGCCATGAAAACAGATGAGATCATGTCATTTGAGACAACATGGATAGACCTAGAAGGTATTATGATAAGTGAAATAAGTCAGACTGAGAAAGACAAATACCATATAATTTCACTCATGAGTGGAATCTAAAAAACAAAAGAACAAACAAACAAAAAGCAGAAGCAGACCTCTAAATATGGAGAAGAACCTGATGATTGCTAGAGGGGAAAGGGTTAGAAGGTTGGACAAAATGAGCAAAGAAGAGTAAGAGATGCAGACTTCCAGTTATGGAATGAATAAGTCATAGGATAAAAGGCACAGCATAAGGAATATAGTCAATGATATTGTAATAGTGATATATCAGGACAGATGGTTAACTAGCTACACTTCTGGTGAACACAGCATAATGTATAAACTTGTTGAATCACTATGTTGTACATCTGAAACTAATGTAACATTGTGTGTCAACTATATTAAAAGAGAGAGAAAAAGAGACAATGCATGGACCTTATTTGGATCCTGGTTGAATACACCAAAGGTAAAATAAAGTTTAGCAATCAAGGAAATTTGAACACTGACTAGAAATTTAATGACATTAAAGAGTTAGTATTATTTTTTAGGTGCTATAAGGTATATTGCTTTTGTTTTTTAAAAGCCTTTTCTTTGGGGGTGCCTGGGTGGCTCAGTTGTTAGTCATTTGCCTTCAGGTCAGGTCCTGATCCCAGGGCCCTGGGATCAAGCCCCACATTGGGAATCCTTGCTCTGTGGGGAGCCTGCTTCTCCCTCTCCCTCTGCCCCTGCTTGTGTTCCCTCTCTGTCTCTCTCTGTCAAATAAATAAATAAAATCTTTTAAAAAATAAAAATAAAAGCCTTTTCTTTGGGGTGTACATATTAAAATACTTATGAATGAAATTATATGATGCCCAGGATTTGCTTCAAAGTAATCCAGTGCTGATCAGATTTTTGAAGATGGCAGAGGAGTAGGGGGGCCCTAAGTTTCTCATCACCTGAATACAACTAGATAGTTATCAAATCATTTTGAACACCTGAGAAATCAATCAGAGGTCTAAAAAACAAATACTACAAGTCTACAAGTAGAAAAACAACCACCTTTTGGGAGTTTCTTTTAATGAGAAGACCAAAACACACCCAGGATCTAGTTCTGGTTTTGTTTTTATTTTTGTTTCATTTTCTTTCTTCTTTTCTTTTCTGGACAAAATGACAAGATGGAGAAATTCACCCCAAAAGAACAGGAGGTAGTACTCACAGCCAGTGATTTAATCAATACCAACATAAGTAAGATGTATGTACTAGAATTTAGAACAATTATTATAGGGATACCAGCTTGGCTTGAAAAAAGCATAAAAGACACAAGAGAATCCCTTACTGTAGAGATAAAAGAACTAAAATCTAGTCAGATCGAAATTAAAAATGCTATGACTGAGATGCAGCACCAAGTGAAGGCCATAAAAACGAGGATCAACAAAGCAGAAGAGACGATCAGTGATATGGAAGATAAAATTATGTAAAATAATGAAGCAGAAAAGAGGGAAAGAAAACTATTAAATCACAAAGGTAGACGTAGGGAACTCAGCAATTCCATACAGTGAAATAATATCCATATTATGGGAGTCCCAGAAGAAGAACAGAAAAAAGGGGCAGAAGGTTTATTTGAACAAGTTATAGCTGAGAATTTCTCCAATCTGGGGAAGGAAACAGGCATTCAAGTCCAAGAGGCACAGAGAACTCCCCTGAAAATCAACAAAACTAGGTCAACCCCATGACATATCATAGTGAAACTTGCAAATTGCAAAGATAAAGAGAAAATGTTGAAAGCAGCTTAGAAGAGGTCCTAAACCTACAGTGTAGACACATAAGGCTGGCAGCAGACCTGTCCACAGAGACCTGGCAGGCCAGAAAGGACTGGCATGATATATTCAACATACAAAATGGGAAAAAATATGCATCCAAGAATACTTTATCCAGCAAGGCTATCATTCGGAATAGAAGGAGATCAAGAGTTTCCAAGACAAACAAAAACTAAAGGAATTCATGAACACTAAACCAGCCCTGCAAGAAATATTAAAGGTGACCCTTTGAGTGGAAAGAGAGATCAAAAGTAACAAAGACTCGAAAGGAACAGAGACAATCTACAGGAACAGCAACTTTACAGATAATATAATGTCACTAAATTCATATCTTTCAAGCACCTGGATGGCTCAGTCAGTTAAGCATCTGCCTTCAGCTCAAGTCATGATCCCAGGGTCCTGGGACTGAGTTCCGCATCAGGCTCCCTGCTCAGCCTGCTTCTCCCTCTGCCCATCCCCCTGCTCATGCACTCTTGCTCACTCTCTCTCAAAAATAAATAAATTTTTAAAAACCTTTATAAAAAAATTCATATCTTTCAATAATTACTCTGAGTGTAAACGGACCAAATGTTCCAATCAAAAGATATAGTGTAGATTTTGCACCAAAGACGTCTCAAGAATTCTTTCTTGGTCATTGGCTCTGGACTCCACCCCACTGAACCTCACCTATATTCCAAAACCACATCATATGGCACCCAAACGTGGGGCTTTGAGTCTTTACATCTGGACTCTGAGCTTTGGTGCAAAGTTGGTGCAGAACCTCAGGATACTTTGGGGATCTCCATGAAGAGGAATTATTCACCCAAATCTACAGTGTCAAGACTCCTTCACTGCCATAACTTCCAGTTAACAGATGATCCTTTCTACTCAAGGAGGTTCACATGTTGACTACGTTGGATTCAGCTGCCTCCCCCTTTGGAACTCCCCTATACATTCCCAAACTAACCAATATTGACCCATAGGTAGGGACATCTCTATGCCCCTATTCAGTAGGAAGATGTTACAGAAGATGAGAACTTCCACCTTCAACAACCTTAAAGATTTAAGGGTCAAAATTGTTCAGGGGGGAATGATGAGGGAACAGAAGGCAAGCTGAAGACAAAGCAGAAGGTGACACCCCACAACCCCCACCCCCATGGGATATATGTGACATTCCTCATGCACTCCTGGCTGCCCTAAAGCTAAGGAAAGGAAAAACAGTTAACTTGTAAAGATTGCAATCCTGCAAGACCTGAATCTCCCCCAGTTTACAAATGTCTTAGCTATTTACAAGAACAAAGCATTCCTATCAATGGCCTAGCTTCCAGAAGGAAATGTAGATACAATTAAATGTTCTTATAACCTACAGCCCATTTATAGATAATTGAAGCGGGCAGAGTGTAATGTTCCTCCAGGAAGTTCCCAACTATTTTACTTTAATGCTTTGCTAGAGGGAAAACAACCTTAACTTGACAATGGGAAGGCCTCTGGTATCCCATGAGTTGTCTTTAACATACGAAAATCCTTTTGAAACCTCCCTTTGCCTTACCTCCTCCAACCCCATAGTATATAATCAGCCACCCCTCACAATCCCAGGGCAGCAGCTCTTTCTATCCATGGGTCCTGTCCCCGTGCTTTAATAAACCACCATTTTGCACCAAAAAAAGATATAGTGTATCAAAATGGATAAAAAACCAAGACCCATTGATATGCTGCTTACAAGAGACTCATTTTAGACCCAAAGGCACTTCCAGATTGAAAGAGAAGGGGTGGAGAACAATTTACCATGCTAATGGACATCAACTGAAAGCCAGAGTAGCCATCCTTATATCAGACAAACTAGATTTTAAACCAAAGACTGTAATAAGAGATGAAGGACAGTATATCATAATAAAGGGGCCTGCCCAACAAGAAGATCTAACCATTGTAAATATTTATACCCCTAACTTGGGAGCAGCCAAATATAGAAAACAACTAATAACAAACTTAAAGAAACTCATTGATAATAATCCAATAATAGTAGGGGACTTAAAGATCCCACTCACAGCAACTTTCCCTGTTGAGGATGATATTAGTTGTAGGTCTTTTGTATATGACCATATCATCTAAGCAGACCAACAAGGAAACGAGGGCTTTGAATGACATACTGGACCAGATAGACTTAACAGATATATTCAGAGCAATTCATCCTAAAGCAGCAGAATACGCATTCTTTTCAAGTGCACATGGGACATTCTCTAGAATAGACCACATACTGGGTCACAAATCAGGTCTCAACTGGTACAAAAATACCATGCATATTTTCAGATTACAGTGCGATGAAACTTGAAGTCAACCACAAGAAAAAATTTGGAAGGACCACAAATACATGGAGATTAAAGCACATGCTACTAAAGAATGAATGGGTCAACCAGGAAATTAAAGAATTAAAAAAATACATGGAAGCAAATGAAAATGAAAATACGACAGTTCAAAACCTTCGGGATGCAGCAGAGGCAGTCTTAAGAAGGAAGTATATAGCACTATAGGCTGTCCTCAAGAAGCAAGAAAAGTCTCAAATATACAACCTAATCTTATACCTAAAGGAGCTGGAGAAAGAACAGCAAAGAAAGCCTAAGTCCATCAGGAAAAGAGAAATAATAAAGATTAGAGCTGAATTCAATGATCTAGAAATTAAAAAAAAAAATAGTAGAACAGGCAAGTGAAAGAAACGAGGAGCTGGTTCTTTGAAAGAATTAACAAGACTGATAAATGCCTAGCCAGACTTACCAAAAAGAAAAGAGAAAGGATCCAAATAAATAAAATCATGAATGAAAGAGGAGAGATCACAACCAACACTGAAGAAATACAAACAATTATAAGAGAATATTATGAGCAATTCTATGCCAACAAATTAGGCAATCTGGAAGAAATGGATAAATTCCTAGAAACATATAAACTACCAAAATTGAAACAGCAAGAAATAGAAAATCTAAACTGACCCATAACCAGCAAATAAATTGAATCAGTAATCAAAAATCTCCCAACAAACAAGAGTCCAGATGGCTTCCCAGGGGAAATCTACCAAATATTTAAAGAATTAATGCCTATTCTCCTGAAACTGTTCCAAAAAATAGAAACAGAAGGAAAACTTCCAAACTCCTCCTAGGAGGCCAGCACTACTTTGGTCCCAAACCGACAAAGACCCCACTAAAAGGAGAACTACAGATATGTACAGATAACTACAATATGCCTGATGAACATGGATGCAAAAATTCTCAACAAGATACTAGCTAATTGTATCCAACAGTACATTAAAAGGATTATTCACCACAACCTAGTAGGATTCATTCCCAGGCTTCAGGGGTGGTTCATTATCCACAAATCAATCAACATGTTACACCACATTAATAAAAGAAAGGATAAGAACCATATGATCCTCTCAATAGATGGAGAAAAAGCATTTGATAAAATACAGCATCCTTTCTTGATAAAAACCCTCCACAATGTAGGGATAGAGGGAACATACCTCAACATCATAATGGCCATATACAAAAGACCTACAACTAATATCATCCTCAACAGGGGAAAACTGAGAGCTTTTCTACTAAGGTCAGGAACACGATGGGGATGTCCTCTCTCACCACCGTTGTTCAACATAGTACTGGAAGTCCTAGCCTCAGTAATCAGACAACAAAAAGAAGTAAAAGCATCCAAACCAGCAAAGAAGAAGGCAAACTTTCACTCTTTGCAGATGACATAATACTCTATGTAGAAAAAACAAAAGACTCTACGAAAAAAATTGCTAGAACTGATATAGGAATTTAGCAAAGTCACAGGATATAAAATCAATGCACAGAAGTCTGTTGTATTTCTATACAGTAACAATGAAGTAGCAGAAAGAGAAATCAAGGAATCAATCCCATTTACAATTACACCAAAAACCATAAGATACCTAGAAATAAACCTAACCAAAGAGGTAAAAGATCGGTACTCTGAAAACTATAGAACACTTATGAAAGAAATTGAGGAAGACACAAAAAAATAGAAAAACATACTATGCTCATGGATTGGAAGAACAAACATTGTTAAAATGTCTATACTACCCAAAGCAATCTACACATTCAAAGCAATCCCTACCAAAATACCACCAGCATTTTTCACAGAGCTGAAACAAACAATTCTAAAATTTGTGTAAAACCTCAAAAGACCCTGAATAACTAAAGTGATGTTGAAAAAGGAAACCAAAGCTGAAGACATCACAATTCTGGACTTCAAGGTGTATTACAAAGCTGTAATCATCAAGACAGTGTGGTACTGGCACAAAAACAGGCACATAGATCAATGGAACAGAATAGAGAACCCCAAAATGGATGCTCAACTCTATGGTCAACTAATCTTTGACAAAGCGAGAAAGACTATCCAATGGAAAAAAAGGCAGTCTCTTCAATAAATGGTACTGGGAAAATTGGACAGCTTCATGCAGAAGAATGAAACTGGACCACTTTCTTACACCATACACAAAAATAAACACAAAATGGATAAAAGACCTAAATGTGAGAAAGGAATCCATCAAAATCCTAGAGGAGAACACAGGCAGCAACCTCTTTGACCTCAGCCACAGCTACTTCTTGCTAGACACATCTCCAGAGGCAAGGGAAACAAAAGCAAAAACATATTGGGACTTCATCAGGATAAAAAGCCTTTGCACAACAAAGGAAACAATCAACAAAACTAAAGGGCAACCTACAAAATGGGAGAAGATATTCACAAACGAAATAGCAGATAAAGGGCTAGTATCCAAAATCTATAATTTATCACACTCAATACCCAAAAAAACAAAAAATCCAGTCAAGAAATGGGCAGAAGACAATGAACAGATATTTCTCCAGAAGACATACAAATGGCTAACAGACACATGAAAAAATGTTCCACATCATCAGGGAAATACAAATCAAAACCACAATGACATACCACCTCACACCATAATGGCAAAAAAGAACAAGTCAGGAAACAACAGATGTTGGCAAAGATGTGGAGAAAGGGGAACCCTCTTACACTGTTGGTGGGAATGCAAGCTGGTACAGCCACTCTGGAGAACAGTATGGTGGTTTCTCAAAAAGTTAAAAGTAGAACTACCCTATGACCTAGCAATTGCACTACTAGGTATTTAACCAAACGATACAAAAGTAGTGATTTGAAGGGGCATATGTACCCCAGTGTTCATAGCAGCAATGTCTACAATAGCCAAACTATGGGAAGAGCCCAGATGTCCACTGACAGATAAACAATGGTAAAATTTACATACAGTGAAATGCACCTATCGGAAATATACAACTCAATGAGTTTTCATGAATGTATATACCATATTTCCACCACTCTAAATTGGTGGTGGATAAAGAAGATGTGGTATACATATACAATGGAATACTACTTAGTCATCAAAAAGAATGAAATCTTGCCATTTGCCACAACATGGATGGATCTAGGGGGTATTATGGTAAGTGAAATAAGTCAGTCAGAGAAAGACAAATACCATATGATTTCACTCATATGTGGAATTTAAGAGACAAAACAGATGAACATAGGGGAAGGGAAGGAAAAATGAAATAAGATAAAAACAGAGCGAGGCAAACCATAAGAGACTCTTTACTATAGGAAGCAAACTGAGGGTTGCTGGAAGGGAGGTGGGTGGGGGGATGGGGTAACTTGGTAATGGGCATTAAGGAGGGCACATGATGTAATAAGCTGGGTGTTATATGCAACTCATGAACTAAATTCTACCCTTGAAACTAATAATATGCTCTATGTTTACTAAATTTAATTTGAATTTAAAAACTACATAGAATTAAACACATACACACAGACAGACAGACAGGCACACATAAATACAAGTACATCTGGGGAAGTCTGAATAAATTCGTGGAGTATAGCAATGCTAATATCTTGGTTATAATACTGTAGTGTAGTTTAGCAAGCTCTCACCCTTGGGAGAAACTTGTTAGAAGATACATGAAATCGTTCTGTATTTCTTAAAATTGTATGTTAACCTGCAATTATCTCAAAATAAGCTTAGTTTTAAAAGAACCATAATTAAAATGGTATATCCATACAATGAAATATTATTGAGCAATAAAAAGTGAGGTGATCAATTTCTAGAATGTCAGTGTGAGGAATTCTGTGAGCCCTCTTCTCAGGGAAAAAACAATTTCACTGTTGAAAAGTATTTTAAAAACAATCATTTAAGTGGGGGGAGGGGCAGAGGGAGAGGGAGACAAACAGACTCCCCACTGAGTGGGAAGCCCTACACAGGGCTTGATCCCAGAACACTGAGATTATGACCTGAGCCAAAATCAAGAGTCGGATGCTCAACTGACTGAGCCACCCAGATGCCCCAAAAAGTATTTGTTTAAAATGAAAAAAATTGGGACATCTCCAGTTTGGCAGTTACTCTAAATGTAAACACGAAGTTACTCTATGAAAGCAATTCCACTCATAGGTATATATCCAAGAGAAATTTTTTAAAAAATGTATCTACACAAAGACTTGTACATGAATATTCATAGTAGCATTATTCATATTAGCTAAAAGATGGAAACAACCTCAATCTCCATCAACAGATGAAAAATTAAACAAAATGTTCTATACCATACAATGGAATATTACTTGCCCATAAAAAGAAATGAAGTACTGATACATGCTACAACATGGATGAAACTTGAAAACATTATACTAAGTGGAAAAAGTCAGTCACAATAAAAACACATATTTTATGATTTCATTCATATGAAAGATCCTTAACAGGCAAATCTACAGACATATAAAATAGATTATGATTGCTTAGGGCTAGGCACAGGGGTAGCAGGAAGCTGAAGTGTCATGGCTAAGGGGTACAGTGTTTCTTTTTGGACTAATGAAAATGTTCTAAAATCAATTGTGGTGAGGTTGTACAACTCTGTGAGTAGACTAAAGAGCAGTGAATTATACACTTATATGGGTAAATTGTATGGTATGTGAATTATATCTCAATAAAGCTGTTACCAAAAAAGGAAATAAAGTATCTGATACACATAACAACATGTAAATTAGAGAAAATATTATATGACCAAAAGAAGTAGAACCGCAAAGAGTATATACTGTGTTATTCCATTTATATGAGATTCAAGAACAAGAAAACTAATCTACAGTAACAGAAAACATATGCATGGTTGTCTATGGGAGCCAAGGATTAATTGAAAGTGGAAATGAAAGACCAAAGTGATGGAAATGTTTTATATCTTAATTTAGAGTGGTGGAAATATGGTATATACATTCATGAAAACTCATTGAGTTGTATATTTCCGATAGGTGCATTTCACTGTATGTAAATTTTACCTCAATTAAGAGAGAGGGTATAGGAAACAGGAGAAAGGAAGAGAGGAGGGACAGAAAGGGACAGTGGAGAGAGCAGTTATAGGAGCTACTTATAAAGTAGAATCTATAGATTTGACATCTGGTAGGATATAAGATCAGGAAGAAGAAGGGGTCCAAAACAACAAAAGATGGCAGAGTAATATTCTGCAAGAATATCACTGACTTTAAAGCCAGATAGATGTTTAAGAGGTCCCTCCAAGGGGCACCTGGGTGGCTCAGTCATTAAGTATCTGCCTTTGGCTCAGGTCATGATCCCAGGGTCCTGGGATCTAGCCCCACGTCAGGCTCCCTGCTCAGCGGGAAGCCTGCTTCTCCCTCTCCCACTCCCCCTGCTGTGTTCCCTCTAGCTGTGTCTCTCTCTGTTAAATAAATAAATAAAATCTTTAAAAAAAAAAGAGGTTCCTCCAGGATCTAGCTGTGGGACCCTGTGGCAATCATCTCACCTCTCAGAGGCCTGGTTTATTCATCTATAAAAAAAAAAGAATAGTGATCCCTCTTTTACAACATTTTTATGAGGATTAATGAAATAATACATGTAAAGTACCTAGAGGGCTTGATTATTATGACTCTGATTTCTAACTTTGCCCCTAGATAGGTCAAGCCCCGCCTCTAGAATAAGATAAAGGTCTCAGATACAGGAAGGAGTTGTACAAGGGATACCCAAAGAAAGAAGTCAGAAAGTGAGGATGAGCAGGAGTTGCCCAGCATGACAAGGGGTGGACTTGAAACCTAGGATGAACATGGCTAGCTCTACTTCTAGAAACCCTCTCCCCACCCAATTCTTAAGCTGGGAGGTGGGATTCTGGTGGTATCTTCACTCTGCCAGCTCATACTCAGAGAGGCATAAACCCTTCAAAGCTGTCTTCTTATTTCTGCCTGGATGGTTGGATCAGTTTTCTGGAGCTGTAGGTAAAGTGATACTCTCTCAGAGAGCAATGGGACATTTCCCTGAGGTCTGTGGGGGAGCCTACATCTTTTGTATCAGATCAAGACCCTGCATCCTTTTCCATCCATGCTCTAATGTCCAAAGGCATGCAGAGCCCAGAAGGTGAGAGATGGCCTAATACTACATTTCTCTCAACTCATGCACCTCTAAGCCAGAGCTACCTGGCAAAAAGCAGAAGTTGAGTCATGGTTTCTGGGTTAACTTCAAGACACACTTAGGATCATGTTCTTAGATTTTGAGATGGGTGCTTGGGGATCATAAGGGGCTTCAAGCTGGTGATTTTGAAGCTGAGCATGCTCTGAGAGGAATCATTCCATTCCCAGTCTTAAACACCTGATTTTTTTTTTCCTGTTCACTTTCCACATCCCTAGGAGACACCTGGGTGGGGGAGAGAGCCTAGGTAAAAACCAAAGTGGGTGCCAGCACCTTCCAGTCATGGCCTGAACCTCTCCAGTATCAGGACTTGACCAAGTTGTTTCCTGCCCCTGTCCCAAGAGATAGCCATGTTCCTGGCAGCATTGCAGAGAGGGCTAGGGCTAGCTATAAGATGCTGGGGAAATTGGCCAGTAATCTGGAGGTCAGACAGCCTTTTTTCAGAAGTCACCTCAAGTGAGGAAAAGTAACCTCAGTTACCATGGAAGGGGCAACAGAGGCCAATTTACAGAACCCTTACCCTACATTCAGAACTCCTGAGTTAGAATCTGTTTGTGTTTGTGCATGGAGTCATATCTGGGGTCAGCTCAATCACAGGCAGCATCACCTTCCTGCAGGCCAGTACAGACCTGACTCAATGTAGGGAGTGGAAGAAGTCCAAAAAGCAACCAGAGAAATCAGAGAAGAAGAAAGGCTCCAGGGCAGTGGGACAACCTTAGAAACCCAAATTGCCACAATAGGTAAGTCCAAAGCATGGTAAGGGAGGAGGGCAGTTATTTATATATAATTTAGTCAGTTTTTACTATGTGCACAGATATCGCTCCTTCCCTAGCTGACTTTCACATAGAAACATTCTTCCCCCACTTCTCATATTCTAGGCTGAGCTTTCCTAGCCTAGAACTCCTGCTCAGAAATATTGCCTCAACTTCTCTCTCAGATCATTCTAGCAATGGCTTTTCCCCACATCCACCATGCTGGCCTCTCTGGCCTGGAAGAGTTACCTTCTTACCTTTATGGTCCATAAATTTAGGCTACCCAATTCAGGGACTCTAGGGAGAGTTTCACCCTTTCCCTGGGTATACCAAAAAGGATGAGTATTGGTCATTTCTTGGAGAAGTGGGCAAGTCTGGTAACTACTGCTAGCTTAAGTAGTTTCTAAACTCAGAAGACATTGGCCATCTACATTCTGCAAATGAGCTTAAAGCTAGAAGCACTCCTGAAAGATAGGTCATTACTGGGGGAGTCCAGAAGGAAGCTCAGACTTCAGAACAGAAAGGGATAGCCTGTTAACTGACATATCAAAGCCCAAGATGGCATATACTTAGGAGGTCACATAATTGATAAAATAAATAGGCCCCGCTATAATCTAGACCAACCCATGAAAGTACTGGGCTTCTCTGACATATACCCTAGGGAACCCTCATGTGCTTTTCCTCCTAAAGTTCCAGACCATGTGTCAGGTTCAGACCAACCCCAAGAGATCTACTGGCTTCCTTCCTAAAGGCCTAGGAAGTCACCTTCCTTTCTTTTCCTCTCTAAAGTTGTCCTTGGCACTCATCTCTTTGGGTGGGACAAAGCTCTTCTTCGGACTGGCTAAAGAGTGAGATAAAGTCGTCCTGGCACACCCCCCAAAAATAAATCTAATGACAACCCTCAGGTAAAGAGCTCTACTGACCACCACCAAGGCAAAGCAGAACAGAGGTCAAAATAGCAACACATTTGGTGACTAGATTTGGTGAATTGTTACAGTGGAATGAACATAAAATGGCAAAGGTTCCATCTTCTGAAGTCCCAGATTAAGGAGATTGAGATTGAAGATGTGAGGCTCTATCTCCTGACTCCCTTCTGAGATGACCACAAGAATGTCTATGAGGCCTTTTCCCTCTGTATTTCTCATCTGGAGGGTGGCAATCATTTCCCCATAACACTACACACACACACACACACACACACACACACATCTCCCAACTCATGCCTGACAAGTCCCTTTCTCAGCATGGGCCATCTGTATCTCTGAGGATATTCTCCCTCTGGCCCACAAGCCTCTGCTATACACAGAAATTGTCCCCTCTGAGAATTTCTTCCCAGCAGAGAACCAGACTTAATAATATGCTGGTAAATGTGTTTCAAGCAACAGAATAGAAAGATACCATGAGAGAAGAAAAAGAGAATGCTTACCTTGTTCTACAAAGAATAGTTCAGGGTGGACTAAAATGTACCAAGGACCATGTATGAGGCACTTTAGAATCATCATGACATTTCATCTACACAACAAACTTATAAAGTAGCTATTTTTCCCATTTCACTGATAGGAAAACTGATAGGTTCTACCCACTTGTGCTCACTGGATGCAAACCCAGGCCTGTCTGACTTCAAAGTCTGTGTTGTTTTGACTACCAATGTGCTGCTTCCTGAAGGTGGGAACCATAGACTTGAGCCCACAAGGTCAGCTGAAAGAGGCAACTTCTAGATCACTGAACCATGTCCCAAACCTGAGAAAATGAACCATAGACCCTCTGGGGGACAGGATAGCTATAGAGCCAAAGTGCAGCACATGCTAGGGTGTCAGCCCCCACCCAAAAGGAGTACAGGAAGCGGTTGAGGGAGGGACTGAAAGAGAAGCCCAAGTCTAGGCAACCCAGGCCTTCCTTGGGTCAAAGGCCCAGGTCATGCATGGACCAGCATTCAAGGTGACTCAGACTCTAGTGCTCAGCCACTTCTGCCGCTTTAAGACCTCCATTTCATTCCCTTCTATATCCAGCTCTGCTGGTGGCAGAGGATGAGGCAGACAGTGACTTGGTATTGAGTTGTGGAGGATGGAAGCCCTCCCTTCCTTGTCCTCTGGTCCTACCTTCTGCTTTTCACTAGGTAGTTCCTTATGGCAGATGAGGCAGGAAGTTGTAGAGGGGAGCTTTCTGGCCTTCACAAGCAATCTGCACCAGATCCCAGAGCAGTAGCCTTTTGGTGGAGGTCTTGCCTAGCCTAGGGGGCTGGCTTCAGAGAGGATCTGAAGAGCAGTGCTGAAGGGGCTCATCTGCCCACTGGCAGCTGGAAAATCTATCTCTGTCTCTACACATAGGTATCCTGTTGACCCATAAGAAAATACCCAGTAAATAAAGAAACCACTTCCCTTGTTAGGAGAAACCCATTGCACTGAAAAGAGAATCTTCACAGGGGAAGGAGCTGTAATCACCTCCCATCTCTGGCCCACTGAATCTTCCTTTCCCCTGAAGGTCCTAGGTCTCACTCTGACCTTACCACTGTCACTCCCTTGGTAAAACAGAACACAGAGTCTGCCAGATTGGAGCAAAGAGGCCCTTGGGAAGGAGGGTATGCTGGAGAGTAGCTCTCATTCCCAGGACCTCCACACTGGGCCCCCATAGTAGGGCTCTGCCTCTTTCTCATGCACCCCTATTGCCACAGTATTTGCACCAAGAACTTCCTGAAACACACTTAGGGAAGCACAGGGCAATGCCAGAAACTCAAACAGCCCAGATTCCACAGCACTTATCTCTGAGCCAACCATGGCTAATTCTTCACTGGGACTTACACACTGCCTGTATATCCAGGCTCTAAAATGGCATATGCCTGGCTCCTTCCCTCTCTGGCCCTAGCCTGTGTTCACAGGGAGGGAACTTCTTACCTCCAACCTCAGTGGGCAAGTGTTTGAGGGCTGGGTTCCCTCCCCAGCCAATACTGCAGAAACTTGAATCCCAAACTTCCTAGAGGCCTCCTTTTTCAGCCCTGGTTTCCTCTCTGATGAATATATTTCTTTCTCAGGTGATCCTCAGGACTCCATTGTGAATGGTATCATTTATTGTCCAGTTCAGGTGAAAGCCAACCCCCTACATTGAGAGGCATGGCTTTGACCTGTACAGGCTCCACAGTCTGACAACACTTCAGTTTTAGAAGACCCTTAACATCCAAATACCAAGAGTAGCCCACATACAGTATAACAGATGGCACCTCAATTCTCTGCACTGTGAAATGTGGGGACTTGCATGTAGCCCAAAATAATAACCTTTAGAACTCTTTGGATACAGCTAAAGAAGCATATTTTCATCCTTGCTATGTGAAGCATGAGGAAATAGGTTTTGTTTTGGTTTGGTTTGGGTTTTTTGTTTGCTTGTTTCTAACTCTAAAGACAATTTTATTTTAATTAAACCAACAGCCTTAAATTAGCTTTAGTACCAAATATTATCCCAGATTCATGTGAACCTGAAAAAACATTTGGGTTAGTTTCTGAGTTTTGGAATGCCCAAATCTTACAAGTGTTTGCCTTAAAACTAATGAAATAGAGTTCTTTATTTAAAAAGATTTTATTTACTTATTTGAGAGAGAGAGAGAGAGAGGGAGAGTTTGAGGGAGGAGCAGATTCCCCACGGAGCATGATGTAGGGATCGACCCCAGGACCCTGGGACCATGACCTGAGCCGAAGGCAGACACCCATCAGACTGAGCCACCCAGGAGCCCCTGAAATAGAGTTCTTATACAAATGAATTTTAGCAATACCATCCAGAGGTAGAAAAAATGTAACATACATACATGGATGGACGCACATACACAGACAAGATACAATCTTCTAGCTTTTGTTCTTAGTAATATTTGTGGAAAAGACATTAACAATCTTCTAGCTTTTGCTCTTACTAATATTTGTGGAAAAGACATTAAAAGTCCAATGTCAAAATACCTCCCTTTTTTTGTGAAAAACTTTTCCCTGAAGTTCTCCCTTATTCTTTATTTCAAAGAATTGCTTGGGGCATCTGGGTGGCTAAGTCGGTTAAGTGTTCAACTCTTGATTTCGGCTCAGGTCATGATCTCAGGGTTGTGAAATCGAGCCCAGCATCAGGCTGTACGGAGTCTGCTTAAGATTCTCTCTTTCCCTCTCTCTTTGCCCCTCCCACCTCTCTAGCACTCTCTCTCTCTAAAACAAGCAAACAAAACAAAACAAAAGAATGCAAAGAATTGCTCTTAGGTCCTAGAGAAGAAGATGGGGCAGAAAATTTACATCACAAAGGCAGAGAGAGAGCATCTACATTTCCTCCAAAGTGAAAATTTGTTGTATATCTGTCTGTTATGAGAGGTGCTAGAGTCTGGACGTTCTAGCACTTTTTCTTTTTTTAACTCTTTTTCTCTTTTCCTTCTTCAGTTTCAGCCAATTGTAAGCTGTGTTTACATTTAAAGATGTAAGATGTATAATTTCATGGTACAGAAAGAATGCAGAACAATTTTTGTTTGTTTTCCAGAATTTCAGGGTAATTGTGATTTAAAATTAACCTTCCTTCCTCCTAAGTACAGTACAATTTTGTTACAATAACTTGAGTTTTTACAATATTCACAAACATCTAAGAGGAATAGGCGAGGTTTGGGGTTGGTAGATAGGTGGGCCTTGACTTGTTTCTGGAGTTCCATTTCTGGTTTCATAAGATTTGTAAGACAAAGAGTTGTTTTTAATTTCCCAAAGAACTAGATTCCAGCCTGAATATTAAGTGATTGGCCTGCCTTTTTAACTGAATTTACTTCTTTATATTAGGGAAATTTTTAACTAAAATTGGAATCAAAAGATTTTTGTCTGTATAAAACATTTTTTAAAAAGCCTTCTAATTCACCCTTGGCTTCTATTAGTCCCTGAATATTGGTCTTTCACAGATCATTTGTAGGAGGGACTAGGAGAAATTTTGTTCCCCTTTTCCTCTGAAAGGAAGGTAGTAAATAAGTCATCAATCTTTTAAATTTGTCTCTGAATTTTGTGGGATCTTTTAAAAGTGGAGGTAAAAGGGCTTATAATTTAAAAGATTTTGCTGCTATACAGGAGACACAAATTCTTTTGCAGTGAGGGATCTCGGATACACCTGCAATGGACATTGCTAATGAATTCCTGGAGCTGGCAGAGCCTGGATTATCAATCCCTGAATGGTAGGAGCAAAGCAAGCCTATTGCCATTCTCAGGTGCTTTTGTTAAATTTATTTCCTGGCTTTCAACATTTACGTGAGCAACCTGTACATTTTGAACCTAGAGATTAAGGCTGAGTATTCCCTGTAAATCTTACAGGGCAGATGAGGCCAGATTTTAAACAAAACTTACATTGGGTGTGGACATTTATTTCTAAGTCTTAAGCCTAATTTCTGTGATTTTATCTTGTCAAGGGAGTTCCTAAGGTTAACCATTATACTACTAAGACAATTGAGAGCTCTCTATAAAGAATATTTTCTTTTAAACATAGTCAATTTAAAGGATCCATCGTCTGGCCATTGACAAGTAGGACCTAATAGCGACTCAAACCAATAAGCCTTAGTGGTTTAACCAAAGATGCAAGATGCCTTCAAAGAGGGCATAGGTGATACAGCCCCATTATCTGAAAGTTTACTTCCAAAATTAGTCTAACAAAGCAAAGACCTTTATTATACAGGTGATAAGAACAGTGTGGTGGAAACGGTGTTGCCAGTCTCCTACAAAATTGTGAGATGCCTCCAGTCACAGACCCACTAATCTGTGACACCAGGTAGGCAATACTAGAATGGTACTTTCCAGCACTAATAAGCAACAAAGGTTCCTATGGGTTGGAACCTCTCATGACAAATACCCCTAAGAGCTGGCATGGCTGGACAAAATGAAAGAGAGAAAGGGAGAGAGAGAGAGGGAGAGTCAGAGTCCAATACCCTGTCTGTTTGACCACCAAAGTGCACCCCAGTAAGTGCACCCTCCAATGGTGGAGACCAAAGAGAATATTCTCATTGGTCACAAAGCCAAGCTCTTAGGACATAGAACAAGAATATATGCACATTAACAGTCCTGCCCAAGCCCTGGGTCTCCTGGAACCACACTGATACCTAAGAGGGATGTGTTGCGGGGCTGGAGATTGTGTGTTGTTTTATAGTGTACCTCAATGCACAGAAATTTTCTAGAGGTTGGCAGGTGACCTAGTGTCAATCTAACCTGTTCCATGACCAATTTATCCGATCACAGGAGTCTTCTTGAGGTGGTGAGTACTATAACAGCTTTTAAGTGCTCAACTCATGCCCACCAATTTTGTGGCTTTGGCTTCCAAGATGTCCCTTAGCAACAGCTTTTACCTCATGTGCACATCACATGACACAGACAAAAGACTACAAAGACCATCTCTGGGAGGAAATGGATCAGTAACCAAAGAGTTCTCTACCAAATTTAACCAAAGAGTCACTAGGCTCAAGGAACTAGTTCCACAAATATTTTCTCTTGCTAATCTAAATTTAGAAAGAGAGAAAAGGACTCTCACCATTCTCTCTCTTTTGGACTTTGCAGATAGAGAATCTGGGAGGCTGACATGGTAAGAAATCTCACCTGCTTCTGGCTATTTGTCAGATGTCCCAAGGATCTCTCAGCTGCAACAGTGTCCTGGGCGAGCGGTATCCAGCAAGTGAAAGGGATCCTGCCAACTATGCCAACTATCAGAGAGGAAGACCTTTCTCTGCTCTATGGTCCTCCTAGCTGGACTTAGAATCGAATTGACAGAAGACAGATTAACAGGAGAAAATCAAATGTCATAGGTGTACATATGGGGTATCCACAAAGACATGAAATTCCCATGAGGAAATAGTTTTAAATTTAAGCAGGAAAGATGAAAATTAGTGGCAAGATTGCCAGTGAATGATGGACCTGAGAGAACTGTGGAAGTGGAAGAACCTCTACCCCTTGGCCATGTTCAATATAGGAAAAACGTTGGTCTTACCAATTACAGACTAAAAAAGAACTTGTTTTAGGAAGGAAGGAAATTAATGAGGTGATTTCAATGGGGCTAGGATCCTACAGTGGTTTCTTCCATGTCTTTTCCGTTTTCCATCCCAGAGGGTATTTGAATCCTCTTTTGCTCAAGCCACCCTATTTATGTACCAAACCCTAAAATCACAAAACCTTGGATGGGCAAAATCTTTAGAAATCATCTAGTCCTCTTGTGGCTATTTAAACAGAGGAAGTCATTTAACTTCTACTTAGATACCTGCTTGCAGATTCCTTCACTGAGGGGAATTCACTACCTCTGGAGGCAACTATGAGAGAAAGATTCTCTGTTTCTGCATGTTGTGGTTGTGGTTCATGTTTGGTATTAAAACACAGCTGTGATCTGTTAGACACATGCAGTAGATATGTTAGAGTTAAGGCACACCCCTGTGACGGGGTGGGGATAGTCTCACTTGCAATATCTATTTACCCACTCATTCATTTATGCATTCACTCATTCAACAAATACTGAGCGTCTATATGTTAGGTACTGTACTTGCCGCTAGAGAAACAGGGAAAAATAAAAACAGATATGGCTCTTGCTTTGATGGAGTTTGGAAGGTAGTGGTTGAGACAGTGATAAAACAAGGAATCACACAAATAAGAGTGAGATAAATGTTATGAAGAAAGGAAGACAGTTCTATGAGAGATATAACAAAGGAAACTGACCTAGCCTAGAGGGACTAGTCTAGGAAATCTTCCCCGAGGAAGTGATGCTGGTACTGAAGTTAGCCAAATGAAATAGATGAAGGTGGAAAGTGGAGAGAGTGTTCTAGGAAGAAGAACAAGCATGTGCAAAGGCCCTGTGGCCAACAAAAAATTGGTATATTTGGAACTGAAAGAAGACCAGTGTGGGTGGACCTTAGAGCATATGGGACAATGTGATGTGAGGCTGGAGATGTAAGTTTGGACAAGACCTTATAGGACCTTGCAGGCCACATTAATGATTTTTTCCTCAAGTGTCATGGGAAATTACTGGAGGGTGTTTATATAAGATGATCACACAATCAGTTTTAACTTTTGAAAAATCACCCTGGTTGCTCTGTAGAAAATGGGTTGGAGAGAATCCAGCATGGATGTGTAGAGACCAATCTGTTGTAATGATAAAATGAGAGATGATAGTAATGTAGACAAAGGTGGTGGTTGACAATGTCATTGAAAAGATGTGGATGTTACAATGATGTGGATGGAACTGCAGGGTATTATGCTAAGTGAAATAAGTAAATCAGAGAAAAACAATTATCATATGGTTTCACTCATATGTGGAATTTAAGAAACAAAACAGAGGATCATAGGGGAAGGGAGGGAAAAATAAAATAAGATGAAATCAGAGAGGGAGACAAACCGTAAGAGACTCTTAACTATAGGATACAAACTGAGGGTTGCTGGAGGGGAGGTGAGTGGGGGGATGGGGTAACTGGGTGATGGGCATTAAGGAGGGCACATGATGTAATAAGCACTGAGTGTTATATGCGACAGATGAATAACCGAACTTTACATCTGAAACTAATGATACACTGTATGTTAACTCATTGAATTTAAATAAAATAAGTTAAAAATAAAAAAAGAAGAAGAAAAAGAAAGATGCTTCCAACACACAAAAAAAGATGTGGATGGACTAAGAAATTTTTGAGACGTAAAATAGATAGGAGTTAGTGATGGATTGGATACGAGGGAGAGAGGTTGCCAAGAATGACTCCTAGGTTTCTGAAGCGCATGACTGGATAGTTGGGATGCCATTTGCCAAAAAGAGGAAAACTGGTAGAGGAGGAGATCATAGGTTTGGTCTTGGAGGAACTGAATTTGAGTTGTGTTTCAGTCATCTCAGTAGAGACATAAATATGCAATACATACCATAGGCATGGATGAGATTTCCTAATGAGAGAGTACAGAGTAAGAAGACAAGTCAGCTCTGAGGAACTCCAACATTTAAAAACCACTGAGGGAAAATGAGTCCCAAGAAGAAACCAATAAGGAGTTATCAGAGAGGTGGGAGAAAAACAAAGAAAGGAGGCTAATAGAAGAAAGTGTCTCAATAAACAGGATGCAGTCAACAATGTCAAATGCCACTGAGAAGTCAAGTGAAATAAAGATTGAAAGCACCCTTTGGAGTTAATGGCATTAAGTTCATTGGTGACCTAAATGAAAGCACTTTCAGGGTAATGATGGGGCAGAAACATGATTGAAGTAGGCCGGGAAGTGAATGCAGATAACTCTTTTGAGAAGTTTATTTGGAAGGCAAGAACAATGAGTGATAACTGGAGGGCAGGGTGGAGTTGAGGGGGGCATTATTTTAAGATGAAAGAGACTGTTTTACTTGCTACTGAGAGGGGTCCAGTTGAGAGAAAGAGGTTGAATACATAGGGGAGAAAAGGGATAATTGATAGTGTGAAAAAGTGGGAAGGGATAGGCTACAAAACACTAGGGCAAGGAATGGTCCTCTGAGAAGAAAGGACACCACCTCCACTGTTAGAAGTGGAAAGTCCTACGTAGAATATCATTGAGGTAGTGTAGGAACTGGAGGCCCTTCCTGATGCTTTAATATTCTTGGTGAAATAAATGATGAGGTGATCTGCTATGACAAAAAGTGAGAGGGTAGACACAGGGGTTGGAGGTTTAAGCAAAGAGTGGAGAAGATTTGAAATAGTCGTCCTGAAAAGTCAGAGGTACTAATGAAATTTAGTATGTAGTAGGACTGTGAAGCAGTGTTGAGGGCTCAACTGAGATTATTTATAGTGGAACAGATCCAGTTTGCGACAATGGAGGTAGGTAGCTAAATGGAGTGGAAGAGATGAGGATGTTTAGGAACCAGGAGATCCAAGTGATGGCTGAATCATCAACATGGATACTGAAGTCCCCTAGGATAATGGCAGGACTTGCAGTGGGGGGTGGGAAAGCCAGTGAGACAGAAACCAAAGTCTTCATTGAGAAAAAAAGGGTGCGTTCATTACTTAGGGCTGCTCTAACAAATTGCCACAAACTGGGTGGCTTAAAGCTACAGAAATTTATTCTCTAATAGTTCTGAAGGCCAGAAGTCCTAATTCAAGGTGTTGGAAGGGTTGGTTCCTTCTAAGGGCTCTGAGGGAGATCTATGCCACGCATCTCTCCAGGTTTCTGGTAATTGCTGATAATCCTTGGCATCCTTTGGCTTATCCTGTACACCTATCACCCCAATCTCTGCCTCTGTCATCACATTGCCATCTTCCCCCTGTGTATGTCTGTGTCCAAATTTCCCTCTTTTTATAAGGACATCAGTCAGGGGCCCACCCTAATCCAGTATTACCACATCTTAACTTGATTACATCTATAAAGACCTTATTTCCAAATAAAGTCACCTCCACAGGTACTAGCGGTTAAGACTTCAACATATTTTTTTGGGGGGGTCACAATTCAACCCACTACAGAGGATATGACCAGGAGGTCTGTATATGACAGAAATGAGAAGGAGTGAGTTATATATCAAAATGATGTCTGTCTCAAAAAAGCTGTAGTTTTTGCAATAGGGGAGCAAACAAATGGTCTGGAAGTAAGGTCTGGGAGCAAGAAAAACAGCCACCCTACCTTCTGACCTTAAAATACTGGAAAAGACAGCAAGCAGCCTCACATAAGAAGACAGCAGGGGAAATGGAGCCCTCTGGGTAGAACTAGGTTTCTGTTAGGAAAAAGAGGTTGAGAATGATGATTAGGGAGCATCTGGTCAAGAGGGCTCTGGTGGAAGGCTTAGGGAGTTGAAGAAAAACTGGAGGGATAGAGGGGATCAGGAAAAAAGCAGAGCATTATGCGCGCCTGGGTGGTTCAGTTGGTTAAGCGACTGCCTTCGGCTCAAGTCATGATCCCAGAGTCCTGGGATCAAGCCCCGCATCGGGCTCCCTGCTCAGCAGGGAGCCTGCTTCTTCCTCTGCCTGCCGCTCCCTCTGCTTGTGCTCTCTCTCTCTGTCAGATAAATAAATAAAATCTTAAAAAAAAAAAAGCAGAGCATTGTGAGAACCAATGTGAGGGTGGACTGATGACTTTGGGAGATGTGGGGCAGGGTGAATTTAGTCCTGGCATCTTTGAGTAGTTATCAGGATTTGGGCATGGTGGTCAGAAAACCAGCTCTCTCATCCTGGGTTGGTGGCAGCTTCAGGAGCTATAGACTCTGCATACTACAAGCTTTAGAGTAGTGGTGACCCCAGAAGTGGCCATCTCTGTACGTTTGAGGCCTAGAGTGCAATGGAGTCTAAGGTGGGGTCAGTCTGTCAGTTACCCAGGGATGAGGCTGTATTCCTCATACGAGAAATTGGAAATGAGAGGGAAAGCCCAAGGTGGGCTAAGAGGTGGACATTTACTTCTCTTGGTCTTGACTGAGAAAGTATTGAAATATCTAAGAGGAATCCCCTGGGTTTTAAAATAAGGCCCTCTATCTCTCTGCCCTATTTGCCAACTCACCCACCACTGCCAAACAATCAAGCAAGCTGCAAATGCTATCTGGTGCTCATATCTAGGTGATTACCCAGAATCACTAACACTTTTCTAAGGTAAGCATGAACTCTTGTGTTCAAATTCTGTGTCAGCCACTTGCTAACTGGGTGACCTTAGACAAGTAACTTAATCAATCTCTCCTTCACTTTCTTCATCTGGAAAATGGAGAAAATAACAGCTCCTACCTCACAGAATTGTTGTCATAGAGGATTAAGTGACTTGATAGATGTCAATGCTTAGAACAGTACCTGGCACATACTAAGCACTATACAAGCATTTTTATTGTTATTCATTCTCTCTCCCATCCCCCCACTTAATCACTTGACACTACCCTGCTTGCTGTACTCAGCTTGACTCTGAACCCTAACTAGAATAACTACTTCTGATCCTTCCCCTATGGGGGTTCTTCCCTGGGTCTCTTTACCTCTAGACCAATTAAGCCTAGGTCCTTCAACTGTTCCTCATACAATGTGGCTGCTGGTGCACCAGCCTAGTGACCCACCTTTGGACGCTTTGTACTTTGTCAATGTATCCCTGTTTAAATGGGTTGTCCAGAATAGAGCACAGCGCTCCAGGTTGGATGTGACAAGTATAGAGAAGGGCAGAACCATCTTTTCTCTTGTTCTAGTTCTATACTCCTATTAATGCAGCCTAAAATCTAATTAGTTCTTTTGGCAGCATCATCACTCCGTTGGCTCGTATTGACTTTACAATCAAATCAAGGTCTTTTTCACATGTGCTGTTGTTAAACCAGGCAGGTCTCTTCTATCCTGTGCTAGAGGAACAAACCAGCTGTAGTTGCTGAAAGGAAGTCAAGTCTAGCAATCAGAGCCCAGTACATGAGGGGTTTAGTATAAAGGAAGGGCAGCGGGTGGTTGGGGTTCATGGCAGATGCTACCAGTTGCCTGCCCAATAAAGATTTCCTTCTTCTTCCTTACTCACAGAATCCCAACTTTGTTCAGAGCAGCAATGTGTCCAGCTAAAAGCAGTGGACTTTCAGGCTTCCTTTGCAGCTGGGAGTGTCCTTATGACACAGTTCTAGTCAAAGAGATGTAGGTAGACATCACTGGGGAGTGTTCCACTCTTAATAAAAAGCCAAAGTCTGGGGCACCTGGGTGGCTCAGTCAGTTAAGCGTCTGCCTTTGGCTCAGGTCATGATCTTCAGGTCCTGGGATCAAGCCCCAAATCAGTCTCCCTGCTCAGCAGGGAGTCTGCTTCTCCCTCTTCCTCTGCCTCTTCCCTGGCTCCAGTGCTCTCTCTGTCTCTCTCTCTCTCTCTCAAATGATGCGGCTATTTCCCCTTCCTCCTGTCTATTATGCAGACATGAGATCCAGAGCTTTAGCAGGTGTTTTGTGACCATGAGACAAAAAGCAAACCTACCTTAAGGATGGTAGAGATGAAAAGCCAGTGCCTTGGGACGCCTGGGTGGCTCAGTCAGTTAAGCATCTGCCTTTGGCTCAGGTCATGATCCCAGGATGCTGGTATCGAGCCCCACATCGGGCACCTTGCTCAGAGGGGAGCCTGCTTCTCCCTCTACATGCCACTCCCCCACTTGTGCTCTCTCATTCTCTCTCTCTCACAAATGAATAAATAAAATCTTAAAAACAAAACAAAATAAAACAAAAGCCAGGGCCTTGATGGCATTGTTGAATGGCCATACCAGCCCTGGACCATGTATTCAGGGAATTTTTGGTACACAAGACAAATAATAACCACTATTGTAGAGCTGTCTATTATTTGCAACCAAAAGCATACCTAACTGACATAGGGTTACCATATAGGAAAACTGGGGATCCAAATGGAGGGCTAACACGAGTTTATGAATTTAGACACTTAGAAATACAAGTGGGCAATTGGGGTCAGAGGAGTCCATCAGTAGGCCAAGCCACTGGGTGGAGGCTTGGGGTCAGGACTTTCTCCCTAGATGGTGGATTAAAGAGCATACTGGGCCTAGGACTTGATAGGGGACTGGTGGTCACGCAGCATCTCTGACTGGGGGACTCAGCCACAGGACAAGGAGACAGAAGGCCAGGGATCGAGCTGGGCAATGAGATAGAGGCTCAGTGGAAACCTGAGATAAGACTCAGACTGGTGGCAAAGGGGCTACTTGATGCTGAGTTCCAGTATACAGGGTGAGGTTACTTCCATCCTTCCTGTCTTAGGACAGGTGTAGCCTGCAGGAGGGAGGGAAAGTACTCCACCTATATGAAGGGAGGAAGGGGCACAGAGGGTGGGATCCAGGCAGAGCCTGACAAGCTTTAGTTCAAGCTGTGCTTTAGCCTTCCTGACACTCTTCTTACAGGTTCTTAGATTCAGCCTTAATTGCAAGCTCTTGTTTCCATCTTTTTCCTATGACCTTTTAAGATCTGAGCTTAACAGAAAGCTCCCTGTTGTAACCATATTGGTCTCTTCAAAAGGCTCCCACTTTTTCTTCTTCCTAATTGTCAGAATTTCACAGTGGAAAACCTTCTCTTCCTCCTTCTACCCCAAGTTGTCTCCCCCCTACCAGGTTTGGGGACACTCTATCACTCTTGCTGGGCAGTCTGGGTCCCATCAGAAGTGATCCACTCTTATCCTCCAGCTTTAGCCTCTGCTACCCTAGAGCAGGCAGAGAAAAAGGGCTGGGAGGAAGGCTGACCAGGGCCCACCGGTTCTGGGGAGCAGCAGTCCCCTTCCCCACCTGGCTATTCTGCCCCAGGGGCCTGACTAGAGGCCAGTGCCTTCCCTTCCCTAATCCCAATTTCTTGTGTCCTCTAGAGCGAGAGAATGAGAGCTTGCTCTGACCACTGGTATGCTACCACTTCTCCTTTTGTGTACAGCAGGTACTGTGTAGGTAAGTTATTGTTATATTGTGCTCCTGTGATAAATGGACCTTTGTGAGACACTTTGCGCCCTGTGTATGCTGGGGGAGGGAGGGAGTCTTGCCTGAGTGACTTCTCACAGAAAGCTCCAGAGGTGCTCAGAGCTGAGAGCCTAGGCCTGGCAGGCTGCTCTTTCATTGGCATTCAAGGGTGTCAATCACTGTGGCCCTGCCAATCAGCTCCGAACCAGGTATCTGTAAGCGATTAGCCTTCTTTGTTAAACAGAACACTGAACCCTCCAAGGACTAAACAAAGAATGGCTCTGGAAAGACAGTTCCTAGGGAGGCAGGGGCAGTCATGCCAATGTCACTGACTTGAACCCTTTGGTTTCATCTTCCTTCAGGCCCTACTTTATTCCTTGCATCTAGGCCAGTCCTAGGTCCTTTTAATTCTACCTGTCATTTCCCTCCCATGTGTATTTCTTCTCTTTACCCCTACTGCTGCTTTGTTTAGCCCTTAACACCTCTCATCTGAACTACTAACCAGTCTCCTAACCAGTTTCTTTGCCTCAAGTCTCCCCCAGCCCCTACCCAATCTCCATCCTGCAGCCAAATGAATCTTCTAAAAATACAAATCTGATTGTGTCACCTCCTGCTGAAAACCTTTCAGCCTCTTCTGTGGCTCTTAGTACCCCTGGGATAAAGTCCAAACTACTTAGCACGGCACCCAGGGCCCTTCATGACTTGGCTCCTGCCAAATCCTCAGCCTCATTTTTGGCAGTGCTCCTATTTCACACCTATTCACAATGAACTACTTTGCAGGTTTCTGAACATGCCATTCTTGGCTTTGCTCCTGGGCCATTACACATGACATTCCCTCTGCCTGGGACATCCTTCACACACCACCTTCTCTTCTATCTGTCTAGCCAATTCTTACTCATCCCTAAGACTTCAACTGAACTCCTTCAGCCCAAGACATATTTTACTCATGCCCATATCTCTGATGCCTAGTACAGCATCTGGAACATAACGGATCCTCAAAAGGTGTTTGCCAAATGAGTGAATGAATGCCCCCAACTCATGCGGCTGTGTGCAAAGTTGTCTCTGAGGGAAGCCGGCAGAGTTGATCCGTCCTTTCCCTTACGGGAGGAAAACCTCTCCTTCCTCCCACTCATATTAATCCTTATTGCACAGGGTTGCAATTTCTTCTTTAAAATGTCTGCATCCGGGTGCCTGGGTGGCTCAGTCGTTAAGCGTCTGCCTTCGGCTCAGGTCACGATCCCAGGGTCCTGGGATCGAGCCCCGCATCGGGCTCCCTGCTCGGCGGGAAGCCTGCTTCTCCCTCTCCCACTCCCCCTGCTTGTGTTCCCTCTCTAGCTGTCTCTCTCTCTCTGTCAAATAAATAAATAAAATCTTAAAATAAATAAATAAATAAATAAATAAAAATAATTTTAAAAATAATAAAATGTCTGCATCCCAGGGCGCCTGAGTGGCTCAGTTGTTAAAGCGTCTGCCTTCAGCTCAGGTCATGATCCCAGGGTCCTGGGATCGAGTCCCGTATCGGGCTCCCTGCTCAGTGGGAAGCCTGCTTCTCCCTCTCACGCTCCCCTTGCTTGTGTTCCCTCTCTCGCTGTCTCTCTGTCAAATAAATAAAGAAAATCTTTAAAAATTTTTTTAAAAAATAAAATGTCTGCATCCCTAAATCAACTGTGAGCGTCTCAAGGGTGGAGCCATGCCTACCTAGTCCCCTTCAGTCTCCTACCTATTCCCAGCATAGTACTTGGAACATAATGAATGAATAGGCCTCCCAAATGCCTGACAGTTTTGTTCCTTCTCTCATATCCCTCTACTCCCTTCCCCATAAGCTCTCACTACCAATACAGCCAAACTGTCACACTTGTGGCTTCAGGATCACACAGGGCTCCTCCTCATCCCTGAAACATTCGACTGCATTCCTCTTAAGTGGACCGCCCTTCCCACCCCCACCCAAATCCTGCTATTTCTTTAAGAACCAGCTCAAATTTTCACTCTTCCAGAAACCGTTCATGCACCCACCCCAGTCCACCCCGAATAGTGCTAGTGATCCCCACCTATCTCATTTAACCCTTGGTAGCCCCTCGTGTTAGGGGAAAACCAAGACTCAGAGGAAGAAAGGACTCTTTCAAGGACACATGTTATGCTCAGTGGTAGAACTATTGCTTGAACCCAAGTCTCCAGCCCATGAATCCTCCCATTAGCCAACTTACCTGCTTTCTTTTCCTCCTGTAGACTACAATTTCCTTTAAGGCAGGACTGTGTCTTCCACCCTTTCATCTTTCCTGGTCTTTCCTGGAGTGTTAAGAGAGCTCTAGAGCCAGACTGCCTGGGTTTCTGCCTTGGCTTCATCGGTTACCAACTCTGTGGCCTTAGGCAACTTAACCACTGTAAACCTCAGCTTCCTCATAGTAAATGAGGATAACAATAGTGCCTATCTCATAAGATTATTGTGAAGATTAAATGAAATAATGCGCGTAAGGCACCCAGAGCAGTAACCTAGCACCTGGTATACGCTCAATAAAGGCAATTTTCCTTATTGCTGTTATTCTTAATATTAACACATTTTTACTGGTGATGGTTGACTAAAAATTTGAATGGGGGAGTTACTGGGAGTGGGAGGGAGTGAGGAAAGGAAGTAGACAACAAGACCAGTCTGAGATTTGGTGGAATCCAAACAAGGTTAGTGGCGTGGCAGGACGTTTGTACGTCTGAGTTCCTAGTGCCATGTGACTCTGTGAGGGCCCCAAGCACATGGTTCCATCCGGGCGGCGCAGCTTCCCTAACTCTCAGCTATTCTCAGCAGCCTGTAGGGGGAGCCAGGAAGCTAGGAAGGGGGAGAGGCTGCTGTAAATCTTACTAAGGGCAGAAACGACACCCTATCTCTACTACCCATCCTTAGCCCACCGTCTTGCCCCCCCTCCAGGGCGCTCTCTGAGCCCAGTCCTCTGCGGCAGCCGAGCTGGGAGCTGTCCTTCAGCACCAGGGGCCGCCTTGGCCTCGGGCAGGGCAATGAGGGCGGCTGCTGAGTTAGGGACACGGGACTGGTCCGATCCGCAGCCGGCTCCAGCATCGCCTAGTCACGGGGACGGGGGAGGCGACCCAGGGAGGCTGCGAGACGCTAAGGAGAAGCCTCCTGCCTCCTGCCATCAAGAATCACCATCAGAAGTCCCCTAGCCCTCGGGGGGCGGGGTAGTGAGCGGCCGCCCTGGCGAGGGAGGCGGGCGCCCAGGTGGGAGGGGGAGGGAGAGCGCCGGGGCCTGGGACTCAGCGTGTGGCGTGTGCACGCGGGGAGCGGGCGGATGAACGGAGGCGCTGAAGTGAATGGAGTTGGGGGTGGACTGGAAACATCCCCAAACAGCACAGGCTGCGGCCGGCGGGGGTTGGGGGGGGGGGGCGGCGAGTCCTGAGGCGCAGGCGCAGTCGGGGCCCCAGTCCCGCTCCCTCCTCCTCTCAGTGCCTCTTTCTCCGCCCCGCTCCCCCCCAAACACACTCGCACACGGGCTCTCAAGGTGTTCTCCGCACAGCGGAAGATGGCGACAGACTGAGGGGGCATGGCCAGCGGGAGCCACGGGGCCGTGCGGCTCGGCGGCCGCCACAGCGGTGCTAACGGGAGACGGAAGCGAGAGGCGCACTAAGTGAAGCCCCGTGTCGGCGTCCGGCGCCTGTGGCGCCGCCGGGAGCCAGGTGGCCCGCCCGAGCCGGAACTCCGGGAGCAGCAGGCGCGGAGCCGGAGCGGAGCCGGCCCGGGACCGGCCCGGGCGAACGGCCAGAGCGCGAGCGAAGCCCGAAGGGCCGGGCAGCGGGCCGGCCGGCGGGCCTAGGAGGGCGCGAGCGAGGCAGGGAGCGGCGCGGAGCAGGCAGCAGGCGGGCGGGCTGACGGGCGGGCGGGAGCGGCGCGGCGCGGGGCGAGCGAGCGGAGCGCGGTGGCCGGGCCCGCACGGCGGCGCTGAGGGGCGCAGAGCTGCGCCGAGCAGAGACGGCCAGAACAGAGTGCGAGCCGGGCGGCCGCCGGCGCGGAGTGGAGTGGCGCGGAGCCGAGGGCAGCTGAGGGGCCCGACACTATGAGGAGTGCGGCGCCGCCGCCGCAGCCGCCACCGCCCCAGTGCCCCGCACCGCCCCCCGCCGGGACGCCGGGCAGTGCCTAGCGGGCCGGGCGGCGGCGCCCGGGCTGCCAGCGAGGGAGCGCGGGAGGAGCGCGGGGACGGCACGAGAGCACCCCGCGACTCTGGCCTGAGCGGGGCCGCGGGCCGGCCGGCCTGCCTCACCATGCAGCCCCCGAGGTAGAGCCTGGACGGCGCGGAGGAGCGCTGAGCGGCGCGCAGCCCGCTCGCCCGCCCGTGACGGCCGTCCGGCCTCGCGCCTGCCTGATCCCTCCAGCCCGGACTCCCCTGAAATATGTTCAGGGGCGCTTGGATGTGGCCCGGGAAAGACGCCGCCGCGCTGACTATCTGCTGCTGCTGCTGCTGCTGGGCTCCCAGGCCGAGCGACAAACCTTGCGCTGACTCTGAGCGGGCGCAGCGATGGCGACTGTCCCTGGCGTCCCTGCTCTTCTTCACCGTGCTGCTCGCTGACCATCTGTGGCTGTGCGCGGGGGCCCGGCCCCGGGCCAGGGAGCTGAGCAGCGCCATGCGGCCGCCCTGGGGGACCGGCCGGGAGCGGCAGCCGATGCCTCCTCGCGCGGTGCTGCCCCTGCCGCCGCCGCCGCCGCCGCCCAGCGAGCCCAGCGCGCCCCCGGGCACCTGCGGCCCCCAATACAGCAACCTGACCAAAGCCGCCCCCGCTGCCGGTCCCAGGCCGGATTGCGGTGGTGTCCCAGAGCCCACGGGGCTGGACGCAGCTTGCACCAAATTGCAATCTTTGCAGAGACTTTTTGAACCGACTACCCCAGCCCCCCCACTGCGGCCCCCTGACTCCCCTTCCCGTGCCCCGGCCGAGTTCCCCTCCGCCAAAAAAAACTTGCTCAAAGGCCACTTTCGGAACTTCACTCTCTCCTTTTGCGACACCTACACGGTCTGGGACTTGCTGCTGGGCATGGACCGCCCCGACAGCCTGGACTGCAGCCTGGACACCCTGCTGGGGGACCTGCTGGCCGTGGTGGCCAGCCCAGGCTCCGGGGCCTGGGAGGTGTGTAGCAACTGTATCGAGGCGTACCAGCGGCTCGACCGACATGCTCAGGAAAAATATGACGAGTTCGACCTCGTGCTGCATAAATACTTACAGGCAGAAGAGTACTCAATCCGGTCCTGCACGAAAGGCTGTAAGGTAGGTACTGGCGTCCGCGGGCACAACACCTCCCTCGGCGGCGGCGGGAGCGGTGGAGGTGGGACCCGGAGAGAAAAGGAGGTCTGCCCCCCTCTACCCACCTCACCTCCTCCCGTCACCCCCATCGTTCACGGTAGGGCACTAGGAGTGCTACCTTGGGACCCTCCCCCAGAGAGGGGTGCCGCAGGGATTCAGGTCAGTTAACCACCCGGCCAACTTCTATTAATCCCGGGTTTGGGCACCTTGGGACTGGGGCTTCCTGGTGCTCCGCCCCCGCATGAGGAGGGAGGGGTCACGGACAAAGGGGTGGAAAGAGGGATCTGGCAACCCCCAGTCTCCATCCTCAGCCAGCGGTGCCCACTTCCTTTCCGGAGCCGGCATTGAAAGTCCTGGGACTGACTGGTGCCGGCGGAAGGCCAGAAGGGGAAGGAGAAATATTTGGCAACCTAACCCTCACCCTTTGGCCCCTGCCAGTGGATGAGAGGAGAGGCATTCCTGCTGGTGGGGCACTCGGCTGTATTGACCTTACATGACCTGAGGTGGAGCCCAGGGGTGCCTGTCTTCTCCCAAGGAGGGAAGCTGCCAGCCCCTCTTCCCTGATAAAAGGAGTTGGGGGACAGGGCACAGCGGCTCGGGGGAGGGCCACTGTGGGTTGCTGCATTACAAAACTCCCAGTGCCTTCCCAGCACACTGGGGTAGTGGTGGAGGGAAAGCTGGCTGTCTGGCGCTCGGGGACAGGCATCCAGAGGAGAGGGGAGGCCACTGCAGAACGGGCCTGCTTAAGGCAGAGCTGGGTATGGAGAAACTTCTTGACCCTCGGCAGGGTCATTCTGGACAATAGGTGCATGGCGGCTGTAAACATTTGGGACGCGGTGCCACTGCTCTGTTTGCTCAGCTTGGCCAGGTGGCCTGCCTTTGGGAGAAAAGAGACTAGCAAGGTCAAAGGGTCAAGTGAGGAGGAGACCAGGTGGGGTGGTGGCCTCCCTCACCCTGGGCTGAGAGCTGGAGAGGGAGACAGTGACTCCTACCCTCGCTTGTCTCCCTCCGAGGCCTTGGGGAGGGGCAGAAAGTGCCCCTTTCCAACGAACGTGCCCCCTGTGCACTTCTTCAGGGTGCCACGCTCTAGGTGGGCTCCTTAAGGATTTGGGCAGGGGATTGGGGAGGAAAGGGGTAGCTCCTTGCTCCTGACTTCACTTTCTCATTCTCCTTTTTCCTGTTCTCGTAACCTAGCAGTCGCCCTCCCGCCTCCCTCAGCCTCAGCTGACTCACTGCCTCGCTCACACTACCAAATGAGGTATGCCACTTCTTAAAGGTGTACAGACAGATAGACAAACACACAGCCGTACAGCACCGCCACCCCCCAGGCAAAGTCATGCAGAGATAGAGAGAGGTCGTCACGCCCACAAACAGCGCCAGAGAGGCAGACACCCTGTCACACACACGCCTCTCTCCCTACGATGCCAGAGACACACAGAGAGGCGGAAGAACTGTCACACGAAGAAGGACACATTTTGTCATAGAGAGACACACACACACACACACCCTCGATGTCAGTCACAGATACACACTCAGGGAGAGCAGAGGGATGTGGTCCACAGCAGGGAGAATAAAGGATGTCTCTCTCGGTGGCCCTCCTTCCAATCCCGCGGCCCCAGTCATTTTCCTTGCCTTCGGCCGCCAGGATGACCGAGAGACCACACCACAACTTGCCCATGGGTTTGTTTTTTTTTTTTCCCCCCACGTTGTGGTTGGCTCCAAGCTCTGTCTGGTCTCACGCTAAGTAATAACCCCTCGTATTAATTATTTTGACCAAGCACTTTGATGGAAGAGAAAGACAACTGATGTCTTGGATGCAGGAGGCCTCATCACCTCTACCACTTGTTAGCAGTGTGACCTTGGGCACGGCGCTTCACTTCCCTAAGCTTCCATTTCCTCATTTCTAACACGGGACCCATAATCCTTGCTCTTCCCACATCCTGAGGCTTCTGTGAGACTTCAGTGGGAAGAGATAGCTGATAGCGTTTTGCGGTAATAATATGACACCGGACATTGATGTTATGCTTAGGGTCTTAACATCTCTCACAGATCTTACGAGATCACAACTGCCCAGGGAGGACGGTGATACCAGCACCGTTATCCCCATTTTACAGATGAGGAAACTGAGGTGCAGGGAGGGGGATCAAGGCCGCTTAGCCAACAAGCAGGAGTGCCAGGCCTCCAGCCTGCATGTTCTGCCGAGGAGCGGAGGCGTATGCTTTTGCCATAGGCTCCCATCAGGTCCCCCCTGGCCAGGGCCCTCCCTGCTCTCCTCTGTCTCCTTGCTGCTGTCGCTGTCTGTCGCTCTCTTGCTCTCCCTCCCAAGTGAACTCTGCCTGCTCTCTTGCTGCCCCTGTGCTGGGAGGAGGCCAGTGCCTGCCTCCTCCGGGGGGTCTCCCTCTCCTCTCCGGCGCTCACTCCCTCAGCCGAGGCCTAGACCCACAGGACTCTGGATCGCAGCCGTATTATGGGCACCGAGGGACAAGGCAGCCCTGCTCTGCTCCCACCTGCAGCCCCTCCCCCTTCACCCCACCACTCCACCTCCTTCCCAGTCCTTTTTGCCCATTCCCATGCCTGCCCCCAGGCTCCAAGCCCTCTCCTGTCTAGCCTCTCCCCCAGATGGGATCCCTTGCAGACGACGCCTCATCCTCAAAGCTTCTCCTGGGTGGAGAGCCCGTAGCCCAGGCCAGGATGAGGAGGCTTCCTCTGACTTCCGGAAACCAAGTTTGGAGGCTCTGCTCCGGGCCCAGGTGACCCCCATCCCTGGGGCCCTGTCCTGAGTGTCTCAGTCAGATCGGCCCTGGGCAGCTCCAGAAACCCTGTTCTCTCCCGCGGCAGTGCCTGCCCCTGTTTTGGGCCATGCAGGGCCCCACGAATCATACCTGTCCTCACTGCTGCCTGTGACACCTCCCAATTTAGTACCAGCTGCAACATTTCCTTAATGTGCGACTGACTTCCTCTTGCACAGCAGGGGATGTTAACTTAGGCTGGCCCATGCCCATCCCCACCCTGGCCTCTCCCAGCCCCAGGCCAGAGCTCCACCCGGGGCCCGGACAGCCCCGAAGCCCTCACCTCCCCTTCCCCTTCACCCCCCTTCCCAGCCCTGCCTGACAGCCACCTCCCCCCTCCACACACACAGCCCTCCATCCTCCCAGCCCTGCTGTGCCCCTGCCTGGTTCCCATCCCCTGTTCCCCCCACCTCTGCCCCACTCTGACTCAAAATTTAGGACAGTGTGACTACAGGGAGTGGTGGAAATGAAAACAAAACCCTGGCTTCTTCTCTCATAGTTCTGATCCAAGAAGGGCTAGAAGCCCAAGAGAAGGACAGGTCACTCTCTTACCGGCCACAGGGCCACAGAAGTAAAGGTTGGTGCCAAGGAAGGATGTGATAGTTCTACTCTGCTCTGGACAGGCCCGAACCCACCTGGCACACTGTGCGTTCCATTCTGGATCTCACACTGAGCAGGTGGGGAGGAGGCTGGAACCCAGGTTCTCCTGGACAGAGTTGAAGGAGTTGTTTCACCTGGAGAAGAGGAGACACAGGAGGATGTGGTCTCTGACTTCAAACCCCAGAAGAGTTGTCATGGTGCAGAAGAAGCATGCCGGGCTGAGCCCCATACGGACTTCGTAGTTCGAAAGTCCTGGGGTCAGACCCAGGGGATGATTGGATTTAAATTTAAAAATCATCTCTTCGGCCCCTCCATGTGACCTTGAGCTAGAGACGTCAACTCTCTGAGCCTCACTTTTCTCATCTGTGAACTGGAGCTAATTCATCATAACAGCCCTGTGAGGTCATTAATAATGACAGGTCTGCACAGTACCTAGGCCTGGCACATCGGAGTGGCTCAGTTAGCAGGTTTTTCCTTCCAAAGAGGGAACAGACTGCCCTAGGAGGAAGTGAGCTCCCACTTCCGGCCAACGGCTGGCCTGACTCGGGCAGACCCTTGGAGGAAATGCCATGGAGACGACTCTAACTCCAGGTTATGGGAGGAGTTGGACAGGTGACCTCTGAAGTCTGTTTCAGCGCAGGGTTTAGGCCCGAGAGCCGAGCCTGCTCCCTGAACGGTGGCATTGGATGGGAAGGGCTGGTGGGGGGGCCTGACACCTCCACACAGAGGAGCGGGGACTGCTGGAGCCAGCGCCTCGCCTTCTGCCCGTACCCGCTGGGGCCTTGCTCGGCCTCCACTCCGGCTAGCAGCTGTTTCTGCCTCACTGCCTTCCTCTCTCCTCCCACCTGCCACAGCTTTCCTGCCAAGCCGGACTCCTGGGCTAACACTGATGCTGAGCAGGGAGCTCAGGTCACTGGGCAGAGGGCACATGCTCTAAGGCTCTAAGGCACATGCTCCCAGCTCGCAGGCTGGGAGTAGAGGCCCACAGTCGGCCTCCCCGACCCAGGGTTCTCACGGGCAAAGAGGGTGCCCTGGTCCATGCTGGGGCCGGGGCGGGAGGAAGGGGAAGGCAGTCAAGACGTGGCCTCCTGGGAACCATGGCAAAGCCTCCCCTGGGGAGGAGCCTCTAAATCCACAGAAGCTCATTGCCCAGGAATGTGAGCACTGGGCTTCCGGGAAGAGACGGGAACAGAGAAGAGGCAATGTGTATAGCTCAGCCAAGGATACGGTGGCTTAAATGTGGGAGGGGGAAAGTGACCTCCTGCTGCCTACACCTCTCCAGACCACCTCACCCCCATCCTGACCCACCCCCACCCCCCATAGTCTTCCCAAATTTTAGCCCACACCCAGCACCCCATCCCCATTCCAGTGGCCCCACAACCTTTGTGATCTCTTAGAAGATCGCCCTAGACCCTTCCCCAACCACACCCCACACCTCACTTGCTAATGCTCACCCCTACACTCCTCCGACCCCCACTTCTCCCAAAAGTTACCTCCAGCCCCTTGCCCCATCTCCCATCCCACCCCACTCCCCTCATCAGCCACCTCTACCCCACACCCCTCCCAACTTTTACCCCATGTCTTTCCCTTCTTCCGGCCTCCCCCCCCAACCCCCCCAATAACCTCTGTGCCCCCTCACCCCTTGCATCTCTCACGCCCCATTCACACTTCCCCTCCCTTATCCCCATGCCTTCTCCGGCCTCCCCTTCCGTCTTCTGGTCCCTTCTTCTGTCCCTTCCCTCCCTCCCTCTCTCCCTTCCGGCTTTTGTGTCCCCCCTGCCTTCTCCCCTCCCTGCGCAGGGTGGACATGTGTATGTGTGCATGCACACACACTTAGACACAGACACACACTCACATGGACACACAGTCTTCTTCATGGCTACTTCCCATCCTTCCCACATGCTGGTGCCTGACTACTATAGTCACCATAGCAACGGGAACCTCCAGGAAGGATACACTGGTATCTCCTGAAGGTGGGGGTGGGGGAGCTAGGTGGAGGAAGGGAGCCCAGCAGCCTCCCACCTAGTCTCATGGTCTGGCTGGAAGAGTCTGCTGAACACAGTGGAGGCAGTGCGGGGCGGGGGGGGGGGGGGGCGGGGTGAGGAAAGGGAAGACAGTGGGCGGGGCCGAGAAAAAAGGAGGGTCAGAGATCTCTGAACACCTCCCAAGCCCGAGAGGGCGCTTCTAAGTCCTATGGGTGCGTGTCGCCTCCTCCCCAGGCACTGCTACCTCATGAAAAGGGCACCCCCGCCCCTTCGTGTGTAGGTGGGGATGTAGGAGGACATCTCGGGCTCAAGGGTGGGAGTATAGCCTAGAAAAATCTTCCCCCTCGGGGCAGTTCTTTTGTGTTCCCACCCTCTGAGGCTGTTTACCTGCTATGTGGCCATGCAGACGGGCCATCAAACCTACCCCCCACCACCGCCTTAGCTCATGTCTCAGCCACGGGCAGATTGCAGCTGCAGGTGTTTGTTGGAAAGCCAGGGGCAGCTTCCGAGGGCTCTAGACCAATACGGACTCCCAGGAGCACCTTTGTCTGATGCTGACCTGGGAGGTCTCCGGGAAATGGGTATGTTGTGCTCCTGTGGTTACAGGCACTTAGACCAGAGTGTGTGCAGGTGGCCAGGGATGCTGGATCAGACTTTTTTCCCTAGGCATCAGAGGAGGTTCAGAAAAGCCTGACTTTTTGACACCTTGAGCCAGGTAGGTGCTTAGAGGGGAGTGCAAGGGCACAGGCGGGTTGCAGCTGGCCCTGGGGAGGGAAGGAGTTACTACAGAGTGACAGGGGCTACTGGGACCAAAGCTCCTGCCCAAGTGGATCCCGGAGAAGGGAGCTGGAACCTGGGCTGGAACAGGTCTCTGGGCTAGAAGGCTAGGCAGACTGGCGCCCAAGAAGAAAGGGGTGAAAAAGGGAAAGGGGGAAAGAAAACTGCAAGCTTTTGAGCGCCTGTGAGACTACAGGGACTTTCTATGTGTCCATAGGCTCATTTAAATCCAATCATCCCAGCAGGCAGGGACTGTCATTATCCCCACTTCGCAAATGAGACAGCTGTGGCTCAGTGAGGGCCAGTGACCCACCCATGCCACTGTAGCCAAAAGGTGGGGGGACTGGGATACAAAATCAGGTCTGTCTGCTCTCTCCCCAGAGCACACATGCACAAAGGAAATGTTAATGATCTCCTCCAGCTGTCGGAAGCAATGCCCAGCTGGCGACCGAGAGACTGGGCTGCAAGGCCAACCTGACCTCAGAGGAGGTCCAGCAAGGCCTCCTGGCAGCTTGGGGCCCCCTGTAGTGGCTCAAGTGCAAAGTGGGGGGAACCCACCAACAGCCTCTTTGTTCAGCATCCCAGTCTCTTGTCCTTGACACCCAGTGACAGTCACCAGTATCCTCTTGGGAGAGTGACAGAGGATAGGTACCAGGAAGGGACGTGTTTGCTGCCTCCTTTGTCTGCAGGCTCTACACAAGAGGTGGGAGGAGCCGGGCTCCCCCTGCCTGGAGGGAAAGAACTGTTCTATTCCAGGCCTCATCCACTAGAAGGACCAACCAGTGCAGGAGGGGAGGAGGTCCTCCTAGGCAGGCCTAGTGCAGGCCTGAGCCCCACCAAGCACCTGCTGGGAGAGCTGGTAGTGGAAACAGTGAGATCTTGTCACCCCGGAGCCTGCTAACGCCTGGGCTGAGCTTTGGACACCCACTTCCCATGCCACTGTTTTGGCGAGCTCTGGCCTGGGATGGCTAGGCTTCTCTTGGGAGTAGAAGGAAGTGCCAACTCACCAAGTTCTGCCTGCCTACCGAGGCACACGGCATGGTGGTAGGCGTTTACCATTATTTCCTATAAGTTTATTTGATTATTTGGATAGCCTGGCGACCTGGCAGAACTGTGAAAGGCGAACATATCTGCTTAGTGTTCAACTCAACTAGAACTTCCAACCGAGCCAATCCTCCAGAACTGTAGACAAAGAATCTTCTAAAAACACCCTTTTTTCCAATTCCAAAAAAAAAAAAAAAAATGGTCTTTGAGAAATTCTGGAAAATAGAAGTATAACAGGTAAAAATCCCAGAGACACTCTTAATGTTATACTGTATTTCCTTCTAATGTGTCTTTTTGTGGCATTAGATAGATATACATCTACATATGTCACAAAAAGGCATATCTTTTTTTTTAAGATTTTATTTATTTCAGAAGGAGAAAAACAGAGAGAGTGAGAGTGGGGAAAAGGCAGAGGGAGGAGGAAAGAGAGAATCCCAAGCAGACTCCCTGCTGAGCGTGGAGCCAGACACGGGGCTCCATCCCCGGACCCTGAGACCACGACCTGAGCTGGAATCAAGAGTGGGACGCTTAACTGACTGAGCCACCCAGGCGCCCCTATATATGTCTTCCTAGTTTTTTCATTATAGTAAAATATACATAACATGAAATTTGCCATCTTAACAACTTTTCGGTGTACGGTTCAATGGCATGAAATACCCTTGCAATGTTGTATAATCAGCGCCACCATCCATTTCTAAGAGGTTTTTATTCTCCTAAGCAGAAACTCTGTACCCCTTAAACGATAACTCTGCATTCCTCCCTCCCCCCCGCTCCTGGTAACCTCTAGCCTACATTCTCTCTCTGTGAATTTGACTCGTCTAGGAACCTCATCTCCGTGGAATCATGCACTACTTGTCCTTTTGTGCCTGGCTTATTTCATTTAAAGTAATGTTTTCAAGGTTCATCCATGTTGTAGCCTGTATCAACACCTCATTTTTTTTTATGGTCGAATAATATTTTACTGTCTGGATATACCATATTTTGTTTATCCATTCATCTTTATGGACACTTGGGTTATTTCCACCTTTGGGCAATTATGAATAAAGCTGCTCTGGACATTCACGGACAAGCTTTTGTGTGGACATATGATATCATTTCCTTTCACCTTCTGTCTATTGTGAGTGATGTCGTTACGGACTTTGGGATACAAGTGTCGGTTTGAATCCTTGCTTTCAATTGTTTGAGGTACATACCTAGATGCGGACCTGCTGGATCACATGGTCATTCTACGTTTAACTCTTTGAGGAACCACCATGCTGTTTTCCACAGCGGCTGTACCATTCTACATTCTTATCAGCCACGTGCAAGTGTTCTTAGTTTCTCCACATCCTTCCCAACACTTACTATTTTCCATGTTTTGGTAAGAGCCACCCTAACAGATATGACTATCTATTTTTACATACTTGAAATCATACAGTTTTTTTTACCCTGCTCTTTTTCAGTTATTGTTAAAGTTATACTGAGTCTCTTTCCATGTAATTAAATATTCAAAAACATGAGTCTTGAGGAGTGTACAATATTCTATCACATGAATATAGTGCGATTTATTTTAGTCCCCTATGTGCGGTATTTACTTTACTTCCAACTTCTACTATTATAATTAACGCTGTGATGAATATCTTTGTTCATAAATCTCTGTCAGATCTATGATTCCTTTTTTTAATAAATGTTATCTCAATCATATTTTTCTTATATCTCTACTTTGCCGAGTTCCTCAAACCACAAAATAATGCACGCTCATTGTACCAAAATCTAACAATACAGAGGTTTACAAAGAAAACATTAATAATCCTCCCAGTGCCACTGCCCTGAGGTCGCTGATGTTAACAATTTGGTGTGCATCCTTCCGCCCCTCTCTCTGAGCTTACATAAACATTTGCACACACAATGACTTTTTCTTTCCTTTGTTTTGCATACAAATGGGAGCATAAACATTAATTCCGCAGGATGAACATTTGGGACTCTCTAACAGATTCAAAGAGTATTAACCTTTTCAAGGCTCTTGACATACAAATTTCTTTCTTACCAAATTTCTTTCCACAAGGATTATTCTAGTGTATACCTTCACCAAAAGCGTGGGACTAATTTACCACCCTTTCCCAGCATTGAGTACCACATTTTTAAAGCTTTTCTAATTTGGGGTTGAAAAATGGTATAGCATTGGCTTCTAATTTGCATTCCTTAGGTCAAAAATTTGTTTTTCTTGTTTATGGGCCCTTTGTAGTGCCCGTTTTGTGAATTGTCTGTTTGTGTCTTGTGGTTTTTATTGATTTTTATGTACTCTTTCATAGGTATTAATGACTTTAACCTTTTTCTGATCACATTTGTGGCAGTTATTTTTCTCATTTGTTATTTCAATCTTAGAGCTGAAAAGAACGATCCCAGACCCTCCGTAATTCTTACATCTGCCTTGTGAAAGGCAAAAAAAAATATTTATCCCCATTTTACATAGGAGAAGACAGATTCAGAGAGGTTAAGTAACTAGCTCAGGGTCATTCAGCTAGTAAGAGTTGGAGCTGGGATTTGAATCCAGGTCAAATCTAGGGATTTGATTGCCAGAAGGCAGTGGTACTGCCCAATCTATGCCAGTGCAATTGAACTACAGGTAAAGCTCTGTGCTAGTTGCTTTACAGACATAATTTATAGAAAGGTAAGGATAAGTGCCTTTATTATCTCCATTTTGCAGGTGAGGAAAATGGAGATCAGGGAATTTCAGTCACTTGCCTGAGGTCTCATAACTGATAAGAGCAGACCTGGGATTTGACCACAGGGTGGAGTTTAAAGATGTTTGACCCTGTCACACATGCTGCCTCCCTGGGGACCACCTTCTTGGATCCACATTGAGGCCCAGAGAGGGAGAGTCCTCTGCTCATAGCCACCTAGCAAACTAGTGGCTGTGTCCCCGCCTCCTTATGGGTGACTTGTCCAAGTTCACAAAGCTAGCCTCTGGCAAGGCCAGAATCGGGACCGTGCTCTAGCTGACTCTCCATCTGACTTGAGCAAAGGCTTGGCAATGCAGACATTTCTGGGGCATGCTGGGTAGGAGCCGTTAGGTAGAGTGCCCTGAGGCCTTTCTGAAGGATTGGACTCTTGCACTGGAGTCTTCCAGGGCAAGGCATTTCCAGAAGCCCCTAAATGATAGGACCCGGAACAGGAGAGCTAGTGTCCAAGGGCAAGAAAGCCTTTCTACAGGGAGACGACTGCCCTCCCTTCGCCAGTTGCCAAAGATTAAAGCAGAAATAGCGAGCCTTCAGCTCTGGGTAGGAAGCTGGTGGGTTTGGATGAAACAAAGCTGTAGTTGCCTCTTTTCGACATCTCCATCTCCCAGGGTGTGTATGTGTGTGTGTGTGTGTGTGTGTGTGTGTGTGTGTGTGTGTGTGTCTGTGTGTAGAGGAAAGTGGGAAGGGAGTGCTTTGACGGGAGAGTGGAAATGGTCATGTGTGGTCCCTAATACTCAAAGGTTCTTCCCCCCACATCCCCTTACAAAGAAAACCTTACTCATATAAGAAATGGGCTGAATACACTGATGGTAGAAAACCACTCTCCCATCTAGTCCTAGAAATCTCTCCCCAACTTGACCTGAATTGAAAGTCCATCAGAAAGATTTGTTTGAGTAACGAGCTAAATCCTTCAGTGGTAACAGTGAAATGGAGAGCCCAGCCGAGGGGCAATACGCATATAAGAGCTTGGGCACTGAAGTCCAGGTAAATCTGGTTTTGAAATCTGTCTTCTCCATAAAATAGTTGTTGAGACCCTGAACATGTTCTTTCACTCTCTTGGAACCTCACTGTCTTCACATTTGAAATTAAGAAATTAGAGTCATTCATTGTGATGCTTAAATGACATACAACATGCTAACCTCTTAAGACTATAGTACCTATTGGGGGGGGGGAAAGACTACAGTACCTATGGGATGGAAATTGCTCACGAAATGGTAGCTGCCATTATTATTACTGGCTGTGTGGCCTTGGGCAAGTTATGTAAACTCTCTGGTCCTTCCTGTTGTCATCCACAAATATGTCTCCACCTCAGGGGGTGGTTGCGAGGATTCAATGAGTTAATAAATGTCAGTTGCTTAGAACAGAGCCTGGCATATAGCAAGTACTTAATAAATGGCAGCCAGTATTATTCTCACCTTAATTAGATGTGCTTCATCCAAGTGACTGTTGAATACCCAATTGAGATTGACAACACTAGGATGGACTGCTTAGGAGAAGGGAAAGGTAATTTGGGAGCAGGCGGTGAAGTGTCTGGCATGGGAGTGGGAGGTTGGGAGCCAGAAGGCAACTGGAGAGATTCTAGTCAGTGAGGGCACAAAGACATGCTTAGGTGGGGGAAGACAGAGGCAGAGATGGAAGGACTCCAAAGCCTTGATTCACCTCATCCCTAGAGACCAAGCACGGCTGACAGATCCTTTTATCAGGTCTCTGTTCTCCCCAGCCTCTCATCTGTCTATCAAGGTACTGCATTTGGGGAAGGAGGTAAGGCAGGTTCAGGGAGCTGGTTTCACAATGATCCCTGTGGAAGGCTAGAGATTGCTTTCTGGGCCTGGGCCCAGGGCTAGCAGTGTGTGGCAGACAGCTGTGTCTGGGAGGGGGCAGTGGAATTTTATGCTGCACATGTCTTAGTGCAGCTCAAAGGAAGCTACGTCTGTCACTGTCACACTGGCACCATTCCTGTGGTAACCTGCACAGCCATTGGGCACAGAAGCCCCCAAAGCTACTGTCCTCTCATATTAGTTCCTCTCTTTGGCTACAGGACCACTCATTAGTTCTGCTGGCCTGTTAAGCTGACCTGGCCCAAGCCCATGGCCCAGGCAGTGGTGATAGAGTAAATGATCCAGGACTGGGCAGTGCAGGGCCTGGGGCTTTGGGGCTGAGTCTGGTGAGTTTGGTCAGATTAAGTCTTAGACATTTTGTTTTATTGTTTTTGAGGTCATGGATGCAGGTAAGTTTATCTTTTTGTTTCATTTTCATTTTATCAAAGTATTACATGTCCATAATTTTAAGAAACCTGTATAAGCTACGTATGTATACTCGCTCTTCAGAGTCAAACCCTTGAAATTCTCTTATGTTTTTCTTCTGATATTTATCTCCACATTTCTAATGGTATGCCAATACTGCTATTTCTTGACTTGTCTGTTTTAAATATCAGTGTGCGTGTATGTGTGTGAATTATATATATATATATAATACATATTTATAATTTAATGGCTTTCAAATGATAAATATAGATCTCAATGCTTATAATTAAAACAGAAGCCTTCTGCTCAACCCCTGAGCCTCACTCTTCAGAGTTAAATATTTCCAAATCTCTTTGCTCTTTCTTCTGATATTTACCCCTGCATTTCAAAATGGCATGCCAATACTACAGTTTCTTGAGTTTTTTGTTTTAAATATCTATTGACTTTATTTTATTAGAGGAGGATTTAGCTCACTTACTACCAGCAGCACCGTATGTGCACACACACTTCCCCTCCCTTCATACATCCAATATTGGCATATCACAATTTCTGATTTTAACAGTATTCCATTTTTACATTCTTAGGACTATAAATATTGTTCACAGCTGAGTCATGTAGAATACTGGATTACATTTCCTTCCTTGGTCAACTTGTTTTCCTGGAGTTAATATTTGCCCCTTTTTTGCTTAGTTCTCTATGACTTTTTGCTAATACATCTCAATTTCCCCATTGGAGCTGTAAAATTCATGCAAACACATTAACATTACATAACCCATTACTTCTACCTTTTTCTTGCAGTTCTCCACCTTACTCCAATCTGGGCTAGTTGTTGGAGGCTTCATTTTCAAGTGCTCAGATTTCAAGTACTTAGAGAGCACCTTTTGTGTATACCTAGCTCCGTGTGAAACACTAAGACACTAAGGCCGGTGCACAGACAAGTAAGATACAATCCCTGTCCTCAGGGAGCCTACAGTCTCAAGGATTTAATTTATACAGATGTCTTACCAGAAGGCTTGGGATCCTTGCAGGGACTTTGATCTAGGCTGTGCCTTTGATCCCACACTCCAGGCAGGCCTTATCTCTTTCCATCTCTCTCCACTGAATTACCAGAAGAATGCCACACAGTCCCCAAGAAAGCAAATGTGGTCTTAGGCTGCATTAACAGAAACAGAGCTTCCAGGTCAGGAGGGCTGATACTTCTACTTGACTGTGTTGATCAACTCTGTTTGGGAATTGGGTTCTGTTGCAAGGGACACAGAAAAATAGGAACTCATCTGAATATGAACAACCAGGATAGAAGAGAGAACTGGAAACCACATCCTATGAAATAATTGAAAAACAAAAAACAAAAAACAAAACAAAACTGGGAATGTTTGGCTCCGTAGAAGAGTAGTCTACACATTGCTACCTCCGTTCTCACCATGATGAGACTGCCAGCATGTTTCTAAGTCCTCATTTGCTGACCACTCCTCTTCTTGGAAACTCTCTCCTCCCCCAGTTTATAGATTGCTACTCTTGTCTGTTCTCCTCTGATCTTTTAGGCCACTCCCCGATCTTCATCAGATTCCCTTCCTCTACCTTTCTCTTAAATGTTAGTGTTTTCCAGGGATCCACTGTTGGTCCTTTTCTCTTTGTGCTCCCTCTCCCTAGGCAATATCATCCACTTCCTTGGCTTCTGTTCTTGCTTTATCAGTCAGGGTGAGCTAGGTTATGCTGCAGCAACACACAACTCCTAATCATCCAAAGCTTAACACAACAAACAGTTAATTTTTGCTCACAAAACCTGTCCAAAACAGGTCAGCAGGGAGCATCTGTTCATGATAGTCACCAAGAGACCCAGGCTAGTGGAGGGTCCATTTCAACACTTGTTCCACAGGCAGCAGCAGAGGGAAGAGAATGTGCCACATCATATACCAACTCTTAAAGCTTCTCCCGAAAAGTGATCCACATCACTTCAATTCACATTTCATTGGCCAAAGTAAGTCATAGGGTCATGTCTAACTTCAAAGGGTAGGGGAAAGTATAGTCCTACCATGTTTCTAATGATTAACCCCTTATCTCTTGGTGGGATTTATCTCTGGCCCAGACCTTCCTTCTGAGCTCAGACCATTATGTCCAACTGCCTCCTTGACATTTCTACCTAGCTGACCCACATATACTTCAAAGTGAATATGGTCAAAAACTGAATTCATCTTTTTCGCCCCCAATTCTACTCTTCCTCCTGATTTCCCTTCCTTAATGAATGAAACTACTATTCATCTTGCCACCCAAGCCAGAAACCTGGTAGTCATCCTGGACCCCTCCCTCTCCCTCATTCCCTACCTCCATAAGTTATCCTATTGATTCTACCTCCTTGACGCCTCTTCTCACACCCGCCCCTTCTCTCCATTTCTTAATTGTGCAGCTACTGCCTTAGTTGAGGTCCCCCTCATCTCTCACTCAGATTATTGCAACAGTTCCCTAACTAGTCACCCTACCTGCAGTCTTGATGCCTATACTCCATCGTCCACACTTTAAGACATAGCCTGAAAAGTTAGCCACAAAAGTGATAAGTGGTCTTTTAAAAAGCAATTATTTAAAACCCATTAAAGGTTTTCAGTTGCCTATAAGGTGAAGCCCACCTCCTCCTTAACATCCAGAGCATATCATAATATGGGTATGGCCTTCCTCTGCAGCCTCACCTCCCATTACACCCCCCTTTGCAACCTCTAACTAAGCTAAACTACCTACAGTGTCTGAACCCAGCACTATTTCACACCTCCAGGCCTTTATACCTGCTGATTCCTTTGCTTGAAGTACACTTATTCCTGCCCTGTTCCACCTAGTGAACTTCTACTAATTTTTTTCCAAGTCCCAACTCAAGCCTCCTCCACATGGAGATGTTTTCCTATCCTCAGCCTTCAAAACACAAGTGATCACTCCTCCTTCTATGCTAGCACTGTACCAAGTACATACCATTTAGCACAGTGACTTATAATGATTGATTCACATGGTTGTCTCTCCTTCTTCTTGAAGCTAGCAACCTTATCTTACTCATCTTTATCATATATATGCCCTCATCACAGTGCCAGACACTCAGAAGGTGTTCAGAAAGTGATCACTTCATGAACAAATGAATGGGAAGACCTGACTTAGGGAAGTTTACAAATAACTGCAGGGCTATCCAGGGAGACAGGAAGCTGACTGTAGATCTAGTAGGAGCCATGAGTAAAAAGCCACAGAGAGGCATTATCTCAGCTCAAAAGAAGGAAGAACTTCTTTAACTGCTAGAGTTGTCTGAAGAGATGGGCTATTCTAGGAGAGAGTGAGTGCCCTGAGACAATAGCGCTTGGCAGTGATGTTGGAGTGGAAATTCCAACAGCAGACAGGGAAGTGGAGTGATGACTTTCACAGTCCTTTCCATTCTGGAGTGGTCATGAACCTGCCTCCTCTGCTCATCTAATTGAAATGGATCATCTATGCTCCTTAAGAGCTACCCCTGCATTAGGAATACCACTTTTCCACTGACCAGACTGCCCCTGGCCCAGCCAGGCCTACCCAGCCATTGGTCTTTGAGCAGATGGCCTGGGAAGTTTCGAGGTGCAAGGTCCCTTTGGAACTGCACTGGCTTTAAGTTCTTACCCACCTCTCCAGCCATCTCCCCTGCCTTTCCTTCAGGCCAGGCCAGGTCACTTGGACCCATGACTGCTTATTCTCTGAAGCAGGAAAGCTGTTGGTTATTTTTATAGCCACTTAAGCAAAGCCATATCATCCACCGGGATTTGCCCTGTAATGCCCCTAATCCCAGTCTGACTCTGCCAATCCCAATGAACTACGGCTGTCTCCAGAGTTATGTCCATGATCTCCTTTCCCTGAACTGGAGACTGACTTTGATCTTACCTTGTTCTGATCCAATTCTTTGAAAGCCCAGAGTCAGGAATAGGAGCATGTGGCTCTTTTCAGACCCTCCCCAAGGAGGTATCTCACAACCTCACAAAATTCTAGGTGTGCTGATGGATGTGGTGCAAAGAAGCGTACGTGTTTTAACCCTGGCTTTGTAGCTGAATTCTTGCATGCTTCTGACTTGGCTAAACCAATCCCTTTTTCTGGGCCTCGGTTTCCTCCTAGGTAAATTATGGGGGTGGGGTGGTTACTTGTGTGCTGTGGACATTGGTTTCATCCCCAGGTCCAGCCCAGATTGTTGTTCTGCCTCCACAGACTCTGCAGCTGCAGCTCCTGGCCAAGGGTCCCAGGAGAACACTAAGAAAACAAGCAGCCATAAAGAGAAGGTCTGTAGGGAGGATTTGGATGGGGAAACAGGCCCTAGGGACATTAGCAAGTTGGAATCTGAGAAGGAAACTGCCAACTTTCTGGTTGGCAAGAACAGAAGCTCTCCTCTCTGGATGGTTTTCCAGCTCTTAAACCAAGGAGTCCAGGATGGCCTCCTCTTTCTAAACCCTCTGGCCCTGAATCTTGGCTTTGGGCGCTGTGTGTGTACATACTCACTTGTGTGGATTCACACAGCATCCTGGGGGCCAGGAGAAGTCAGACACCTCTTTCCAAAGGAGTGTAGGGGTGAGGATGCCCTGGCCAGGGCTGCAAACCAGGAAGCAGGAAGGTAAGGCTTTCTAAGTTCTCCTGGTCCTCCCTAAACTGGCAGCTGCAGAGCCCAGGAGGGTTTGGGATCCCCCTTATCTTTCCCGCTCCCATTTCAAGAGTGGCTTAGTGGCCCAGTTGGGAGGAGGGGTGGGATAGCCTTCCCAGCTTCCTTTTTGGGTTAATTGGTGTTCCCTCTAGTTACTCCCTGCTTCCCAGTTCCCATAGCAACTTGGCTGCAGCAGCCAGAACTTGATTGAGCCCAGCGGTGGCCTGACTGAGGTGGGAAAGGGGGTTCTGTGGGAAAAGGAGGCACTGCCAGTTCAAGTTTTCCAACCCCATCCATCCTCTGCCACTACCTGGAGGGTCCAGGATGGTTAAGCTTAGAGGACGGCACATGATGAAGAAGGCTTTTCTGTCAAGGCTGGAGTTTGAAGAGCCTGAAAGCCCAGAGCCAGCCTGGTTCTCAGCTATCCTCCCCTGCGCATGCCTTTGTGTGCCCTGCCCCTGAGTGTGGAATTCAGAGTCATTGGTAGGATTGTCCAGTAAGAAGAACCGTGGAGTTGGAGCCAAGAAACCCGGTTTCAGATTTCTCCCTCTGCCATTATTTTATGTGACTATAGACAAGTCATTCCCCCTTTTCTGGGCCTCAGTTTCCTCATCTATAAAATGCAAGTAGAGGCGCTAATCTGATAGTTCTCTGCCTATTATAATTACCCAGGGCGTTTTGAAAAACTACGTATGTGTGGGTCCCACCCACAAGGAATCCGACTTCATTGGTCTGGAGTGCATTTTTAAAAGACTCTCTGGGCAATTCTAATATGCAGCCAGGGTTGAGAGACTAGAGCAAGAGATCTCCGAAGGTCTCCCAATGGACTCTTGTCTGGTTCTGAGACATTTCTTCCTTTTCCCTACATGCCCCACCTCCAGCAAGCCCCACAGCTTCCCTAACCCTGGCTTCTCCTGGCTCTTCCCCATCCTTATGGATGAGTATTCAGGCCGCCCCCTGTGACTGCCCAAACAACCCGGTGCCCTCTGGCTCCGTCCTCACACTGATTGGTCGGGGCAAGCTACTGAGGCCGGATAAGGGAAAAGGGCTGCAGAGACTGACAGGCTTGCTGCCCAGATGGTAGCCCTGAGAGAAAGACTTTTCACTTGAGAAGGACCCCAGGCTACCTCTGAAGCAGGTGAGCCGGCAGTGGCCTCAGCTGGCCCTCTGTGAGGCCAAGAAATTGGATTACCCCTCAGCCCCTTTTCGCTCTTCCTCCATTCCCCTCGTTAACTCGTTGCCTGTTCCTGCCTAACCACCCACAGGCCTGGTGTCCTCCTCAGGCAATCTGCTCGCCCACTTGTTGTCATGGTGACCCAGGCTAGGGGGTATGGGGCTTGAGGGAGGGTCTTCTACTTAAGGGGAAAGGCCACTCTCCTACTGTCAGGCCACCCCTCTCCCAACCCCTGCCTCCCTCTCTCCCAGAGCATACAGGTGAGTGCCCAGCCACCATAGGCTGTTATTAGGCCAATCACAGTTGCCTGGGAGGAGGGCTGCAACTCCAGTTGGGCCTTCTCTCATAGGAGCAGGCATATTGAACTGGAGGAGCCCAGGGAGAATCCTACAGGGACCTCTGAACCCAGTCGGTGGAAGAGGGAGCGATTCCACACACCTTGGGGTGAGGATTGAGGAGGACCCTGGGTCCAGGCTGCTGAGACTGGAGCAATGGCCGTGGACAGAGCCTCACTTTGGCACTCTGGGTTCCAAAAGATGGAGGGGGTTCTCTCAGGCACTGGGCCCCTTAGCTCTAGGCATCTCCTTTTCTTTCTTGCCTTGCTTTTATTTCTTCTACCTTCCTTCTGTTCTCTTATCCATCATCTCATCCCTGCTTTTTTATATCCTCATCTTCCTCACCCACTTTAATTCCCCTGCTCACTCTTACCCTCATCTTTGTGACTTCCTCTTTCTTACCCCTCCTCTTCACAAACCCCCTCTTACTCCCTCTGATGTCCCCACCCTCTTATCCCCCAGCTCTTCCTGACTCTTCATCTTCTCTCACCCTCACTGCATCCCTTTACCTCCCTTACCCTCCATCTCTTATTCCTCTGCTCTTTCTCTGGTTTTCCAGCTCTTAAACCAAGGAGTCCAGGATGGCCTCCTCTTTCTAAACCCTCTGGCCCTGAATCTTGGCTTTGGGCGCTGTGTGTGTACATACTCACTTGTGTGGATTCACACAGCATCCTGGGGGCCAGGAGAAGTCAGACACCTCTTTCCAAAGGAGTGTAGGGGTGAGGATGCCCTGGCCAGGGCTGCAAACCAGGAAGCACCACCATTTCTTACCCTCCAACTCCTTACTCTTTCTCACTCTCTCTTTCTTACACACTCCTCCCTTGTACACTCTCAGCCCACTGCCACTCTCTTACCCTGCCTTTTACCTTCACTTGATCTCTTACACCCTCCTTTCATTCTCTTCTCATTCCTTTGCACATACATTTTATCCCAATAATTTCACTTTTAGGAGCTTGTATAAGTAAACTTTAACACAGGTGTGCAAGAGACATGTGTATGAAGATATTCACCAAAGCATTGTTTATAATAGTGAGAACTTGGAATTAACTTAAACGTCCATCCACAGATTGGTACTCTTCTAATTCCATTCATACAAAACTCTCTGTCCTTTTAGCACGCCCTGAATTTACTTACCTCCACACTTCCACGTAAGCTGTCGCCTCAGCCTGGAATGCCCTTTGGTCTCATCTCTACCCATGCCGTCTAAAATCCTACCTTGAGTGTTAGCTCAACTATTATCTTCTCGCTGAAATCTTCTCCAGCTCTTCTATTTGCTTCCCTTCAATGGCCAGTGGTTTACCTCTCCTACATTATAGATCATACACCATAGATTCAAAATAGATGCATCTATGAAACTGGCATTTCTCTGAGAGTAAGGACATGTCCTCATTTACTTGTCCTGTTCACTCAATCAGCAGACATTTTTTTATGTTATATTGTGCCAAGTACACAATGGTCAATAAGACAAACCATGTCTGCTCTCATGCATCGCACATTTTAGTGAGGTTGACTGAGGATGCAGACAAAGTCATACTTGTGGTGAAGAAACACTTAAGAAAAAGAGGGAGTAATGAGAAGGCACCCTCTAAATGAGAAGGCATCCTCTAACTAGAGGGGTCAGGGAGACCATCTCTGAGGAGGTGACATTTGAACCGAGGCCTGAAAGACGAGAAGGACCTAGCCATGCTAAAAGGTGGGGGGAGAGCATTCCAAGCCAAGAGAACAGTATGAGCCAAGGTCCTGTGGTAGGAAGAAGTAGGGTATGTTCAAGGAAAGAAAGAAAAGCTATGTGTGTACCTGTGGAGTATGACGAGCTTGAAGGGAGAGATAGGAAATGAGTTTGCAGAGACAGATGGGAGTCAAGTTATGCAGGGGCTTGAAGTCTGTGGTCAAAAGTTTGGGTTTTATTCGAAATGCATTGAAGGGGTTGAAGCAAGGGAGTGATATGATCTGGTGGTGTTTTGAGATCACTCTTACTCCTGTGTGAACAGTGGATTGGAAAGATGAAGAGTAGAGGTGGGGAAGCCAAAGAGGAGACTCTTGTACAGGTGACAGATGACAGTGGCCTGCAGAAAGTTGTGGAAGTGGAGGAAGAATTGGCATGCCTTGCTGATGGACTGCATGTGGGGATGCACAGAAAGAGAGGAGTGAAGGCTGATGCCTAGGTTTCTGGCTTGAATACTTGGGTAGTTGGCCATGGCACTTCATTGAAATGGTCGAAACTTGGAAGTGAGGGCAGGTTTGGAGTAAAAAAAAAAAAATGAAGAACTTCATTGTAAGATTTAGAGCATGTTAAATGTGAGATGACAGTGAGATATCAAAGCACCAGGCAACACTTTGTTCCTCAAGGGGTTGATTTGCACTACAACCTACTACCACCCACCAGCACCACCCGTCACCACCCCCTGCTTTGGAGAAGCCTGCTGTGGGGATACATTGTGAAAGTTCTCGTCCACGGTGAAGTTATTTGTATTTTACTGTACATGTTTAAAGTCAGCGTAAGAAGCTCTGTCCATGTTGTTCACAGTGTGATTGAAAGGCTTCCAGCAGCACAATGACCAAGGCTCTTGTTCAAAATGCAGATTCCTAAGCCCACCTCAGTCCTCTTGAAGCTGAACTGGAGGGAGCTAATCTGCCTATTTAACAAGCATCCCAGGGGATTCTGGGGCCCATTGAAATCTAAGAACCTTTGCTGTGAGAAGCAACAAGGTGCCCCTGAAGATATGAGGAGGATGTGGGCAGGGCTAACCTCATAGGCGAGAGTTGCCTGGGCATCCTGTTAAAATGCATGTGCTGACACGGCAGGTCTGGGCGGGGCCTGGGATTCTGTGCTTCTCACAAGCTCCTAGGTGATGCTGATGCTGCTGGTCCGGGTCCACACTTTCAGTAGCAAAGAGCTAGATCAGTGGTTCTCAATGGGGGATGATTCTGCCCCCCCCCACCCCGGGACATTTGACAACGGCCAGAGACATTTTTTGGTTGTCACAAAAATGGGAGGGGGATATGACTGGCAACTACTGGGCAGAGTCAAGAAATGTCGCTTAATATCCTATAGTGCACAGAACAGTTCCCACTACAAAGAAGTATCCAATCCATGGGTATTTACCCAAAGAAAATAAAAACACTAATTCAAAAAGATATATGCACCCCTATGTTTATAGCAGCATTATGTACAATAACCAAGATATGGAAGCAACCCAAGTGTCTATTGCTAGATAAATGGATAAAGAAGATATGGTGTGTGTGTGTGTGTGTGTGTGTGTGTGTGTGTGTGTAATGGAATATAAAAGAATGAAAATAAAAGTCATAAAAAAATGGGATAGTGCCATTTGAGACAACATGGATGGACCTAGAGGGTATTGTGCAAATTGAAATAAGTCAGACTGAGAAAGACAAATACATATGATTTCACTTATATGTGGAACCTAAAAAGCAAAACAAATGAATAAGAAACAAAAAGTAAAATCAGACCTAGAAATACAGGGAACAAACTGAAGGTTGCCAGAGGGGAGGGGATGGAGGGATGGATAAAATGAGTGAAGGGGACTGGGAGATACAGGCTTCCGGTCATGGGACGAATAAGTCACAGGAGTAAAAGGCACAGCACAGGGATTAAAGTCAGTGGTATTATAATAGTGTTGTATGGGGACAGATGGTAGCTATGCTTGTGGGGAGTATAGCACAGAGTTGTTGAATCACTATGTTGTACACCTGAAACTAATGTAACATTGTATGTCAACTCTACTTCAATTTAATTAATTAGTTGATTTAAAAACATTTTAAGATTTTATTTATTTGAGAGAGAGAGAACACAAGCAGGAAGGAGGGGCAGAGGGAGAGGGAGAAGCAGGCTCCCCGCTGAGCAGGGAGCTGAACATGGGGTTCGATCCCAGGACACCGGGATCATGACCTGAGCCGCAGGCAGACGCTTAACCAACTGAGCCACCCAGGCGCCCTTTTAAAAAATTTAAAAAAAGAATTATCCAGTCCAAAATGTCAGCAGCGTTACTGTGGAGAAAGGCTGGGCTTGATGATAGCCAAAGAGGATAGAGCAGGGAACCTCAGCTAGGACCCAGTGCCTGGTAGGGGTGGGCGAGATGAGGAACAGGAAGTATACTGTAAAGTGAAACTGCAAAGGAACGTTTCCAAATGAAACGTGCTATCTGCCCCACACCGGGGCTGAAGCCAACGGGACAGCATGGGTTAAGTAGAGCTCTAAAACACATGTGGTGCCTGGTAAGGCAGATTCCTGTTTTCATTAAAAGTAACCCCTCACATTTGTGTTGCACTTCAGAGTTTACAAAACATTTTCTCATGTGTCGTATTATCTGATCCACATAACACCCTAAGGAGGTAGGGGCAAGGATTATTCTTTCCATCGCTTTCTTGAATTTAGAAACCTTACACCATCGGCCAAAGAAGCGTTTGCAGAATTGAACAGAACTGAAATCTACCTCATTATAAGTGACTCCAGGCAAGTCAGGATACCTCCTTGGGTCAACTAAGCTAGTAGGGTTGGATGGGATGACCCATAAGACCCCTTCCTGCTCTGACATAGGAGTAATTTTGTGATTTTACCAGTGGGAGGAAAAAATGTAAGTCTTGGAGGACTGCAGATTTAGGGGCCTTGGGACTTCGGGCTATGAGATGGGAGATTTTCGAGTAGGATGTAGTGGTCTTGACCCACACCCTTCTTCTCCCCCGCCCCCTGGATCCTGGCGTTGGGTGGGTGGGCAAGTACACCCCCTCCTTCATCCCTCTCTTTTGAGGTAGGAAGGGGCTGGTGCCTGGGCTGACGCTCTTTCCTCTCCCCACAGGCGGTCTACAAGGCCTGGCTGTGCTCCGAATACTTCAGCGTGACCCAGCGGGAATGCCAGCGCTGGGTGCCCTGCAAGCAGTACTGCCTGGAGGTGCAGACCCGGTGCCCCTTTATACTCCCTGACAATGAGGAAATGGTGTACGGAGGGCTTCCGGGCTTTATCTGTACAGGTAAAGGCAGAGCACTGCGGAAGAGGGAGGAGGCTGGGGGCCCAGGGCAGGCACCAGGCTGGGGGTGTTGGGAGCAGGGAGGACAACAGGGAAGTCAGATTATAAGCAGGTTAGTGCCCTGAAGAGTGAGCAGTGAGGTCCCCAGTTTGGGACAGGGCTGAGTGGAAGAGGGGCAAAGAGCACAGGGGCCATCTCGATCCGCCACATGCCCAAGAAGTTGTCTGGGATCCCTGGGAGAGAAGTATCCAGACAGGGAAGGTGCTAAGGGGCAGGGGGAAAGGAGCCTGGGCCAGGGCTACCAGAGCAGCCGCAGCTTTGAAGATCTCCTCTCTAGGAAAGCCATCTGTCCCCTTAGCACCCCACCGCACCTTCCTTATCCATTGGCAGGGTTGCTGGATACTTCGCCAAAGCGGCCGGAAACCAAGTGCTGTGACGTGCAGTGGGTCTCCTGTGAGTCGGAGAAGAAGAAGTTCAAGGAGACTGAGGCCCCCAAAACCCACCACCAGCAATTCCACCACTCCTATTTCCACCACTACCACCAACAGTACCACCAGTACCACCCCCGCCATGACCCCCCAGGCCACATCGGCCACAAGCCCTCCCTGCTGCCGGTCTCTGGGGGCTCCCGCCTCAGCCCCAGCAGGATCCGGCTCTATGTCCTTGTTCTCATGCTCCTCCATACCATGGTGTCCTTCTCCAGCGGCCAGGGCGGCGGAGGACTGGGGCTGGAGGCACTGCCTGCCCTAGATGAGGGCCTGACTCGGGAAGAGTGACAGCAGGGAGGGAGGGCAGACCTCCACCACACACTGACATCAGCTCCAGCCCCCCGGGTGGAGGGGGAGGGGCTCCTCCCGTGGGAGGTATAGGACCAGGTGGGGGGCGGGGGGACATGGGGGGCCGCACATCACCCCCAACCTACCCCCACCCCACAAGCAGCTCCAACAGAACGGCCAGAGGGCCCCAGGGAGCTGCAAAACTCATCCAGGAGAAAACGGCAGGAGCAGCAGGTGCCCCCCCTCAGGTCCCCATCTATGGGGCTTAGCAAAAAAAAAGGGGGGGGAGTGGGGGCTGGAAGTACCCACTCCTGCTGAGAGCCCTGACCCTAGGGAAGGAGGCTGCTCACCCAGCCTTGGCCCTGCAGGGAATGTTGGGGGGCACAGAGGGGAGAAGCTCTTTCCCCCCTCCGCATTCCTTTTGTTGCCACGATCCTTAATTCCCTCCTGCCCATACCCCTACAGGCAATGGCAGACGGTGCAGTTGCCCTCCTCCCACTCAGCGCACCTTGCCCCATGTGGGCCGCCACAGGCAAGTGCCAGGCTGGGAGATGAGGTGCGAACAGTCGTGGCTAGGTCGGGGCCCCAGTGAAGCTGTGCCCCACCACCCTAGGCAATGAGGGGTAGTAATGGGGTACAGAATGAGTGGTGAGAGAGAGTGGAGTTAGGGAAGAGGGAGAAGAGAGGAGAGGAGAACAGAGGAGAGGAGGGAAAGGGATAGGAGGGGAGAAATGTGGGCAGAGAGCTTAGAGAGATGGCTGAATCCTCTATAGTCACCTGGCTTGGGGAGGATGGATGATCAGTGTCAAGGCAGGCTCGAGGACAGCTCCCCAAATCAGAAAGTGTTGCATAAAGAGTCCTGTGGGGAAAGAGCACAGGAACTCGGTTGCTGGGCCTCGAACCAGAAGGCTGATAGCACATGGTCAGACTGCCACTGTCTGAAGGGCCATTATCTTACAGAAGGTGCACATACTCCCAAGGGCCACTCTTGCCCTGGAGATCTTGGCCTTGAGGCCAAAGATGTTTCCATTTCTGATCTCCATGGGGAGGAGGGACTTAAGCCCAGTGGGTCAGGCCTGGCCTGGGTCCCCATACACCCTCATTCTGTCCTAGCCCAGGCCTCCATGAAGGAGAACCTGGTGGCAGCGCCCCAGGGCTTTCCAGAGATGAGCCTCCCCCGTCCCCACCCTGTACCCATTCCCAGCCTACCAAAGAGTATTCGTCCCGTCCCATCCCTGACCCTGTGGGTTACCATCTCAATTGTGGAACAATCAGACTCTTCCTCACCCTGTAGCGGGTCCCCTGATCCAGCCACCCCTGCCCCTTCCTGGAGAAGGTCCAGAGACAGGCAAGAGGACCCACTGAATAAAGAGAATGTTCTGGTGTCTCTTGGCTGAGACACTGGAACTGCTTTGTCAGGCCCAAGGGCTAGACAAGAAAAGAGGCCTCGAAAGCCTCTCCGGGGCTGTTAGCCTTGTGCTGATCTCCTGGGAGTGGGAAGCCACGTTGCCTGGGACATCCACAAGCCAATAGGAGCAGACAAGAAAGGCAGCCAGAACTGTGTTCCTGGGGCAGGCCGAGGGGCTTTCGGTGCCAGAAGGGCCTGTGTCCTAGGCTGCGATGCCAGTGAGTAAGGGGATGGGGAGGGGACAGCCGGAAGTGGTTGGCAGGGGAGAGATGGGAGACCTCCCCAGGAGAGAGGGAATCATTCAAGGACCTCCACTGGGTCCCGAATAGGCTCCATGAGACTGGGGAGTCCTTCCCTGCCAGTTTTCTCATTTGTCACGGCCTATTTCCCTCCCCCGATCCCTGTGCCCTTGCCCACACACTCCCCTGTTTGGCCCACAGCACTTCGGGCCTAGCCACATGCCCCATCCCTAGAGTGCTCTTTTCAGCTGGGGAAGGGAAGAGGTGCTGGCTCCTTTCCAGAGACGCTTCTGTAGATGTGAGAGACCCTAGGTCCTGCCTTCCAACTCCTGCAGCCTCAGGAGGGGAAAAGGGACTGGGAAGTAAAGGGGGACCTTAGGGCCCCAAAGAACGGACCCTTGGAGACTCCCATCCTCTCTTCCCCGTCACCAAGTGCCCAGGAGACCCCTGGCTCAGACCAGCCCAGGGCCTTGCCCAGTGGCAGGGGAAAGGGGCACCTCACTCCACCTCGAAGTCATTTGACTGTCCCTGTCCACCTCACCACCCAGGTCGTCCACCACCCCTCTGGCTGCTCCCTGCACTCCGTCACAAGCAGCAGAGCGGGGCAGCTTTCTTATGCCATTTTCTACACTGTGCTTCACGAGTAGACCTTTCTTGCACTAGTTCCTATGACTGAGTCTCCAAGCTGGATTCCTAGCGGTCCCCTGTCCCTTCTGCCCTCACCTGGCTATGATTCCGTTGTTCCCCTCCCCCCTGCCTCTGTGTTCCGGTGAGAGTCTCTGTATGTGTACTGCTTTCTGTTTTGTTGCATTGTGGGGCAGAGGCCTCTCTGCTCTTGTTTAACCCCATAAAGAAATAAATGGTAAGACTTGATGATAACCCTCCCTTCATGGCTTTGTTCTGTGGCGTCAAGCCCTGCGAGAAAGAGGAAAAAGTCTAGGGCTTGTGGAAGGGGCAGGACCAGAGGACACTGACCCTGCGGAGGCGGGGCGGGGCGGGGGGGGCTTGTTGGCTCAAGTCTCAGAAAAAAAAAAAAAAAGAGGAAACTCTGCAGGAGGCCATTCAGACAAGGAGTCACAAAATCAACCTTCTGCAGCGATCAGATGGATAAGGCTGAGTGTGCGAGGTGGGCCAGGCTGAGGTGAAGGGCAGACTCCAAGGTTGTGAGTGGTGACAAGTGCAGGGTGCGTGCAGTCTGGAGGCGGCAGCTCAAGTCCAGGGTTGTCTTGTGGGAATGTGGGCCTACGGATGCCAGATCTCGGCCTTTTTCTTCGTGAAGCCCCCTCGCTTCTAAATGTTGGCTCGGGTCTGCAGAAAGCAAACCTCTGTGGGGGCTAAACACATTTGCAGTCCCCACAGGGCCTGGGGATCTCCAGTTTCCCATAGCTCCTGCAGCCTTGGGTTGTCGTCTACCAGCCTTGTGTGTCTCCCCCGCGGCTTCCCTAGGGGCCCGTGTACCCAGCACAGAAGTGAAAGGCACCCGGGAAGAACTGCCGGAAGGGCGACAGACAGAGCCCTCTGCCACCACCAGCTTTTCACATAAACAGGGCAAGGGAGGGCATGTGTTAGGAGGGAATCTGGTGTCCTCACCCAGCTTCTGAATTCTTTTGCCAAGAAAGCAGCAGCGCTTTCTTTTCCAACACCCCCCAGAGCAGCAGAGCAGGGAGGTTAGGGCGTCGTCTCTGGAGCCAGAGCGCGTGAGCGCAAAATCTAGCACCGCCGTCTCCTGCCTGTCCGGCTTTGCATGAGTTCCTTGACTTCTTTGAGCCGTGGTGACCTCATCTGTCAAAAGCGTTATGGTGTGAATTACACGGCGAACCTAAAGCACTTTGCACAACAGCTGCCATGGAAGGAGCTGCACAAGTATTGATTGTTATTGTCACTGCTCAGGCTTTTTTCTCTGTTCTTCACCTCCACTTAAAGATTTTATTTATTTATTTATCTATTTATGTATTTGAGAGAGAGAGAGAGAGAGAGAGAGAGAGTGGCAGGGAGGAGCAGAGGGAGAGGGACAAGCAGACTCCGCTCTGAGCACAGAGCCCCACATGGGACTCGAGCCTGAGATCACCACCTGAGCTGAAATCAAGAGTCGGAGCCTTAACCGACTGAGCCACCCAGGTGCCCCTTCACCCCCTACTTAAAATGGTCACCAAGTTTTGTCAACTCTACCTCTGTCATGTGTCAACTCCTTCCCCTCCTTTCCACCCCCTCCCACTCTGCCGCTCACAGGCCTGCAGTAGCTCTCTCCTGAACTACCGCAATGGCCTACCAACTCATCTCTTGTTCAATCCCTCCAACTCCAACCCACCCTCCCCCAGCACAGGGTGCTGAGGCACTTAGGAGGTGCTCCAGAAATATTTTGCGAAAGAACTGTCGCCATGCAGCACATATCTAAACTTCCCAAGGCGAACAGACTACGCCTGTGATCCAAACGTCAGCTGGCTTCACGTTGCCCATACAATCAAGAGTAAACTTCTGAGCATGAATTTCAAGGCTCTGCATATTCTGATCCTATCCCACCAGTCTGATCTTCCACTGGAGGCTATTCCACACTCAAGTCCCAACCACATTTCCCAGCTGGCTGTTCACTGAATGAGCTCTGTGCCTTCTCATCTCCTACCCTTTGCTCACGTTGTTTCTTCTTTTTTTTTTTTCCTAAGATTTTATTTCTTTGAGAGAGAGAGAGCACGAGAAGTGGGAGGGTCAGAGGGAGAAGCAGACTCCCCGCAGAGCAGGGAGCCTGGTGCAGGACTCGATCCTGGGACTTTGGGATCATGACCTGAGCCGAAGGCAGACGCCTAACCGACTGAGCCACCCAGGTGCCCCTACGTTGTTTCTTCTGCCTGGAATGGCTTCTCTCCACCTCTACCTATCACTGCCTCACCTGGTTTCCACAGTCCAGCTCAAACGCCCCCTCTGCTATGAAGACTCCCACACTCCCCCTCTCCCAAGCCGAGAGTGATCTGTACTTCTAGAACACTTTGCACGTGTTGCACCTTATTCATGGTACTTATTACATCTTGCCTCTATTCAACACAGTCATTCATTCATCGAAACATACCTATCGAGCAATGCTTATATATGTCAGGCACTGTGCTCAATGTTGGGACTACAGCAGTAAAAGACCCACACATGATAGATCCACAAGATAACATGATGTTCTGTGTTCGGCAACCATGATATGCTTACTCTAACAGTCGAGTTTTTCTCTCACTACGTGTCAACTAGGAGAGCCAGGCTCTCTTGGCATTGGGCATAGGGAAAAAAGGTGAGGGACTAGAGGAGGCTACATACCCACAGTGCTAACGGAGTAAAAGACACCATAGCCATGCCAAGGAAGTACGGGCATACTTCAGAGATATCGTGTTGTTCAGTTCTAGAGCAGCACAATACAGCGAGTCAAATGAATGTTTTGGTTTCCCAGTGTGTATAAAAGTTATGTTTGCACTATGCCATAGTCTGTTAAGTATGCCGTAGCATTACATCTAAAAAAATGTACCTCCCAGGATGCCTGGGTGGCTCAGTCGGTTAAGTGTCTGCCTTCGGCTCAAGTCATGATCCCAGGGTCCTGGGATCGAGCCCCACATCGGGCTCCTTGCTCAGCGGGGAGCCTGCTTCTCCCTCTGACTCTGCCTCTCCCCCTGCTTGTGCTCTCTCCCTCTCTGACAAATGAATAAATAAAACCTTTAAAAATGTGCATACCTTAGTTTAAAAATACTTTATTGCTAAAAAACTGCTAACCATCCTCTGAGCTTTCAGGGAGTTGTAATTACTGATCACAGATCACTATAACAAATACCGTAATAGTGAAAAAGTTCGAAATCTTGTGAGAATTACCAAAATGTAGTGATGACATGAAGTGATCAAATGCTGTTGCAAAAATGGCACCGACAGACTTGTTCCACGCAGGGTTGCCACAAAACTTCTGTTTGTTAGAAGACAAAACAAAACAAAACAACCCCACAATCTCTGCAAAGTGTGATAAAGTGAAGCGTGATAAAACAAGGTATGTGTGTAGCCCAGCCAGCCCCATTTTGCCCTTCGACTCCTGGAGACTGCCCTGTACATGCCCCCCCTGAGCTACCCCTTTGCCCTGGGCCCAGGGCCTGGTGCTCTCCCTTCAGGCTAACCGCACACAGCCTCAGTCCCTTCCGCCTCAGCATATGCAAGGAGGTGTGGGGGCCGTAGTTCAACAGAATCACCTGGAAAGCTCTTGCTCTGCCCCCTACCCAGCAGAGATTCAGATTTAGTTAGTCTGAGTTGGGGTCCCAGCTTCAGTATTGCTTCACAAACTCCACAAGAGGTTCTAATGCGCATGTGCAGCCAGGCTTCCCTATCACGGATGGAGAGGAGGCGGGGGGCTCCATGAAGTCCTTGTCCTTTGAGGATAAGTGGTGCTAGAAAAAGGCCACTTACAATGAATCCACTTGAAGTAGGGACCAACACTTCATAGTAGAGTGGGGGAAAAGGGCAAAAGAGTTTGACTGGGACTTTGTCTTGAGAAAGAAAATGGAAAACGGAGACAATATTTTTGATTTTTTGAAACGTATAAATAATTGCAAATATGCACTCATTCATAGAATGAACAACGAATGACTCAAGCATTGAGGGATAACATAATTTCCTGGCCAAAGTGCATGGGAACACAATAGTGCCTCTTGCCGCGCACCATCATAAACAGTTTTGTTTTGTTTTTCCAAAATTAGAGAGCTTCTTCAATTATCCCAAGGACCTCTTATAATCCTTTGAGAGTTGAGTCATTTGCTTTGAAGCCTTGATCCTGTCATTACCCAGGTCAGTGTTCTCTTCTGCCAGTGGTAACTGGTCTGTCTCTGCCAAAGCACCATTTATCAAGGACTTCATATGACATTAGTGATGGTCTTCGACATCACTTTCACTGACTTCAGGAAACCCCGAATCTTCTTCAAGACCTGCAGTTTCACTCTGAAATTTCTATGCATCGTGTAATGCTAGCAATTAACAAGAGGCTGAAAAGACCTTAGGATAATGGGTACAGAGAAACAGAATGAGGGTGTGAAATGGGGGAAGGAATTTATATAGGACTCAAAATTGTGAATACTTTTTTGCCATGACGATTTTGCTTTTCATCAAGTCCCTTTGCTTTTTTGTTTTCAATCTGCTTATCTCTAAAATGAAGGAATGGGATTAGGTGTTATAAAGATTAAATAAATTCATTTAAGTGAAGTCATATAAGTGAAAGTTCCTAGCACAGAGGAGGGATTCATAATTCCTACTTTCCTTCCCTCTCAGAACAGTTTTAGAAGACACTGGGGGACACAGAAGGGAAAAGGGAGAAGTGCATCAGAGGAACTAGAAAGAAGACCCACCCCAGGCCCAAGTTTCTGTCTTACTGCCGTTCTCTGTTGTCACATCCTCTGTGGAGGGTCACAGATCTATTCACTAACCAGTGAGCACCTCTTAGACCAACTGCTTAGGGGTGTAAGGTGGGAAGTCGAAGATCACTCAGTCAGGGAATCTGCCTTCAAGGAGCTCCTGGGTTGGTCAGGAGGAAAAAGCATGAACAGAAATCGCTCAGATTATGAGATTCTGACCATTTCTCCCACCTCCATTGTCACCACCTGGACCAGGCCACTCTCTCTCATCACTCTCTCCTGGGCCACTGCAGTGGCCTCCTAACTGGTCTCCCTGCTTCCCAGTCTTGTCCCCCTGCCACAGTCCACCCAGAACTATCTTTGAAAAATGCAAATCAGATCTTGCCCCTCCCCTGCTAAACCCCTCCCCGTTAGCTTCCCATCTCAGTAGGAATAGAATCCAAATTCCTCATCTTGGCCCGAGGGGCCTTACCTGGCCTGTCATCAATCTCACCCAGTACACTCCTTTCACCATCCTCCAGCAACCCTGCCTTATTTCTTTTCCTCTCATATACAGAGCTTGTTCCTGTCTCGAGACCTTTGTACTTGGCCTTCCTCAGTCTGAACTCTTCTTCCCCCGGAATTTTGCAAGGCTGACTGACTCCTCTTCACTCTCTTTCGGAGATCATCAGATCTCAGCTCACATGGCACTTTCGGACAAAGGCCTTTGCTGACTACTCTAGTTACGGTAGTGCCTTCTTGTTCCAGGCACTCTCATGCCACCCTGCCTTTTATATGATCTGGTGCTGATAACTATGTGAAACGATCTTCTTACACGTTGGCTTTCTTGTTTATTGCCTTGCTTTTCGTTTGGATGTAGACTCTGAGCCGACAAGGATCTTGTCTGTCTTCTCCCTGTTCCCCCAGTGCCTTAGTAAAGGTTCACCAAGTCAATGGATGTGGAGGCCATGAGTGATTCATTTGGGCGGGAGTGAGGGGTGGTAGGATGTGTGGAGTAGACGACAAGGAATGAAGCTTGAAAGACAGCCTGAGGTCAAAAAACATAGAAGACCTGGACGGTCAAGCTGGGGAATGTGGGCTTTATACTGAGACCCCTTGGGAGCCATGGAAGAGTTTTGATTTCAAGAGGAATATCATCGGCTGACCTAGAGTAAGATTCATCTAGTGCCGCGTTGCCAGATGGAATGGTGGGCGAAGTGAATGGAGGGTCTGGCTTAAGAGCCCATCAACTCCTGTGTACCCCACGCTCACACTCGCTTGCCTCCAGGCGCTCCTCTGGGGCCCGGTTCCACTCAGCTGCCCCCTCTCTTTGGGACCACTCAAGAGCCCTGACTGCCGTTCCCCACCACCGGCCGCTGGGTGGCGCTGTGGCTCCTCCTACCCGAGCTGGAGGCGCCGGGGAGGCGGAGACGCTGCCGAACCGGGCCTGGCGCGGGGGTCCGTCGGCGCCTGCCTACCGGGCTCTCCCCAGTCCGCCTCTTTCTCCCACTTCCGCGCTTCCCGGGTACAGGCCCGTCGCCGCCCCCGCCCCTGCCCCCCCACTCCGGCCCCCCGCCGTTGCCTGGTTTCCTCCGCCTCTGGAGGTCTTTGGCTTTCCGACCCGCCAGGCCAAAGTGGGGCCGAAGCGGGGGGCCAGGGCGGGGTACGGGAGCGGCTGGGGCCGGGTGGCGCCCTCCCTTTGCAGCCCATTCAGACTTCGATCCTCCCTGGCCCCTGGGATGAGACCGAGCTTCCACCACAGCCGCCACCCTTAGCCGCCCCGCCGCCCACCCCAGCCAGGCCTGAGCTAAAGGGCCGTCAGGGCTGCTAGGGCAGCCTTTTGATGAAAAGGGGCTACAGACATTAAGGGGCCAATTTACTGTTTATGTTAATAGCCCTGCCTTTCCTCTCAGCCCCTGGTGCAAGAACGCAGTTCTCCGGGCCTCCTCATTTGGTCCCTTCTACTCCCCTACTATATGACCCAGATCTCCTGTATCTCTGTCTGTGTGTTTGTTCTACATCCTCAACTGATCCCTTCATCCTCATTACCCCTCAAGTGGCCTCCAGCCTCCCAGCCTCTTGCCCTTGCGGCCCAGATTTCCTTGCATTGAGCCAGGAGCCTCCTGGAGCAGTGGCCTGGCATCCTGCCCCTGTAATGGTTCCCGTTGCTTGGAAAATTTGAAAGCTGGCGTTTGAGACCCTTCACACTCTGACCTCACTATTTTGGCCTGGCCTCAACTCAAATCCAGAGCAAAAGGCCTCCCCCTGGTAGGCTGCCCTGAGTAGAAAAGGACCTAGAACAGGAACTGAGCACAGTGGGAGGCTCTGTGGGACTCTGTACAGGACTGCATAGGCATCTATGTGAATGGTGTTTACTCACCATCACACTGTCACAGCACTGGAGAAATACAGAGAACAGAGTGCCTGCCTCCCCTGGAGCAGAGGAACACATCCATGTTTATTCCTTCACCCTCTCCCTTTGTTTCCCCCGTCCCCTGGATCCTTTGTGCTCTCCTCCCATCTCCCGGTCTCCCTGTTCCTCTTGCCATTCATGTTGTCCACTCCCCTGTGACCCTCCTGCTGGTACATGAGGCTTTTTCTCAACAAGGACACACTGTCCTTTCACAAAGTGGTTGATGACATAAAAACCAGGTTTCTCCCTAATGTTAAGTCTTGCTTTCAGCCTGTTTTTTTTTTTTCTATTTTCCTTGAGGAGCCTGACCTGCACAGGTGTCGAACTATAGGTAGCTCTTTATGACCAAAGGTTTGAGACTCCTATATTCAATTTAGCCCGTTGAACGCAACACACAAACATGTAAATTACCATGGAAAAGCGGACGAGTGAAGCAGGAAAATTGGCAAAGGTAGATTCATTGGCAAAGAAAGCACACCTGGTGATTTTCAGGCTGCCCGGCACCCTGGGACTCCAGGAACCATGGCCAGAGTTAGGTATGTCTCGTTCATGGTCTTAGAAGCGGCCTGGTGGATGAAAGAGCTTGGGAGTAAAACCATAAACCCTGAGGAGGGTGGGGTAAGAAGAGACAGCTCATCTTCCTTGACTGCATCTCAGGGTAGTTTCTTAGGGGAAATGACAGCTTCTTGTCCCCACAGACAAGCTCTACTGCTAAGAATATCCTCCTCCATTTGTAGTGCACATGTACAGGCAGTGTTGTGCTGCTCCTCACAATACTCCTGTGCGGTAGGAATTATTAGTTTGGGTTTACAGATGAAGGAGCTGAGGATCAGAAAGGCCAAGCGACACTCCGCCCCCAGCAAAATAAAAACCATTACTAAAAAACGCAGAGCACGGGCGCCTGGGTGGCTCAGTTGGTTAAGCGACTGCCTTCAGCTCAGGTCATCTGTTGAGTACCCAAAGCTAGGCCAACTGGCCCTAGCCCCGTACCCTCACTCTGTCCTCAAGAGCAATCGAGAACACAGGTCGTGTGACCGGAGCAGAGAAAAGGGCTTTCACCCAGCTCCTGGGCTGTGTGGACCCCTGGCCTGGGTCCGAACGATGGCAGGGGGACTCAGTCAGTGTTGAGGTTTGAAGGACCAGGTGAGCAACAGCCAGCCTCGTGCTGGATGCCCTCTAAAGCTGAGGTTCCCAACCGGAGACTTCCAGAGACACTTTGTTTGGCTTGGTAGTGTTGGTCTGTGCAATGCTTAAATTTGACTTAGGTTTCCTCAATGAGAGACTGAAGGCGAGTGCTCAATAAAAGTTCAACAAGAGAATAGTCATTAAGGACATGGCCTAAGTTCACTTCCGGACCCTGCTACTTGTTCTGCGTGACTCTGGGAAAGTGCTCTAAACTCTCTGTGCCTCACTTTGCCCATTTGTAAAATGGAGAGAAACAATAGTACTCAACCTCATAGAGGTTCAGTGAATATTGAGTTATGATATCTAAAGCACTTAGACGACTACCTGCCACACAGTAAGTGCTCTATGGGTGTTTGCAATTACTATTACTATCATTGTTGTATATGAATTGGGATGAATTCACACAAAATCTATATTTCTAGCTTCTTAAAAATTCAAGAGACCTGGGATGCCTGGGTTGCTCAGTCGGTTAAGCATCTGCCTTCGGCTCAGGTCATGATCTCAGGGTCCTGGGATGGAGGCCTGCATCAGGTTCTCTGCTCGGCTGGGAGCCTGCTTCTCCCTCTCCCTCTGCCCTTCCTTCCCACTCTTGCTCTCTCTCTCAAGTAAATAAATACATTTAAAAAAAAATTCAGAAGACCTGACAGTACTGGGCCCCCATTGTCAGCTAGAACTGACTCCGCCCTCTTTAGATGGAATGTGCTTTCTCCTGGTCAGCCCCACCCCCACGATTCCCCATCTGGCTTATAAGACTGAAGCTAGGTGTCAGTTGCCATTTATTGTCTTACATGCAGCTTGTTTCATGGACTTCCATTGTCTGCCTCGTGTCTAAAGCCAGTCTGTCATTTGGCCACTGCTTAAATGGTTCAAGGGGCAAATATCACCAAATAGGAATTGTTAGCCAAGGGGACATTGTTAACCAATGAGGGTTAAACTCCTACCAGGCCTTTGCCCACCTTCTTCTTAATGTCCCAAAATAGTACTTAGTTGCACCAGCTTGAAGGTCAAGGAAAGCAGCAAAGTGGTAAAAGAAGGCAATTGGGCTTCTAAAGCATTCCAGAGTGCTCCCTCCTGAAGCCTCACAGCTGGGCTTAAAATCTGGCTCAAGGACTCTGTAGTAAGATATGCCCACACCTTGGCCAAATTATGTATGTTCAAGAATAGTTATGGGTGCCTGGATGGCTCAGTCGGTTAAGCATCTGCCTTCAGCTCAGGTTGTGATCCCGGGGTGCTGGGATCAAGTCCCGCATCGGGCTCCTTGCTCGGCGGGAAGCCTGCTTCTCCCTCTCCCTCTGCCCCTCCCCCTGTTCATGCTCTCTCTCTCTCAAATAAAATCTCAAAAAAAATAGTTATTGCAGCATTGTGTATCACAGAAATGATTAGAAGGAACCCAAATGTCATCAATAAAAGACGGGTTAAATAAATTTTGTTTACACATACAATGAAATACTATGCAGTCATAAAAAAGAACATGAAGAGCGTTGTGTACAGAATACTTCCATTTCTGTGGGAGGTGAACCAAAAACAGAAATACACACACACATGCACAAACATTATTTGTTTGTATTTGTATAGATTTCTCTGGAAGGATATATAAATGTAGTACAGGCATAACATATCTGTGGAAGGATATATGTATCAAGAAATTGGTGATCATGGTTGTCTCTGGGGAAAGATATCATGTGACTAGGGAAGGAAGGAGACATACTTTTTCTCCCACTACATACCTTTGTATTCCTTTGGAACTCTGCACCATGAAACTAATTAAAAATTTTCATTTTAAGAAATTCTGCAGTGGATACAAAAGGAAAAAAACGAACAACAATCAATCAAAACTAACTCCAGAGTCTCTCAAGGGACAACCTGAAATCACCTGCCAGTCAAGGACAGCTGCACAGGAAACCACATGGCACCTGTAGTTCCCAAACCCTTGCTTAACTTAGTAAGCTGCTTTTCGAAGTCATTTCCACAGTCAGCATTCCATGTCCAGGCGTACTCAGCTCAGTCTCACCCTGCTCCTTCTTGCCCAGGCCACCTCCTCTACTCTGGCCAGCTTGGCTTTGCTCAACCTCTAAAAAATCCTGGTTTGGGCTGCCGCTTTGGCACCCAGAAGTGAAAACTTCCAGAGATTGCACCTGAAGTGAAAAGGAGCTTGGCAGGAGTGATGCACCCAAAGACCAGGACTTAAGCCCTCCTTCTCCAAAAGTGCTCCGCTCAGTCATCTGGGAGGGAGCTCTGAAGAGAGCAGAGCCCTTGTGTCTGAGTAGGGCACCCTCCCAACCAAGGCCCACCTCTGTAACCTGACCAAAGGTCCCCAATTCAATCCAAGAGATTTTTTTTGGAAAATCTGTGCAAAGCCCTGGGTCAGGTGTCAAGGTTCCAAGGTACTGGGGACACAAGATAAAGGAATCAGAGTGTCCACCTTCTAGGGATACACAGTCTAGATTTTGAAAAAGTCTGAGTTGGAAGGAATATGGGGAGATAACTGAGGTAATAGCTTTCACTCAGAGTTCTGTGGGGGCCCTTGGGCTTTACAGAGGAACTTTAGGGGTTCTGCAAACATTGGAGGTGTTGGCAGATTTCAGACAGCAACCAAGAGCTATGACTATTCATTTCAAACCATTGATTTGATCAGAAGAGCCCCATAATTCTCACTGAGTTACTTTATAATAGAGTAAAAGACATAAATTTGAACTTAATAAATACATTTCTATTAACAAAGCAATTACTTTTAACTGCTTTATACAATAGGGTTCTGTTTAAGATTTCATCAAAAGGCGGAGGGTTCAGCAGTTTCAGAAGGTTCTCCTTATTTGACAGAGGAGGAAACAGACCCAGAGAAAGGACAGGACTTGTCCAAGGTCACACAGCCTAATGGAAGTAGAGCCTGGTCCAGAAGCAGGGCCCATTGCCAACCAGTACTAGGCCATGCCCACTCCACCTCTTAAGTATTGAAACAAAATCTAAATGAAGAATTGAGTTGGGTTAGGAGCATCCATCCCTGTGGGATCTTAACAGGGCTGGAACAGATATCCCAGGACACTTCGGAGCTCAACCAGCCCAGCAAACCATTATTTTCTCCATCATATGACCCTCTTACAGGGCCTGAGCTTTCAACAGGCTTCAGGTCTAGGCCTTTTTTTCTGTCAGAGGCACTACCCTCCTGGTTGCTCTGTTCCCTGGGACTTCCTGGGATTCCCTCAAGCCAGGGCCTGGGCTAGGAAAGCCAGAATTTATTACTTGCTCAACATAGCTTGACTCCCCAAAGCTGGATCTGAGCTCTGAGCCTCTTGCCTGCCCTTCCTGGGGGCTCACCCCCCTTGCCTTGTTCCCACTCATTTCGCCCCCTCCTTCCCAGGTGTTCACTTGCTTCAACACTCACTTGCTGGCAGACATTCTTGTGGGCCCTTCCCCTTAGTCACCACTCCCCCTGAAACCACTATTGCTGCCTCAGACCTCCTGCCTTTTATCTTGCCCCAGAAGCTGAGTGAGCCCTCCAGTCCCTTAATTGTTCAGGTTGCTCTTTTCTGAACTCACTCCAATTGAGCCCCATAAATTGAAGATAATTGGACTGTCTCGCTCAGCTTATGAGCCCCTGGGGCAGTGTCTTCTTGGTCTGGTACAGCCCTGCCCAGAAAAGTGGGAGGGAGGAGGGAGAGGGGCACAGAGAAGGCCAGCCTAGGAGTCTGGCTCAGACCCCTGGGGAGAAGGCACAGGGTCACAGTACAGACAGTCCTCCACTGGCTAAGTTTTGCAGCCTTGATTCCTGCTGCTTGCCTTAGTGCTCACGGGTCAGCTGTGTGAGGGGCCCATCTTTCTCCACCAACAATGCTGGCGGCAATTATCTGGTATATTTTTTTTTTTTTAAATAGTGTCAGGGAAGTTCTAAGATTCTCTATGAAAGTCCCTCATTTGGGGGCACCTCAGTGAGTCACCAGTGAAGAGCTAGAGGCTTATGGGGGGAAACTGAGACTGAGAAGAATCCTAGGTAACTTGTCCGTTGGTGTACTTGTTCCATTCCACACAATAACATCTTCCCAAAGAAGTTTATGCTGCCACCCATCTTGGGTACTGCTAGGAAAGTTGAGTTGGCCACATCCTATGTATCCAGAGATATGGGGGATAATTGTTGCTCTAAGGGATGGTTAGAGCAAGGAGTGAGCAGCTCAAATAATAATATTTTGCTCCAGACTCCGGATTTCCTCTTTGCCCACCATCTTAAGATGTCCTATTGCCCTGGTGCTGCAGTGGGCCAGGACACATCCTGGGGCAGTTCTTTGGCCATACTTCTTGGGCATGGGAGATGCTCTCTCCCTACTACCACCAAGGTCATGCTCCACAGGCTCACCCCCTTCTACTTCCCGATATGTCAAAAGCTCCCAGCATTGTCCATCAATACTCCTGAAGGCATCGGAGTCCACCATCATACCCTCAAGGCCTGGCGTGGAGCCTGGCATAGAGTAAATGAATGAATTAATACATGCAAAAGTTATGATCTGAATTCTTCCATGCTTTAGACCTCCACAGAATCTATCCCCTTCCTTCCCTTGTGGGTGTAACATCATAGCATTCCCTCATGGGAAGTGACAAAGGGAGGTCATATTGTCAGTACTCTTGCCTCCAGTTGGGACTGCATTCAAATGTTCCTAAGCAGAAGGTTTTTTAAGATTTCCATGAAATGAGGCTGAAAGGGATGCAGCTGGGCTATAGTTGATTGAAAGAGCATTCAAACTTGGAATCAGAAGACCTGTTGTGAGAACTACTCTTGCACTCACTAGCTAGAACCTAAACTGCAAGAGAGGAGAGGAGGCTAGAAAATAGAAAAAGCTTTGTATGGCACCCCAGAGAGCATTTGGACATCCGTTCATTCAACAAAACTTTACTGTACCTACTATGTCCCAGGTATTATTCTAAAGGCTTTTCATCACTCTGGCCACTAGATGAAGCAATCATGGAGGAGCAAGACTCCCGACAGGGAGACAAGTTAGGAGGCAGTAGCATCCCTAGACATGGTGAGAGATAAAGACCTGAAAGAAGGCAGTAGCAATGGACAGAAGGAGCCACACTGGAGAGCTATTTAGGAAGTAGAATTGATAGAACTTGATGATATTCATCTAGATAACTACACTCTAGACAACTACACCCAGGTTTCTATTGTGACAGATGGAGTGAATAATGATGTAACTAATAAAAGATGAAAATCACTGGGCTCTAGTCTCATAGTTTGATAGAAGAGGATTCAGGAAGATAATGAGCTTGTTTTGGGGTGTGCAAAATTTGAGGAGGAGAAGGAGAGATCCACGAGATCCAATAGATGGTCTAGAGTTCAGCCAAAAGGCTTGATTGGACTGAGAGTTTAGGGAATCCTCAGTATGAAGCTATCTAGGGAGAAGGCATATAGAAAGAAGTGATGAGGGCTAAGGGCAAGACTTTCAAATCTGTCAAATTTTTACAGTACACATAAAAGCCATTGAGAACTGAAAAAAAGCAGTCAGTCAGAGAGGTAAGAGGTGAGCCATGGTAGGGGAGAATCATGCGCCAAGGTAAGTTTTCAAAAGGCAGAAGTGGTTAGCACAGATAGTGTAGAAAAGCGTTCCAATAAAAGAAATATCTGGAAATGTCCCTGTGGATTTTGTCCTGACTATTGTCCATGTAGTTAGTGGAGTGGCAGGAGCCTAGTAACTGGTCTGAGGAGTAACTGAGAGGTGAGGAAATGGACAATGAATTAGACCACTTTTCAAGAAGCTTAGCTGAGATCAAACAAATTAAGATGGTAGCTGAAGGAAAATACAAGCTTGAGAAAGTTTTTAGATGAGAGAGACTTGGTGTGTGTGTGTGTGTGTGTGTGTGTGTGTGTGTGTGTGTGTGTGTGTAGAAACCAGCAGAGGTTGACAATTGAATAATGAAGGAGGCATGACGACAGGATCCAGAACACATAAAGGAGGAGTTTGAGAATGTAAGGGAGTTTGTTTACTTTCGAGTGGCATTTCAGAAGCACACATTGGAATCAGGGCTACCACACTGCTCAGCTCCAGGGGTACCATTCATATTGGGAATGATGGGGCTGGTGAAGAAGAAAGTTCAGAGCAGTATGGGAGTGAGAGAATAAGGGAATGTGATCATATGAGACTTCTGTGCTCCTCCTCACTCTTCTTGCTTTAGGTTTTCCTTTGGCTTCATGAAGGACTAATTGTTGTGGGTTTTTTTAGTATTTAAAAAATATATTTATTGTACACTTTTTATGACCTGATCATTGTGGCAGTTTTTTTATTTAAATTCAGTTAATTAACATATAATGTATTATTTGTTTCAGGGGTACACGTCTGTGATTCATCAGTCTTATATAATACCCAGTGTTCATTACAACACATACCCTCCCTAATGTCCATCACCCAGTTACCCCATCCCTCCACCCCCCTCCCCTCCAGCAACCCTGTTTGTTTCCTATGATTAAGAGTCTCTTATGGTTTGTTTCCGTCTCTGGTTTCACCTTGTTGCATTTTTTCCCTCTCTTCCCCTATGATCCTCTGTCTTGTTTCTTAAATTCCACATATCATTGAGATCATATGATAATTTTCTTTCTCTGATTGACTTATTTTGCTTAACATAATACCCTATAGTTCCATCCACATCATTGCAAATGACAGGATTTCATTCTTTTTTGATGGATGCATAGTATTCCATTGTATATATCTCATGAAGGACTAATTAAACAGGTTTTGGATCCCACTCATTTCAGGTGGGTCTCTCTTCTAATGGCTTTTGCCTTACATTTCTTGATTCATCTTTTCTTTTAAATTTTTCTTATGTTCCTTGGCCACTTGCTTCTCACAATTTTCGGGTAGGTCCCAGCTTGAAAGAACACCATTGTGAATTAAGTTTACCATGTCACCTTCCATTCAGAAGTCAGAGAGTGAACCCAGTCCCTCTATGGTAGTGGCCTGCCTGCGGTTTCAAAAAGGCTGTTGGGGTCTTTTACCAGAAGGCTCCAGTTGGGCATACTCTTCTTCAAACCTGATTTTTTGGGGGCAGAAGAGATGTGGTGGAAGTCTTTGAGAGACATGCAAAAGGATAAAAGGAATCCCATGGCTAAAAAAAAAGTCACAACTAAAAGAAATTTTACCTCTGGGCTTCCAACACTGTTTATTAGCTTAATGTCAGTGACAGAATATGGACTCTGGTGAAGGTTAGAAAATAGATTGCAAGAGAGAATGGGCATTGCCCACATTAACTGGGCCTACAACAACCTTCTGCTCTGAGTTGGTTAATCCAAGCTCTATTTTAACAGAAAAGACTCATGTAATAATGCCCTTCCTCCACCCCATGCTTCACCTCACCACCAAAGCTATTTAGTTCAGATGAGGGCACCCAGCCCTAACTATGGGAAGGAATGGCCAAATCGTATTTTCCTTGGGGCTTGGCATACACAGCGCACTTTACTTATCCTTGGCATGTACACATGCACCCATAACTACCCTCAGCGCCCTATGGAACTTTCCAAACGAGGCAATCCTCACTTGGACAAGACCCTAGGGCTAGGCAGAGTTTCTCAGACCCAAGGGAGGAAAAGCTGGGTGTGAATGGATGCTCCCAACATGTAATCGACAGAATTCTAGGATGACACCCCCAGTGATCCACACACTCTTATATAATTGCCTCCCTCTAAGTGTGGGTGGGACCATTAAATATGATGGGCTATCAATCCCATAATTATGCTACTATATGGGAAAAGGGGTGTTTCAGATGTAATGAAGGTCCATAGTCAGTTGATTTTGGGTAAATCAAAAGGATGATTATCCTGGATGGGCCTGACTTAATTGGGTAATCCCTTAAAAGAGACAAGAAATATTTTCAACAATTGATGTAACTGTGTTTGGGCATTCATAAGCAAAACAAAACAAAACAAAACAAAACTTGACTTAAACTTTGTACCTTATATAAAAATTAACTCAAAGTGGGTCATAGATTTCAATATAAAATGTAAAACTATAAAACTTTTAGAAGAAAACAGGAGAAAATCTTTGGGACCTATGAATTAGTGAAAAGATCTTAGATTTGACATGAAAAGCATGATCCATAAAAGAATTAATAAATTTGACTACATCAAAATTAAAGATGTTTTCTATGAAAGACCTTGTTAAGAGGAAGAAAAGACAAGCTGCTCCAGACAGGGAGAAAATATTTGCAACCACGTATCTGACAATGCACAGGTATCTAGAACGTATAAAGAACTCTCAGAACTCAACAGTTAAAAAAAAAATGAAAGAAAGAGAAGAAACCCAATTAGAAAAGAAGCCAAATTTATGAAGAGACATTTCACTGAAGAGAGTATACAAACAGTAAGTAAGCACATGAGAAGATGTACAACATCATTAGCCATCAGGGAATTGCTAATTAAAACTACCTATTCAAAAGGCTAAACAAACAAAACATAGTGACAACAGCAAATGCTGGTGAAGATTTGAGAAACTGAATTGCTCATACGTTGCTGGTAAGAATTTTAAGATATTACAGCCACTCTGGAAAAGACTATGGCAGTTTCTTTAAAAACTATGCATACAGGGCACCTGGGTGGCTCAGTCGGTTAAGTGTATGCCTTTGGCTCAGGTCATGATCCCAGTCTGCTTCTCCCTCTGCCCCTTCCCCTGTTCATGTGCTCTCTATCTCTCATACACACACAAAATTAAGTAAAAAAAAAAATCAAAAACTTTAAAAAATTTTTAAAAATAAAAACTATGCATATATTCACCATAAAACTGAGTTATTGCACTCTCGTACACTTAACCCAGAAAAAAATGGAAACTCATGTTGACAGAAAAATCTGCACATGATTGTTCATAACAGTTTTATTTGTAAGAGCCAGAACTGAAAACAATCAAAATGTCCCTCACAACTTGAATGGTTAAATCAACTGTGGTACATCTGTACCATAGACTACCACTGAACAATAAAAAAAAAAGCAGGGGGGGGAGCGAACTATTGATATATGCAACAGCTTGGATGGATCTCAAGGGCATTATGCTAAATAAAAAACAAACAAACAAACAAAAAAGCCAGTCTCAAAAAGTCACATACTGTGTGTTATATAGCATTGTCAAATGACAAGGTTACAGAGTTGGAGAGCAGATTAACAGTTGCCAGGGGTTAGAGATGGTGGGAGGGAAAGAGGTAGATGTGACTATAAAGAAGTAGCACAAGGGAGACCTTTGAAGTAATGAAACAGTTCTGAATCTTGACAGCTGTGGTGGTTACACAAATCTATATATGTAATAAAATGGCATAGAACTATATGCACACATTGCACCAGTGTCGTTTGGCTGGAGTGGATATTGTACTGTAATTATATAAGATGTAACCATTGGGGAATACTGCATAATGGATACATGGAACTTTTCTGTACTATATTTACAACTTCCTGTTATTCTATAATTATTTCAAAATAAAAAGTTAAAAATGAAGGAGGAAGGGATAGAGGGAGGAAAGATGGGGCGGAGGGAGAGAGGAAGCCTCAGCAGATGCTCTCTTTTTGGCCTTGTAGAAGCAAACAACCATGTTGTGAACTGCCTTTGGAAAGGGTTGTGTGGCAAGGACCTCAGGGTTGGCAGCCTCTAGGAGCTGAGAGTAATCCCTGGCCAACAGCCAGAAAAAAAAAAAAAAAAAAGGAAACTTAATCTCTACAATGGCAAGAAACTAAATTCTGCCATTTAGTGAGCTCAGTAGAGAACTTCAAGCCTCAGATGGGATGGCAGCCCTGTGAACACCTTGATTTCAACCTAGTGAAATCCTGAGCAGAGAATCCAGCTAAACTGTTCCCAGACTTCTGATGCATGAAAACAATGAGATAATAAATTTATGTTGTTTTAAGCCACTACATTTGTGGTAACTTGTTACACAGCAATATATAACTAAGCCAAAGCCCCAAGAGTGAGATGCCATTGAACAACTGGGAGCTTTGTTTCCAGGGGCCACAGTTGAGACCCATACACTGTGACAAAAGAAACCAGCTACATCGGTGGGGAGGAACCAGGCTCCGAGTTGAAACAGATGCTCATGGTCTTTCCTCAAAAATATGGTTTTTCAGTTCAGAGTCTTGAACTGCCTCCAAACCAACCCAGCTCTGCTGGCTGCTTGACCCAGCAGTCGGCTGTCACATCCCAAATATGCTGTTCACAATCACAAATGAATTGCACATTGATGGCACTATGCACTTGCCTTGCTTCCTGCTTCAGATTTTCAGCTGTAACCAATTCCTTTTGCAGCCTTCCTGGCCCTGCCTAGAGAGGTGGCCTCGCACCCAGGGTCCAAGTTGGTCCAGCAGCCCTATCCAGTTCACAGGCAGCTACCTTAGGCCAGCCTGAGTCACAGAAACTGGCCCTTTCTCCCATCCTTCTAGTCCCCAGACCTGGGCCAGCAGAACACCCAGGCTGGCTCTCAGTGAACACCAGAAAGGTCAAAGACATAGAGTAGGACTGCACATGTGGGCTGGGAGCTTTCTTTTGATCATGCTTTCTGCTGCTGTATTTCATGGTCACTGTCTTGGTCTACTCAGGCTGCCACAACAAAATACCACAGACTACACAGTTTAAACAACAGAATTTATTTCCTCACAGTTCTTAAGGCTAGGAAATCCAAGATCAAGGTGCCAGCTAATTTGATTCCTGGAAAGGACTGTCTTTCTGGCTTGTAGATGGCTGCTTTCTCATTACTGTCCTATTATGGCAGAGAGAGAGAGTGCAAAATGAAAGAGAAAGAGAGAGAGAGCACAAGCTCTGGGGCCACCTCCTCTTCTTAGGAGTACAGCAGCCTACGGGATTAGGGCCCCACACTTATGACTTCATTTAACTTTTGTTACCTCTACACAGGCCCTATCTCCAAATACAGTTGCTTTGGTGGTTAGGGCTTCATCATGTGAATTTTGGGGAGACACAAACATTTAGCCCATAACAGTCACCTTCCACTGTGCTGCCAGCATTCACAAATACTATTCCAGTACAGGTGGACAGGGCTGGGGAGAGGTGGAGACAAGAGCCATTCAGTCATGCCCTCATAGGTTTGACCATCCTTACTTCCAGTACTGGAAGGTGTTACGGCATAGTAGCAAGAGCATGGACTTTGGGGTTAAGCACCTGTTTCTTCTTACTGGTTGTGAGACCCTGGAAGAGCCATTTAAACTCTCTGAGCCTATCATCTGCTAATGAAGATTAGAATACATATTCTTCATAGGTGTTGTTAGAATTAAAGGCAATAATGCATGTAATAGCACCTATTAGCACCTAGTGGGTATTCAATAAACGTTAGTGTTATTTCCCGCTGGATCATCTCTCCGCCCATTCCTTACACCATCCACCTTCACCAGGTCCAATGCATATGCTCTGGCTACTACACACACTGATCTCCTTTGTTCTGGGTAGAAGATAGCAATTTTCAACATCCCTGAAATGGAGGCTGTGGTAGGTAGAATTTCTAAGAATGGCCCCAGGAGTCCATATTTTTATTCCAAGAACCTGTAAATGTGATGAGATATTGCTTGCATGGTTGTGTTACATTATATCGTCCAGTTGACCTTTAAAAAGGGAGAGTCAATGGAATATTATTTAGCCTTAAAAGGAAGGGAATTCTGACACATGCCACAACATGGGATAAACCTTGAGGACATTATGCTAAGTGAAAGAAGCCAGTCACACACACACACACACACACACAAACAAATATTGCGTGATTCAATTTATATGAAGTACATAGAGAAGTCAAATTCTCAGAGACAGAAACTTAAGATGGTGGTTTCCAGGGGCTGGGGGAGGAAGAAATAGGGAGTCATTTTTTAATGGATATAGAGTTTCAGTTTGGAATGATAAGTTTTATAGATGAATAGAGGTGATGGTTGTACAACAATAGAAATGTACTCAGTGACACTGAATTGTACACTTAAAAATGGTTAAAACAGTACATTTTATGTATATTTCACCACAATTTTTTTTAAAAAGGAGATTTTTCTGGATGGGCCTAGTCTAATTACATGACCCCTTAAAAGCAGAGAACTTTCTCCATCTGGTGGCAGAAGAGGAAGGAAGAAGGGGAAACCAAAGTCAACACACTATCTCTGGTTTGAAGATGGAGTGGGGCAGATGAGAAAAATGCAGGTGACCTGTCTCAAAGCAGTGAGCAGCCCCCAGGTGACAGCCCACAAAGAAATGGGGCAGGCCTTAGACCTATATCCACAAGGAAGTGGATTCTGACAACATAAATCAGTGTGGAAGTGGATTCTTACTCCCAGCCTCCAGATAAGAGCTCAGGCCAGTTGAAACCATGATCTTGATCATATAAGACTCTGAGCAGAGAACCCAGTGGAGCCCAACCAAACTTCCAGACCTACAGAACTGTGAGCTAATAAATAGGTATTGTTTTAAGCTGCTAAGTTTGTATATATGTGTATGGCAGCCATAGAAAACTAATATAGAGGCTTTGGGATTTTAGTCATATGAAGAGGCTCCATTCTGGGCCCTAGAAGTTTGTTGCTGTAAACTTTATTCATCTAGATATTTATGCATGCACTTTTCTACATATTTGTTGAGGGCCTCCTATGTGCCAGACACTGCTAGGCCTTGAGTATATAGCAGTGAGCACAGACAGAGCTATGGAACTTCCAGTCTAGCCCAGGGGCAGTATTCTCTCCCTGGGCCAAATCTGGAAGCAAGCATTCTGCCCTGTTATCAGATCCCATTGGGCCCTCCCAGCACCTGCATGCGGATGCCATTCCCAAATTGTTGTGATGGGAGTGGCAGAAAAGGGCATTGACCAAAATACACAGGCTGGGAAAATCTCTCTGAGGCCCAGAGCTTGGGCACTGCAATTCTGTTCCATACCATGTAGACATTCCTCAGGGATGCTTGTGGGGGTTGGGCAGGGCTCTCAGCATCTTGGGACAAACTGAGCCCCAAACAACTTAAATTGAAGGTTCTACTTGGGCTTCTGAGAGAGTAAGAGTGGGAAGGGGAGAGATGAAGTGAGTATTATCTGGGGCCATTTTCAAGGTTCATAGCAGGTATTAGGAAAGGAGGCCCAGAGAGGGAGGCACATGGCGGTAAATGTGCTTGAGGAGTATTGGGGAAATGGCTGGGAGCAGTGAAATACTGGCAAGAGATGGCAGAAGTGCACTAGGGAGATGGGCAAGAGCCCAGGCTTGAGAAGCAGAAAGACTTGGAGTGGGATTCCAGGTGGAGAAGCCAAGGAGAAAGGGGCAACAGTGGAGAGGCCCAGGTCTGGCCAAGCTCAGGGCTTCCTTCAGCAACTGAGAGGCTGGGTGGGGCCTGGGCTTTGGACACCCAATCCCTCTTCCAGGCCCTCCTGGGCAAAGCTGGGGCCTAAGTTTTGGGGGAAGTGCCAGGGGTGGGGCTGGGGACAGCTCAGCTCTCCAGCCCCTTAGCAGCCCTTCCAGACTCATTGGTAATCTGTTCATGTGTTTATTTACAAGACTGGTTTCTGCTTCAGTGAGGGGGAGCTTGGTTCTCTGCCTTCAGGCCCCCAGTTCTGAGCTAAACTTCCCTGCAGGGCAAGCTGCCTGCTCCCTGTCCCATTTGGCTGACTTTCTCCTGCCTTCTCTGTTCCTTTGGCCCCTGACTGGTGGACAAGGAAGTTTTAGGGAGCTGGTCCTCTGGGACTGGCTAGGGCTCTGGTTCCCTACAGGCCCCAGACATCTGGGGTGGGGGCGGGTTGGGTCTGGGCAAGAACTCAGACTCCATAAGAACCCTGAGAAAATCACACTGAAATCCTGCCCAGGGAAATCTGTAGTTGTCCAACAAGAGCTTCACTTTAATACATGTGGTATTTGTGTGTGTGTGTGTGTGTGTGTGCTTATTCAGACTGTAGCAGCTGCAGAGGGAGAGGCCTGTGAGGCGGGCAATGAGACTGGAGTGGGGTGACAGGGTAGAGAGAAGGTAAAGACTGGGTTGCCACCAAAGGCCAGAGCCTAGTGTAGGGTGAAGGGGAGAGGTACAGGTAGTTGGGGTGTAAGAGAAGAAATCGTCAGGAAATGCAGGACTGTGTCTGAAGGGAGAGAGGCAGGGGAGGTGCAGTGGCAGCCAAAGGGTGGGATGAAGGCCTGATTGGGGTGGCATATCAGGTGGAGCCGAGGAGGGAGGACACGAGAGAGCAACCCTTTAACTGCTGGTGAATATTGTCTATTACTATAACTCAGCATGTGAAGTATTTTTCTGGAAAGATAAAATTCCAGAAGGTCATTCCCAAGGATAGGAGAGGGGCACCTGAATGAATCATCAGAGAAACCCTGGGGAAGTAGGTAGAGTTCATAACCTGAATTGGGAAAAGCCTGATGATTCACTGGGCTCAAGACCTGTCAATCCTCTCTCCTCTACCAACAGTCTGAGAACTGGAGGGGTTCCTCAGACAAGACACTGGATCTCTGAATGCTATAATAGGGGGAGGGGAGTGAGTTTTGAAACAGGAAGAGAAAGGGAGTGTGCTACTGACCTTTGAAAGGGCCTGATCTGAATTGTAGAACTAGAAAGGACCTCATGATCATATGATCCAACCTTTTTATTTTACACTTAAGGAACTGGAGCTCGGAGAAGGAAAGTGATTTGGCCAAGGTCACAAAGTTGTGTTAGTGAACTAGAGAGATGTACAGGCTTCAGAAAGAGGCCATATAGGCTACCTTAGCCTCAGGCATTAGCCTAGATAGGGTCTGCAAATACTTGGTTCTGCCAAACTTACTGCAAATACATAGTGCCACTTAACCACTCTTGCACCTGTTGTGAACATTGTTAGTCATTGCACCCCAACTTCAGTGCTGACTCTACCTGAAAGTCCTTCTTAACTGAGTGCTTTAGGCAATGGATCACCATTGACATAGAAAGGAAAGCAATTTTTAATCTCAGGACTAGAACAACAGCTGTGTGTCACAAAAGGGTAGAGTGATCCTAATGTCTAATCAGGTAGATATCATTATCTAAGGCTCTTTTGGTTGCAAGCAACAAAAGGAAGAGTTGCCCTCAGGACAGGCAGGAACCAGGATGGCTCTGTAGAAGTCTATGACCCTTCCTCATTAGAGCACTGCCACTTGCGGAACTCAGCTCCAATGACTGGCTCCCATGCTTTGTGTCTCTCATTACCAGTTTTAAATGCCCCAGAGTGAAGTTGATTGGACAACTTGGAACAGATTTTTAAACCTTGGAACAATAAGTGATGGAGGGAGGACAGGGTCATATAACATAGGGCCAACTTGACCACTGGGTCTGGGAATTGGGGCATTCCCAGAGATGCTTTCAGCTGCAATTAATAGAAAATACATCAAAAAGTGACTTAAGCTATAAGGGAAATTTATTGTCAATACAATGTCCAGGGATATGGAGTTCTGGGATTGGTTAATTCATCATCAAGGACATAGCATATTTCCATCTGTTAGCAAAAGGAGTGGGGAAACAGCTACTGGGTAGACAATAAGCAGTGACTGTCACAGGGGTGTTGTTGTGAACCAAACCACTCTCAGAGGTGTCTACCCCTGATATGCTTCAGGAAAACCAAAAGGGACCAAGAGAAACAGGCTGGGGTGAAAGTGAAGATGGGCTTTTCAGAGACCAGAGGCATAAAGGCTCTGTAAAAGGAGTTACAGAAATACCTGTGAGGCCTCCTGAAATTCAAGAAAGGCCTCTCTAGGGCTAGATGAAGAAGTGCCTTCATCACTCTTGGGACCAGGAACCAGGGTATTTCTCTCTGGGGGCCAGGAAAGCTACTCAGGACAAGTACAGACTTTCCCAGGACCAAGAGGCAATCTGAAAACGTTCCCCATATCATCCCCAAAGCTAAATTAATAAAGCAGGTTCTGGAAAAGACGGAGAATCCCACCAAACCTAATGGTGGCACCAACCCAAACTTTCCAGGCAATGAGTCTGAGTAGTGTGGTTGAGCATCCAACTGAGACAGGAATGAGGCCAAGAATAGGAATGGAGATTGAGTGCCCTATAAACTGTGCCAGCCAAGCCGATCAGTGGAAAGATCTGAGTTCCATTAGGAAAAGGAATCAATCTTCTGTAAACTCATTTATTTCTAGGGTTTTGTAATTTTTTTAAAAAAAATTGTGTTCCCCACAGCTTCTGAGAAAGTTCATTTTGAAAACCCCCATCTTGTCTCAGATCAATTCAAGCAAAAAGGCATTTGGCCACAGATGAATCATAACAGCTAGGAAGATTATCAAGCTCTTAAAGGAGAGGAATGGAGGTGACTGTGATGGGCCACTTGAAGCCTTGAGATGAGAAGATGAATTTGAGGTAGATCAAGAGGTGGCATTTCTCTGAAGTTTAAAGGTCCTTCCTGGACTTATCCCTCATGGAAAGGGGAGAGCAATGACTGTGGTTGTAGATAGGACATTATTTGAGGGCTCTGAACCTGAAGGCAAGATGAAGCTGGTGAGAACTCAGGTTGGGGCCCTTTTAAGGAAAGACTACCCCTAGGGAGGTTTAATTCTTTTCTTTCTCTCAATTTCCCCTCTGCTTTGACTATATGCTTTGACATGTTACCAAATCTCAGAGAGTCCTAATTTCCTCATTTTTTAAGATGGAGATACCAGGTAGGGCTGCTGTAAGGATTAAATTAGGTAATATATGAAGTGTTTAACATTCTTGGCCCTAAGCAGGTGGTCAAAGAATCAATAAAGTCAATAAAGCTTACCTTTTTTCCTCCTTACTTCAGTGTGTGTGTGTGTGTGTGTGTGTGTGTGTGTGTGTGTGTGTGTGTGTGTGTCTTTGGGCCAGACACTGGACACTCTGTTAGGAGCTGGGTATTCAGAGATGAAATTATACAGTCCCTTCCCTCAAGTATCTTGCAGTCTAGGAGATAGTTAAGGAAAGGTCATTTATAATAAAGTCTCTAGTAAAGATATACACATATAGTCTCATTGGGAAAATGAGGTAAGTGAGACCAAAGTCTACCTGAGGAATTCACAGAGGAAGTGGCATTTAATCTGGACTCTGAAGGATGAGTAGAAATGTGCTCACTGTACAAGCATGGGGATAGTCTTCAAGGCAGAGAAAACAGCATGTGCAAAACACAGAGGTATGAGAAAGCATACCTAATTTAGTATTCCTGGAGCATTACATGTTACCATAGGTAACAAAGAAGGTAAATTTTTCTATTAAGTTTTTAATTTTAATTCCAGTATAGGTAACATACAGGGTTATATCAGTTTCAGGTGTACAATATAGTGATTAAACAATTTCATACATCACCCGGTGCTCATTACAAGTACATTCCTTAATCCTTTCCCAATCCCTAATTCACCCATCCCCCCATCCACCTCCCCTCTGGTAACCATCAGTTCACTCTATAGTGAAGAGTCTGTTTCTTTGTTTGTCTCTCAAAGAAGGTAAATTTAATTCTATAGTCCAGAGCATCTTACTAAAGAATTTTGAGCAGGAAAGTGGCTTATCACCTTAGCAGTAATATTTAGGATGATTTCAAGGGATAGTTAAATTAGAAGTTAGATGAAAAATTATTACTGGGGACAAAATGGGACTGGCAAATGGAGATGAAGAAGAGGAGATGAATTGGAGAGTTGCTGAGAAGACAGGCCCTTTAGAACTTGGTGATGAATTAGATGTGAAGAATGAGAAAGGAAAGGAGTCTCGTTCTTGTCTGGTATATGGGCAACTGGATAGATTAGGGTGACATGCACTGGGATAGGCAACCCAGGAGGAGGAGGGACTACAATAAGGGGCAGGAAAGAGATAATGAGTTCCATTCTGAAATGTTAGGTTGAACAGACTGTAGGATGTCCAGGCAGAGATGCGCAGGAGAGAAACCTGAGCTGGAAATGGAAATTTAGAAAATACCAGCAATAGTTATGAGAAGAAGAGGAACAACAGCATTAAAAAGGTGGATAGACGCCCTTTGAAAGACAGACTGATAATTCTTTAAAAGGCTAAATACAGAGTTACCATTTGACCCAGCAATTCTGCTCCTAGCTATCTACTCAAGAGAAATGGAATATGTTCATGCAAAAACTTGGACGTGAGTGTTCCTAGCAGTACTATTCATAGTAGCCAAAAGTTGAAAACAATTTAGATGTCTCTCACTGGATGAACGGATAACCAAATTGTGGCATATTCATACAATAGAATATTAATCAGCCAAAAAAAAGGAATGAAGTACTGACACATGCTACACTATGGATGCTAAGAAGTTAGATGCAATTATGCTAGACACAAAAAGCCACATATTGCATAATTCTATTTATATACGAAATGTCTAGAATAGGCAAATACAGAGAGATGGAAAATAGATTAGTGGTTGCCTAAGGCTGCTGAGGAGTGAGAAATTAGGGGCTGATGGCTAAAGGTGTATGGGGTTTCTTTCCGTGATAATGAAATGTCCTGGAATTAGTGCTGTAAGTTGCACAAATTGGTATACACACTAAAAGCCACTGAATTGTGTACTCAGATGGGTGAGTTGTATGGTATATGAACTATATCTCAAACAATCTGTTGCTAGTTTTTTTTAAAAGATGAGCACAGAAAGAAAGGCCCTCAGAAGAAATTGTTAAAAAAAAAAAAAAAAAGTCCAAGAAGTAGGATAACCCAGAGCAAGCACCAGGGCAGACACATGGAAAATCAGAGCAGGTCAAAAGAACGTTCCAAAACAACGGTCAAATGCCATGGACAAAACATGCAAGATCACAACCACCTCTTTTCTTACCTCCTCTTTTTTTCTCCCGTCTGGATAAAGAGATGTCTCCACTACGGTCGCTAGAAGGCAGGATGGTCAGGGCCCTCTCATACTCAGACATTAGGACTTATACTTATGCAAAAGCCTAGGAGTGTGTGAACAAAACAGAAACTTGTTTAGACAAAGGCAGTGATCATATGAGAGGAAAGGACAAGATCCTTATTAATGAGAAATATTAGGATAATCATCCAGTCTCTTCAGGTGACCAGTTTTTTTCCTGGAGGAAATATGACTTTTGTCAGCTGCTGGTCCCACAAAACTAAATGTCAGTGGGGTATGGTATGATGAGGTAGAATGGCCCTTGAATACTTTACTTTGGCAAAGTCTTCATCAAAGAGCACTGAATAAGTCATTTTCTATGCACGACTCTACATAAAGAGTTTTAACCAAGTGGATCTTTTGCCTTCAATTCTTCCTTGAAAAGAGCTTACAATCCAAATCAATGAAGGATATGTGTACACTGGACCATGAGTTCCATCATTGAAAAGATCACTTGTGGGGCACCTGGGTGGCTCAGTCAGTTAAGCGTCCAACTCTTGATTTCGGCTCCAGTCATGATCTCAGGGTCATGAGATCGAGCCCTGCATCAGGCTCCACACTCAGTGTGGAGTCTGCCCCTCTCTTTCTGCTTCTCTCTCTCTTTCTCTCTCTGTCTCTCTCTCTGTGTCTCTCTCTCTCTCTCTCAAATAAATAAATAAAATCTCTAAAAAAGAAAAGATCACTTGTCATTCATTTCCATATGTCCAGCATCCCACAGGGGACCTGACATAATATAGATGTTCCTTAACTGACCAATTCACTGAATAGATAAATGAAGCAAATGGACATATATTGAAAAAAGAGCAACACGTGTAAAAGTTGGGAGATAGGAGAAATTAAATTCCTACGGTAGAAGGGTAAGGAAGTGAGGGAAGATAATGAAAGCTCCAGCTGCAGTTGAGGAGAGCCTAGTTGCCTTGCTACTCAGACTAGGCAGGAACAATTCTGAGTGAAGCTGACCTAATCTGAGACAGCAGGGAGAAATGGACCTGAGGGGAAGCAGAAAGGCATGCCAAGTCCACAGGCACTCCAGTTCCAACTTTTGAAAACATTGTTCCCAACAAATAAAACTACAGGCCTAAGGGCCATACTTTGTAACCTTTGGGAAGGCTTCTTAAGAGGAGGTGGCAGTAAGAAATGTTTGAATGAAGGAAGCAAGCAAGCTCATAAGTTGCTGGGAGTGTGCATTCCAGGGTCGAGTTGGGGCAGATGGCTCAGGGAAAGGAGAACTTGAGTTAGGGACACTGAGAGGCCAGCCAAGGGAGAAAGAAGAGACAAAAAAATGAGGTTAGCTGGAGCTACTGGAAAGGAGACAAAGTCCCAGTAAGAACAATGAAAAGCCACCCCAGGAGAAAGAGGCAGAATTTATCACTCCCTCCACTGGACTCTGGTAGCACTTACAGCATAATATCACAGTTATTTGCTGAGGTGCTTGTCTTACTATAGACAGCACAGGGCCTTCGTCTGATAGTTCTGAGCATGTTCCTGGAGGCTCTGAAAATGCTTGCAGACTGAATGAATGGTTGGATAAATGGATGACTGAATGAGAAAAAGAGGTGTATTTAATGTGATAGACAGTTTAGGAAACTATCCAGAAGAAGAAGCTCCATGTATAAGGATGTTTATTGCAGCATTATCCATAATAGTGAAAAATTGAAAATACTTAAGTAAATTATGGTGTATCCACTCAATGGAATATTATATGGCCATTAAAATGATAATTATGAAGATGCTGTAGCAACACAGCAAATGATTATGATATAATAATGTTAAATGACACAAGCAAAGTATGAAATTGCATCTATGCTATGATTACAAGTATGTAAAAATGATGTATGCATATGGCCAAGCTCTGGAGAGGAAAGCATAAAGAATAAAAACAGATGACTCATTGGGGTGGCAGGATTATCGGTGAATTATTTTTTTCCTCTTCTTTTGATTTATGTTGTCAGTTATGCCATTACAAAGGATAAAATAAAGTTGATAGTTGGGAAAGGAACTAAACCATGACCTTGAAAATTGGACATAGAGGGCAGATACCAGAAAAGGGAATCCCCACAAAATGATGCTGTTGAGGTGAAAGATGGCTGAGGCTGAGGCTGCTGGCATAGAAAAGAAGGGGTGAGTTTGGGAGATGTATATTGTTATTGTCTGCCTGCTCCAACTTCTGCAAATCGGTGGCCTAAGCAGGTTGTACCTGTGCTGGAAGCAAGAGAGCAGGAAATTTGAAATCAGAAAACCGAAGTTCTACTCCTTACTAACAGTGTGATCTTTTGGGCAGGCTTATTAATCTCTCTGAGCCTCAGTTTGATAATTGTAAAATGGAGCTAATAATCATTAATTTGCAGGGTTCTGGTGAGGATTAAGTGGAAGAGAATGCATATGAAAGCCTTTTGTAAATGACAAAGCCTATATAGCCATAAAGAGTTGTTATTACTGTTATCAGTATCATAATAGTTATTATTATGTCTCCCAACTTGGCTTTAAATTCCATTAATTAGAGATTTATTTCCATAACAAGCAAACACTTATGGAAGAATTTGAAGGAGGACCATCAGTCATTCAAGAGTCAATATAGCCTAATCCAGTGAGTCTCAATTCTGGCTGCTATTACAATCGCATGGGAGAGGGTTTTTTTAAATTGATGCCCAGGCCCTGCCTCTAACAAATTAAGGCAGAGTCTCTGGAGGTGAAACCCAGACAGGGGTATTTTCTAAAGCTCCTAATTTGTAGCTGGGATTGAGATCTACTGGTAAACAGGCCCTGAAGCCAGAGAGCCCTGACTTCAAATTCCAGTTTAAATTTTGTCTACTCCATTTACTCAGTGTGTGACCTTGGAGTCATTTTATAATCCCTCTAAACCTTACTTCCTTTATCTTTGAAATGGAAACAACAATGGTACCTACCTCACTATGGTTGTGTGGAGGATTAAATGAATTAATACATGAGAACCACTTTAGCACAATGCCTGGCACACAGTAAGTGCTATGAGATGTTAGCTAGTTTTGTTGTTATATGTAGGCTCCACTCCAACCTCATTCTGAAGGACAAATCTTGACCTTATCAGGGGAAAGAGACAGTACAGCATGGAGTCTGCTTCATCACCAGTCTTGCTCTGACTTGCTAGCACCAGGTTCCCACTGATTAGCCTCTTGGCTCAGATGTTCTAATACCTGGGGCTTGGGACCCTAGCAAATGACTTTTATGGGCTGGCCCTCCTTAATGAAAATTGGCTCCCCCTAGAGATCTCACATGCCCATTTTTCTCATTATCTAGGCCTACCATGCACTATGCACTCCAGTCTTGGTTGTTGCTTAAATAATAAACAACAGAGCTTGTCTGTTGGGCCAGATCCCACCTGCCCACTTTCACCTAAGTCTTGCCCAGTCAGGTCCCATACAACCCAAATCTTGCTTCTGAGGCATTTCTGAAAAGAAAAACTGCAGGATTTATACACTCTTGTCTTTCTGGAACGAAGGATAGAGATATGACAAGTGACCCCAGATTTCTCATCTAATGGGGAAATGAGAGGGTAGGAGAAAGAGGTTGGGCCTCTGTCTTCACCGTGTATTATCTATATTGGTGACAGAGTATCTGCAATAACTAAAAATGCCTGAACGTGTTTTGTACTCTGTATTAAATTCCTGTAGTTGCTATAACAGGTTACCACATTCTTGGTGATTTAAAACAATGCACATTTATTTTGTTCACATATCTATAGGTCAGAAGTCCAAAATCAGTCTTGCTGGGCCCAAAGTAAAGTGTCAGTTAGGGCCATGCTCTGTCTGGAGGTTCTAGGGAAGAATCTAGTACTTTCCTTTTCCAGTTCTGGTGGCTGCCAGCATCCCTTGGCTTGTGGCTGCATCATCCCAATCTCTATCTCCTTGGTTACATGGCCTTGTCAACATTTTCTCTGATTCCCACTTACAAGGATATATGTGATTGCATTTTAGGGCCCACCCAGGTAGTCTAGGATAATCTCCCCAACTCAAAATCCCTAACTTAATCACATCTGCAGTGTCCTTTTCTGCCATATAAGATCACAATCATAGTTTCAGGGAGTTCAGATGTGGATCTCTTTTAGGGGCCATTATTTAGCCTACCACATACTCCATGGTGTTTTCTCCTTTAATTCCCCTCAAGCCCTCTGCTTGTTCCCTTCTATCTGAGAAATGAAACCATTCAAGCTTTATGGATTTTGTGTCTTTTCGTGTGTGTTTATGGTCTGTTTGGTGTCTGTTTGCTGTCTGTTATAAGTTTGAATGGCCATTGAGGGCTCTGAGCGCTCAGTAGCCTGGGATTTTGAGCATTTTTATGAGAAATTTCCTTTCTTTGGCTGTATGGATCTGGGTCTCACTGGGGTGGAACTTAAAGGGGCTGAGTGTTTTTTTTCTCTGAAGAGACTGGACAGTTGCTGGCCTGGAACTTCCTGCTCCTTCCTGAGTCCCATGCCCTCTTTTTGATTCAGCTCCTTCTTATTAGTAACCACTTCTGAGGCATAGCCCAATAGTCCACTCTGTGCCATGCACTAAGGCTGCTGTGCTGGGGAGATAGATGAGAGATAGAAAGATGATAGATAGATAGATGTAAACATGATGCCAATGCTGCATGCTGAGTGTGATACCAGCAATCCTAAGGTATTATGACCCCGCAGAGAGACCCCTGACCCAGATGGGAGGTGTGTGCAGGTGGTCAAAAGTGCCTGAGCTGCCTCAAATAGAATGGCTATCTCACTTGCCATGATTCTCCCTGCTCCTAGATGCTCCAGGGCATAGTACAGGGATAGCAGTCAGTACACTTGAAGTGGAGTTCTGGCTTTCTCATTATATTGTTGCATGACTTTGCCAGGTTACACTATCTTCTGAGCCTCAATTTCCTCTTGTGCTAAAATTGAGAAAGGAGCGCTTAATCATAATAGCTACATTATCAGGCTGTTGTGTGGATTCAGTGAACAGTATAGGTGAAGGGCTTTATAAAATATAAAGAATCATAACCTGCTCTAGTTGTTATTCTTAGTTCACCACTTACCGAGTCTTTTCCTTCCTTACCCATTCTCCATCTTCCTTCAGGCTATTTCATGCTAATCTTTTGTTTTAGCTAATTCAATTCTGATTCTTTCATTGTTTCCTGACTCATTCCTTGCTCTACACACACCAGGGAACAATTTGTTTCTCACCCATTATTCTGCTTTCAATCTCTTGCCAGTCATGCATTAACATTTGCAAACAACCACATTTATAGAGAAGCACTACTTCAAAGGGGGTTATCAGCTTTCCACATTTGTGCCTGGTCTAGATAAAAATTTTCTATTGAGTTCCAGCCACTCATGTAGTCAAACAATACTTATGGAGCACCTACTCTGTAGGAGGTACTGCATTAAGCACTAGGGGTACAGGTGAGAATAAGACAGTCATGGTCTCTGGCCTCAGGGAGTTCATAGGCTAATGAAGGAGTCAGACAAGAAAACAAGTGATTTAAGTTTAGTGTGAAGGTACCATTAGAAGAAAGCACAAAGTCTTGTGGAAGCAAATAAAAAGGCAGAACTCAGACTCAATAGGGGAGTGGGGGAAAGAATTTTCTGAACAGAAGGAATGGCCTTTATTCTGGAGGAATGGAAAGAAGTTTAGGTGGCAAGAGTGTGGAGTGTGAGGAGGGGGCTGGTGGATGGTGACCAATTGAGGATGGGCAGGAAAGAGTGGCAGCAGCTGATTGTACTGGTCCATATTCAAAGCCATGTTTTGACTTTACTTCAAGGGGAAACGTGAAGCCATTAAGGAGTTTTCAAGGTTACATATCATATCTACATTTAAAAAATCCCTCTCACTGTCTTATAGGGAAGGGATTGAAAGGAAGTAAGAATTGGATGCAAGGGGACCAGTTAGGAGGTCCGTGTAGGGATCCAGATGAAAGAATATGGTGACCCAGATAGGGTAATGGCAGTGGGAAAAGAGCAAGTTAGAGCAATGCAAGAGAGATTTAGGTGGTAGGATCAATAGGATCTGCCTGGTAATCAATTAGATATTGAGGCTAAGGAGGAGGAAGGACTCAGAGTTTCCAGATATTTGACCTAGGCACCTGAGTGAACAGCAATGTATGCACTGAGATAGGGAGCGCTAGAGGAAGGGCAAAAGCAAAGTAGAAAAAATAGTTATTTGAATTTTGGACATTTAAAGTGTCTGCAACTTAACTATAGGAAACAAGCAGGGTTGCTGGAGGGGAGGTGGGTGGGGGGTTAGGGTAATTGGGTGATGGGCATTAAGGAGGGCACATGATGTGATGAGCACTGGATGTTATATGCAAGTCATAAATTATTGAACACTACATCCGAAACTAATGATATACTATAAGTTGGTTAATTGAATTTAAATAAAAAAAACATTGTCTGCAAAACATCCAATCAAATTTGTGCATGTACAGAACTAAAGATCAGGCAAGAGAATTGTGACATCAACTGAATGGGGCTGATCATTGAAGCAGGTCAATGGGATGGCCCAAGGAGAGAAATGAGGAAAGGGGCTGAGGACAGAGCCTTCAGCAACCCCAGTCTTTAGGGAATGAGGCAAGGAATAAGAGCATAGAAACTGCCTCATAGTAAATACATAATAAATGTTGCTGCCTGAATGAAAGAAAACTGAAAAGAATAGGTTAGAGATAACTAACCCTCTTTGGGATGGGGAAAAAGAGAGACAAGGCTTCAGAAAGGAGGTCAGACTTGAGCTAAATTGTGAAGAATAACAAGGAGTTCACCAGGAAGACAAGGGAGAAAAATTTCATTTCAAGAAGAGTAAAGAGCATGTTCAAAGGTTCAAAAAACAGAAAAAGTCATGGCCTTTGCACATGGATTCCTCCAGATTCCACTCATACTTTTCCCTTCTGACCTGGCTGTGTATTCTTAGTAAATCTTAACATCCTTAACAAATCACTATAATAAATCTTAGCCATGAGTGTGAAAAAAAGTCATGGTGTACTCAATGAAGATTTTCTGATCTACTGTATAGGTGTCTTAGTTTTCTTTGAGACCTGTACTCTCTCCATAACCAAAACGACCTGGATTCAAGACAGTAAATACACTTCATGCCATGCCCCAACGGAATGGTAGGGATTGCTTACAGTGATATGATGAAAAGGTGTCTGAGGCTGCAAGTGGACTCAGTGGTAGAGTGCCATGATTGATTAGTGATATCTGCCATGGATGAAGGAGAATGGAATTATAATACATGTGTCTTATGTTTGTCATGCTGGCCTAGACTTTTCCCTTTTGCTTTCACCTCTTCCTCACCATCTGAACACTTGGGTGAGAGGATGGGGTCTCATGAGTCATGAACTGGCAACAATCCACTCCTAAAGAATATGGTCTTCATGAGAGGATAAATATTTGCTGAGAATATATTCACTGATCAAACATTGACTGACTATGTACTCTATGCTGAGTACTAAAACTAGCCCCTAGGGATTCCATATAGCATACATAACTGTTCACTTAGCCACAGGCTTCATTATATTGAACCAATGGAGTAAATTCTAGATTTTGGGCTCCATGTTGAAAGAGAGCATGGCTATCTTTATTCCCAGGTCATGGGAAATGTTCAGATTTAACTTTAAGGTACCAGCATGCAGTAAGGGTCTGTTTATTGTGATCTGGTTCTATGTTTTACCTTAGCTTATTCCGTGGTTACTGGCCTAGTGAACACAGGAAAAAGAGCTGCTTGCTCTTACAAAGATTTGTAAATCATACAAGCATAGTCAGTGCAGTCTAGCATACTTTTTCTCACAGAGCAACTGTTCAAAGCTTTTTTTGTGTCCTCTTCATTTTTACACTGTATCCCTCATCCTTTCTATTCTTGCATAAACCTCTGTAGTGGTTCTAAAACGCACTGCAGGACTGTTCTGGGTATTGTGTGATGAAGGTCTTGTTATATTGTGGACCTGAAGTGGGTAATAAAGAGGGCTTACCTGAACCCTTATAGAAGGCTCCGGGGCCCGTTATGGGGACTCAAGGATGGCAATCATTTCTCTCCAGCAAATTGGATATGAAATAGGTAATTGCAGCAGGCCAAACATCAGAATTGAAAGTGTGAACCCTTTCAAGGCCTGGGAAATTTGAAACAGTAGAGTGAGGTTTTTGGCAGCTGATAGTTGGAAATGGGGAGATAGAGGTGAGAGAGATTAAGGGCTGGGAAATCCAGAGGGCCTCATGACCAAACAACAAGTAGGGTGTGGTGGTGGTGGGAAACGAAAAGGTGAAGCTTCCTGCCAAGCCACAGCAGTTCATCAGTGCAATTCAGTTACCTGGTTGTGAAGAGAGCTGTTATTGATTGGAGCATGTTGTGCACAGGAAAGGTGTGGAGGAGGGGAAAAGTCTTGAGAACCACTGGCCTAAACAGTAAATCTATCTCAAGGGGGAGGGTTTGGGGACTCCATAAAGAAAGCTTTCACTGTGGGGCATCTGGGTGGCTCAGTCGTTAGGTGTCTGCCTTTGGCTCCGGTCATGATCCCGAGGTCCTGAGATTGAGCACTGCATGGGGCTCCCTGCTCGGCGGGAAGCCTGCTTCTCCCTCTCCCGCTCCCCCTGCTTGTGTTCCCTCTCTCGCTGTGGCTCTCTCTGTCAAATAAATAAAAATCTTTAAAAAAAAAAAAAAAGCTTTCACTGCTTTTACTGGGATCGTGGAATTCAAAACCCACAGTGTAGAATCCTGACTCTGTGCTATTACTATTTTCTAAAATTATTTTCTGTTTTCTCTTAGGATTTAGCAAAATTCCTTTAGGTAAGGTAAGTTATGCTAAGGAAAACCAAAAAAAGGTATTTTTTTTCAGTGTGGGCCTGATTTTAAAGGGAGAATGGAAAACCCCAGAGGGTTGGGCATCGTGCATTCATTCATTTATTCATTCATCAAATAGTTAAGTACTTACATGTGCGAGTCACTGTGCTAGGTGTTAAAGATTCAAAGAGGACTAAGATACATCAAGAAACTTCAATTCTAATAGATGAAACGTTCACATAAACAAGTAGGTGTACTAAATGATACAAAATAGCACAGATATATAGTCAAGGTAGAGGATGGTATAATAGTAAGTCTACTTGCTGTAACGTATGAATTCCCAATTTAAGGGACTTACAGCAAAAATGTATTTCTTGCTCACATCAAAGTTTATTTCAGGACAGCTTGGGAAGGGAGTCTCTACTCCACAAAGTCATTAAGAGATCCAGGTCTGTTCCAGCCTCCAATGAAGATCACTAAGTATCACCTAGCTGGCATATGGGGAGAGCCAGAGTAGAGAAGATATACCTTCTTATAACCATTTTGTCTCATAAGTGACAAAGCATGTGGTTATGTGGTCCCATATAGATGCAAGAGGGCCAAGAGATACAATCTAACGATATGCTGAGGAGGATATTTGAAAACAAGGTTTGGTGAATATATAGTTAGGCTGCCACAGATGGAATGGTCTATTCTACCTAGAAGGGGTAAGAGAGCCTTTATAGAAGAGATGGTCTTGAGTGGAATATCTAAAGAGAAGTATGTGCTGGGTATTAGAGTGAAATAATGCTGTGGGAAAAATAAAACGGCAGAGGATGAAGTTGGAGTTAACTATTACAACCATATCTTCCCATCTGGAAAATCTCTTTCCAGAATTCATTTGACTTAAATCATTTAACTCTCTCCCACTACTCACCTACCTTCTTCTTTCCTACTCATCTCGAAAGTCTCAGTTTAAAAATCACTTCTTCCAGGAGTCTTACCTAATCAATAGACTGGGAGAGGTTCTCCTACTAGGTGGTCCCATAGTATCTGCTGTTTTTGTTGTAACTATGTAAATGTCTGTCTTTCTTCTTATACTGTAAGCACCATAAGGACAGGAGCAATGTCTGGTTTTAATCACCATGCATTTCTAGTGATTAGCACTGTACCTGTCACATAGCAGGCCTTTGATAAGTATTTGTTGAATGAATGAATGAATCTGCCTTCCAAAAGCATCTCATATTAATACTATCCTCAGTCATTCATGTGGTTGATTGGTCAATAGATATTCAGTCCTCATTAAGTGCTAGATAGTCTTGTACATTTGAGTTAGTGATGAATGAAATACTGTTCTTTTTGTTAGATTATATAGTTGCCTGTATCCTCATTCCCTTAAAAAAAAGAGTAGGGCAGCTAACTCATCCTGGTTTGCCCAGGGCTTTCCTGGTTTTAGCACTAAATATATCATATCCCAGGAGTCCCCTACTCCCATCCCCAGTCCTGGGCAATTTGGGACAGTTGGTCACTCTACAGTATGATCTGTTTCCTATCTAGCTCTCAGATATCTAGCATTATATCTGGCACATGATAAGTTTTCAATGAATATTTGTTGAGTATAGGTGGGTAGGTTGGTGGATGGATGTGGACTTGGATGAGTGAATAGGTGGCTGGGGGGGTGAATGGATATGCTTGTTTGGGGAACATATCAGAATCTGGAGAAAGGAAAAGAGACACCTAGAGATCTCAGAACACTCAAGAAAGGTCTACAGCAGAGAGCTGGGAGGGCAGGGACAGCCTTCCAGGAGTCTAAGGTACTAACACTCTCCTTTGGTCTGAGATTGATCTGGAGTTTTCTATAGACCCAGAAGTGGGGAAAGATTGGCCATTGAAGGAAATTCCCAACTAGGATGATGGGTATCAGGATGACTTGGTGCAGAAAGTCCTTGTTCTGCTTTGCCAGTCACTGGCATTATTATCCCCTGGCAACATCCTCAGAGGAGGTCAAGGTATCAATAAGTATTTCAAGACCTTACTTTGGGGAAAAAATGTGACAAGCTTTGATGTTACTGTGTAGAGGAGAGATGTGGAGAGGTAAGAAAATAGCTAGAACTTTATAATAATTGTAGTTAAGTATATTTTCAAAATATTTTAGTGAATTTAATACAGCTAATAAAATTACATTTACTTTTTTCCTGCTCAGATTCCTGGTGGAGAAGTTCAAATTTTTCAGATCACTATTTTAAGGACATCATGGTGGCTTTTTTTTTCTTAGAAATTCAATTCTCTTCTGTCTTCTAGAATGCCCCTCAGCCCCAGTTTTGCCCTTATTCCTCAAAGACGAGTCACAATGGAGAAGTCTTTTTGGATCCCTCCTAGCACTCAGAGTACTCTGTTAATACCTTTTATGGCAGGTACTCTTGAATAACACTGTAAGTTATAAATGCCTGCTCTTCCCATTAGATGGGCACTACCTGTAGTACAGATATAGATTCAAATATCTACCCTGCCACTTATCAGTTGTGTGACTTCCAGCTAGTTACTTAATTTCTCTGAGCTTCAGGGTTTCCTTCTGTAAAAGATTAGCATTATTTATCTCATAGGGTTGTTGCAAAGATAAAGAAGATAATATGAGAAATCTTCTGCAAACTTCCTGGAACAAATGGGCCTTTCACAAAAGTTAGTTGCCTCCTTTTCCCCCTTCTTTGAGGAAGGATCGGTCCATTATATATTTATTTCTGGATCTCCAACATAGAGCTTGGCACACAGTGTGCCTCAAATATTTACCAAGTTGAACTGTCAAAGAACCATGGTCTCACTGGAGGATGATATTAAAGAATCAATTACAATGCCATGGTGTAAAACATGGTAAACAGAAAGTGGAAGCTCGCACAAAACCATCGCAAAGTTTAACATGAGCCATAGCCAAGTCATCTATTTCTGTCTCTACTGATTCATTATTACGGCTTTTATGCACTTTTTTGTTCACATTGTACTACTGGCATACTTGTATCTTAGTGATTATCATATTATGATAAAATTATATATTTGTACTTTCTCTCCTCAACTGAATTATAAATTCCTCAAGTACAGAGAATGTGCCTTATGCATCTTTGTATCTCCCATACCTAGAATAGGCACCCATTCATTGCTTTTTTTTTTTTTTTACTAGTTGGGCCATTTTCACTTACTCTGACATATCTACCTTTGGTGAAAAACTTCTCCTTAATATGCATTTTGTTTTTTCAGCTGAAATTGAAATCTCTTTCAAGGGACACCTGGGTGGTTCAGTCAGCTAAGGGTCTGCCTTCGGCTCAGGTCATGATCCCAGGGTCCTGGGATCGAGTCCCACATCAGGCTCCTTGCTCAGTGGGGAGCCAGCTTCTCCCTCTGCCTGCTGCTCCCCTCCTCGTGCTCTCTCTCTCTGATAAATAAATAAATAAAATTTTTAAAAAAGAAAGTTCTTTCAAGATTGGAAGCCATGTTTCTCCTATAAGGTCTAGCACAGGGTCAGACCTATAGTGGGTGCTAATTGCATATTTAGTTAACCAATGCATATTGTCTCACAATAGGCAAATGTCATTCCACATCATAAAGAACATTTCTGTATGAATTTAAGATATACAAGGTTCTGATATGGCCCATTAATGTCATGTCATATCAGATAAAATTTGATTCCAACACAACCAAAGAACAAATACAGTTTTCTTTCTTCTGAGAAAAGAGAAAGAAAATGATGTTACTGTTTTTATAAAAATAAAAAAGCAACAGATCACCCAAAATTCTACCATCCATAAATAATCAGTGTTAATATTTTGTGAACATTATTTCAGACATCTCTCTATGTGCATATTCAGAAAAGAGATGGATGGATGGCTAGATAAAAATGATTTTATGAAAATAGGATCATAGAGTGCAGGCCAGTTTTATTAAAAATATTCAATCTAATTTTACTTGAATTTAATAGAAGACTAAAATGAAACCAAAGGAATTGCTAACCTTTGGATAAATATTATTTCACCTCAAGAGATATTGACTTCACACTAGGGAAGATAAGATTATCACTGTTATACCTCCTCTCATCTCCTCTCCCCCAACCTCCAGATTTTTATTAGTTATATCATTACTCTGTAAATGTTATTAACTGCTACATGCTGCTTTGCTACCAGCATTACCTCCGTTATTTAGGGGGTGTATATGTAGTATAAATATTTACTTAAATGAATTCAGTGCTCCACCTGTGTTCTTCTATCATGGTTTATCTGTTCCCAGACTTTTTAATTTGATTTTTTCCTCTTGGTTGGCTGGATTCTGTAGAAGGTTTTATGAATACTGTATTCCCTGAGTTCTACATGTTGCAGTTTTATTGAAAAAGTAGTTGGTTGGGTATGATATCTTCGAGTCTCACTTAAACTTTCTTTCAACATTTTATAGGCCTACTCCGTTGTCTTTTGGTATTGAATATCACTGTGAAGTCTGAAACCAGGCTGATTTTTCCTTCATATAAATATCTTACTTTTTTCTGTCTATACACCTAAAAAATTATTTCTTTATCTTTGATATTCAATCATGCTTGCCTGCCTTCCTTCCTTCCTTCCTTCCTTTTTTTTTTTTTTTTCTGGAGCACAGTATGTCTTTTTTGTCTACAGATTTGGTTCTTCTTTTATTTCAGGGAAATTTTTCTCTATTACATTCCTAAATAACTTTTCTGCACAATTTTTTGAATTCACCATAGACATTAGGAATCCTAGCCAGCCTAGTTAGACTGTCTTCATTTTCCATGACTATTATCCTATGAGTGAATTAATCCCTTTGTCCTTTAGCTTTGATTCACTATGATTATCACAATACTTCCTTTCATATCAGTGATTCTATTTTTAGGCATAGCTATTTTGAGCCATGCTGTGTCTACTTAATTTATTAGTTCTAAAATAGTATTGTTTTCTCTCTTACTATGTTTCTTTTTTTAAGATTTATTTATTTATTTGAGAGAGAGAGAGAGAGAGTGAACAAGCAGGGGAAGGGGCAGAAGGAGAGGAGAGAATCTCAAGCAGACTCCCCACTGAGCTCAGAGCCCCTGTTTTATTGAGTTCTAACATGCAAAACGCTCAGAATTTTTTTTGTGTGTTTCTTGGGTTATGTTTTCTTTCATGTGTTTTTATTTTAATTGAACTTTTTATGAAGATCATTGTAGCTTCACATTCACTTGTAAGAAATAATACAGGTAGATCCTCTTTAACCAGTTTCTCCCAGAGGTAACATTTTGCATCTTACAGTACAAATCACAACCAGGATATTGATATTGATATTCAGATTTCCCCAGTTTTACTTATATTCATTTGTGTGTGTGTACCTTTATGTAATTTATTGCATGTGTTAGTTTGTGTATCCACCACCATAGTCAGGATGTAGAACAGTTCCAACATCACAAGGATCCCTTGTGTTGCCTTTTTATAACCACACCCTTCCTCCTGACCTTCACTATCCCAAACTTCTGGCAACCACTAATTTATTCTCCATTTCTATAACTTTGTCATTTTGAGAATGTTTTATAAATGGAATTATATAATATGTGACCTTTAAGGATTGGCTTTTTTCACTCAGCATAATTACCTGGAGATCTATCCAAGTTATAGTGTATACCAACAGTTTGTTCCTTTTATTGCTAAATAGTATTCCATGGTATGGGTGTACCATAGTTTGTTTAATCACTTGCCCATTCAAGTACATATGGGTTGTTCCTACTTTGGAGCTATTATGAGGAAAGCTACTATGGAACATTCGTGCACAGGTCTTTGTGTGAATATGTTTTTTCTCTGGGATAAATGCCCAAGACTGCAGTTGCTGCTCCACATGGATTTAATCTCTCGTTTGCATCCTATGTTTCTTCCTTTTTCTTCTTTGGTTGTAGTGGTATGTTGGCACAGTAGCCATGTCATTTCTTTTCCCCTTGCTTGTGCTTAATATGAGCTTGCCAGGGCTTCTATTTCCTTTGATATAATTTGGTTGAATCCTCCATGACAACCATCCCAGTGTATCTAGAACTTTTCATATACTCTTCCAAGGTCTCCTTTGAAAGCAGAATGTTCTGTTCATTATTCTGTAGCCTTCAGGTAAATTATGGGAAGGGAAACTCAGCTAAAGTTGTGCCTCTCTTGCTGAGGAACCTAGACTCTGATTTCTGTCTTCTGATGTTTTATTAAATGTCAATATGTGGCCCATTTAAACCTGCCAGGAGTATATACCACTTCCAAAGCTTTGGTTCAATACTCTTAAGATATAGGGATGGAGGGAACCTCTGGAAAATGGCAAACACTGATAGCTGAGATCCTATAGTAATATGTTGGGGCTTCTCCTCTTGAAGGTATGTTCTTGACCCTTCCTCAAATGCTGTGTCCCTCAACCCTTTCCCCTACCCATTCCAAACTCCTGTTGACTACTCTCCAAATTGGTGGGGTTAAGTGATGACTTTTAGGATTTTGTTGACTTGCCTTTCCCCCCTAAGTGCTGTTTCTGGGGGTTGGAATAGTTAGAAACATTTTAGCACTGTCCCAAGGTCTTCAGTTTTCTTCCTTGGCTGCCACTTTTGGAAATTTACATATTGACATTTTACTCCTTTCCTTGTTTGTTTATTGCTGTTGAAATTGTTAGTGTTTTTTAAAATTATGATTTATCTTTGTTCATTTTGTTAGGTATTTGGCAGCAGTGGTAAGAGATTGAGTAAGAGTCTGTAGGTCAGCATTATTCTATCAGCTTTCCCAGGAAATCTCAGATGGTGTTTTTTTTTTTTTAACTCCTCTTTTGTGCTAGAGGGCCTGAGTCTGGAGAAGAACAACACTTTTAGGAAAGCAAGGAAGTATAACAGAGTTGGGCAGTCACTGCAACCAGGACCAGGAAGGAAGAACATAATGTGTGAAAAGTTGGCATGGCACACTCAAACATGGAACTAACCTGGGACCCCCTAACTGAATATGAACCTTCTTCTTCTTCACTCTCCTTACCCAACTCTTTCCAAGTTCTGTCATTTTGCCTCAAGATTCTTCTCATGTGTGTCCCTTCCTCTCCATCTTACTGTCATCTTTTAGTCAGGCCTCACGTTTCTCCTGGATTCTGCAACATTATCCTAACAGGGCTTCATGCCTCTAGTTTCTTCCCCATGCAGGCTATCCTCCCCACACTGCCACTGAGTCAGTGTTCCTAAAACACCACTTTGTGTATACCCTTTCCATTCAAAGGCCATCAGAGACTTCCCAACTGCCAGAAAAAGTTCAAACTTATTAATATGGTCTAAAAGCAGCTAACATTTATATTTTTCCTTAGTGCTGAGAACATTCTAATTGATTTTTACATATTGAATAATTTCATCTTCAAACTTTGAGGTAGCTATTATCTTTATTTTACATATGAGAAAACTGAGTTAAGGGAGGTCCCATAATTTTCCTAAATTCACACTGCTAGTAAGCTGAAGAAATGGGATTCAAATGCTAGCAATGTGGCTCCAGCGTCCATGCTCTTAAACCACCTACACTGCCCTGCTACAATGCCCTTCATTGTCTGCCATCCTAATGATCTTTGTAACCTTATCACTCTCTCATTATCACCCATACATGAACATCCTGAACACATCAAGCTACATGCTGTTCCCTGAACACACCATATTCTTTCACACCTCTGTTCCTTTTCACATGCTGTTCTCTCCATGGACCACTCTCACTATACCCTACCAAATCTACTTGGTAAACTCCCATTTATAATTTTTCTTCTGCTGTTTTTGCCAAAGTACAAATCTAATTTTGCAAACTTGGTTGGCCCTTCAGTAAGGACTCTTTCCCTCTAGGATACACACAGCTTTCTCAGTACAGTAGATAAGGCTCTGCAAGATCCAGGCCCTGTCTACCACACAACTGTCATCTTTTCACTTTTCCTTTCATACCTCAAACTCCACCTATACCAAACTACTTCAACTTTCCTAACCACACCATTCTGTTCTATGCCTCTATGCTTTTGTATGTGTTCTTCCTTCTCGCTGGAATCCCCGGTCCACCTGAAAAACTCCTACATGTGCCTCAAGACTCAGTACAATCATCTTCTCTGCAGTGAAGCCTTCCCTTCCCTGCCATGCATGCCCTCCTTTACTTTCTTTAAGCAGAATTGGCTATTCTTTTCTCAGTGCCACCCACACACGTGTATATTACTTCTATTGTAGCATTTATCACACCATTGAACAATTATTTTTTACATAGCAATCTCCCTTATTAACTTTATTGAGGAGAATGGCAATATTTTTATTTCTTTAAAGTTTATTCTAACTAGTACCTGGCAAGTAATAGTCACTCCCAAAATATGTGTTGAATGAACAAGTCTTTTCTTTCAGGTTTTAAAACTTTTTATTTGCACATTTAAAAAATTGTGCATTCCAATAATTAAAGTCATTTGAACAAAAAAAAATGGCACTCTGATTAAACTGAATTTTACAGTCTGCAGAACACCTTGAACCATCCTGACTTTTACTCTAAATTTCACTGTCATCCCACCTAGCTTCTTCCTTCACCAACATACAAGTTCTTTTCCTTCTCTGCCAGCCAGACAGCCATATGGGAGAGGAAGGCACGGCCTTCATTGTCAGTAGTTCTCTATCCTTCAATGTGAAAAGGGGCAGCACAGCCATTTAAACTTGATACAACCTCTTTGAATCTTGCAAAGTTAAACGGCTAAAGAAGTAAAATAAGAAAGCAATGCTTGTGGAATGTACAGTGCATATTGGCGGTGCACGCCTCATTAAGATTTGCCTGCTTGCTTCTCCCGTTCAATCGTTTCTTTTGAAGGCAGTGGATTTTTCTCTTGTGTTTCTGTCTTCTTCAATTTCAACTTACGAATTTCTCAATCTCAACCATATTGGGTTTGTCAGACATGGTTGCCGAGGAAGCAGAGCAAGGCCAGTGAGCTAGTGATGCCTGGTTTGTGCAGTGGCCACCGCCAAGTCATGAATGAATCTTAATATTCCCAGTGTCTAGTACAGTTCTAGGACACAGTAGGTGCTCAATAAATAGCAGTTTACTTAACAAATAAATGTTTATGCTCTTTTTTCACTGTTATGTGTTTTCCTTCCAGATACTTTCCTACTTCTTCAAACAAATCCTTTAGTGGGAGCCCCTAGTGCCTCAGAGCCAGCTTGTGGGTTTATTTTTCAGAGCAAAGAGTGACCTTGAAGAGAACAGCATAACCTAAGGAAACAGGGCTAGGGGAAAGAGGCTGGGTCAAGCTGGGAGGAACAGAGAAGGGTAGACTATTTGACAGGACCTAATAAGCTTGGGTGTATGAAGGTAGCTCTGTAAGTATGACAGAGTCTTTCTGGGGGCAATGATTCCCAAACTTGAGTAGCAATTAGAATTATTAGAAAATAATTCTCCATAGATCTCTGTATGTCTTGTGAACAGAGGCACTGATTGCCTGTGCTCCAGACTAAGGTGTTTACACAGTGAACAGCCTTGGAAGATAGATTGTATCCCCTTCCAGAACAAAGGACAGATTTATTTCTGTCACATATAATAAAGATAATCTCTTCTTCTAGAATAAAGATCAGACATACTTATCACCCATTATAAAAAAGTTAGGTTCCCTAAGCTTGGTGTTCTTCTTTTGTAACACAACTCACTGCATGTTCCTGCATCACTTAGCCCTCCTCGGGCCATCCTGTGAGAATTAAGGCATGGGGAACTGAAACACATGCTGATACTCTGGCTGCAGGTATTGCTGAGTAATAAAAATAATTACATAATGATAACAATAACAATAATAAACTCCTATCTCTGACCCAGGAATTTCATGGGTTCTGTCAGCATCCATGAAAACATGATAAGCTAACTTACTAACTTACAAGTAGAGTAAAATCTCTCAGTTATTGACAAGGATCACCAGGAGAACTTGTTTAAAATGTAGGTTCTTGGTTCTCCCCCAGTTATGATTTGATAGTTCCAGAATGAGGCTTAGAAATATGCATTTTAGATAAGTGATTCTAATGTTGGAGATCCTTAGACCTCCCCTGAGAAACATTATTTTCAGGATTATGCTAATCTATAGTCTACAGATTTGACTATAGACAGAAGACAACACTTTCTTCTTGCATATGGAGAGGTAATCATAGATTAACACGTGAGCTCCTTTGGCAATTGTTCTGGTTCAAAGAAACTGTTAAGATAGAAAATGTCTGCTCACTATAAGCAATATATGAGAAAGTTATGTACTGGTTAGAGTAAAAATGCAAGTATAAACTTGTACCTTTGTCACTAAACTCAATTGTTCAATCACTGTCAAAATTGAACTTTGGTTTTTCTTTCTCCTCTGAGAAAAAGTGGGAAGTAGTTCTTCACACTTAACTCTTTTTTTTTTTTTACTGTGAAAGTTTTATTTAATCATTTTTGTTTACAACTGAAACTCTGGGAACTCAAAGTTAACATCCTTGTCTGTAAGCTTCTTATAGACACCAGAAAAAGTTTCAACCTTGTGTTCCACATTGTTCTGCTGTGCTTTATCCAAATGAACCTTGATCAGCCGGCTGCCATCCAGTTTCACACGGATTCTCTTGCCCACAATTTCACTTGGGAAAACCAAGTCCTCCAGGATCACGTCATGTACGGCTGTCAAAGTGCGGCTCCTGGGACGCTTTTCCTTATTTTTTGTATGGCTTTTTCGAGTTGGCTTAGGCAGAATTCTCCTCTGAGCGATAAAAACAACATGCTTCCCACTGAACTTTTTCTCCAATTCACGGACTAGCCGGACTTGGATTTTCTGGAAAGATTTCAGCTGAGGAATGGGAACAAAGATGATAATAGCTTTCCGACCACCGCCAACTTCAATTTCCTTGGCAGCCGTGATATTCAGCTCCTGCAGCTGGGCTTTGAGGTCGGAGTTCATCTCCAACTCAAGGAGAGCCTGGGAGATGCCGGACTTGAACTCGTCCGGCTTCTCGCCATTGGGCTTCACAATCTTCACGCTCGAACTGAACATGGCCTTCTCCTTGGTGAGAGCGCGGGCCTAGGAAGAGCCACACTTAACTCTTTATTAGACTAGTTACTTCAGCCTGACTTTCAAAAAGTATTTACTGAACACCTATTATGTATTGAGCACTGTTCTAGGAGTCAAAAATATAGTGATAAATGAGGCAAAGTCCTTGCTTTTGTGGAACTTATATTCTAGTGGAGGGACACAGAAACTGATCCCATAGACAAATACCTCACATATTTTCAGATGATGAAGAAACCAAAACAGAGTAATGGGATAAAGAATGACTTGGTGAGTCATTGGTGAGTGTTGAGGGACATTTTAGCTACAGTAGTCAGAGAAGGTCTTTCTGAAGAGGTGACATTTGAACTGAAATCTAATTAAAGGAGACATGTAGCTCTAGCTGTCATTCCCTGCCTACTAGAGAATTACCCATTTGTAGGAAGTGAAGCTCTTTAGCCTTCACGAAGTTTTCTTTAGCACAGCCTCACCCACCTCTTGCCAAGCCCAAACACATATCAGGAACTTCTCCTAGTGGCTGAAGTTCAAAATTAGCCTGCTACCTGAGGGATTGAAGATGGCAGCAGAGTAGAAAGACCCTAGGCTCACCTAGTCCCATGAGTACAACTAGATAATTATTGAATCATCCTAAATACCCCCAGAAATTGACCTAAAGACTGGCAAAACAAACTCCACAACTAAAGGTAGAGAAGAGGCCTCATGGAAGAAGTTAAGAAGTATGGAGATGTGGTTTTGGATAGAAGTGGATCATGGTCGCTATAGTGGGGAGGGAGCCATAGTCACAGAGAAAGGTGAGAGGCAAACTAGCGCATATGAGAGACTGCACCATGAAAACTCATCCCCATAGCAATGGGAGATGGAAAATGAAAGGGGCCAAATTTCATGACTTTGGGCAGCCAGCAAGGCTTAAAGCCTAGAGTTTTAAGGGTCAGAGACCTTGGCTGGAATAAAGCCTAGAGGACATTGCACTGCTCTTGGAAAGAAGGCAGGCAAACAACCATAAACATACAGTGTGGAAACAGTGATCTGAAGAGTGCCTGGGGCACAGAGTGGGGAGGTTATGTGCTCATTTCAAGCACATCCCAGAGAGGCAGTGTTGACAGAGAAACCCCTCTGGGAACAAAGAAATTAGCAGGTGCCTTTTCCCTCCCCCACCCCTCAGGGTAAGCACAGAGCCACCTAACTTGTGCAACACTGACCCCTGCTACCTAACTTGCTTACACCAAGACCCACCTACCCCCACACTCCAATGGAACCACCCTTCCTAGTCATGCTTGCCTCAGTCCCAGCATGACAGGCTCCCTCCCCCAGAAGATTGGCCCAAAGTCCTGCTCACACTGGTCCCCTGACATGGGAGTTTTGTGGAGCCTCGTTTCCAGTGGCGGTAGCAACAGGTCTCATTTCACAAACAGACCATAGCACACCTAGTTAAAATGCACCACATTCAGGCCAGGGACCAAACACTGCCCACAACAGGCAAAGAAAGCCTCTGCAGACAACTGGTCTGAAGGATAAAACAGCTAGGACAAAATACCAGGGCACACTCAGCACACAATGGAGACACTCTGGAAGCACCAGACCCTGAAAAAAAAAGGAGAAACTACATGGCAGGGCATTACAAGACCTGTTCTTCATAAGGTCATTACACTCAAGTACCCCATCTAGAAGTGTATTTGATGTTCCTAACACAGAGAAAATAGGCACAGAGACTTAGATAAAATGAGAAGACAGAGAAAATTATCCCAAATGAAAAAATAGGACAAGGCCATGGCCCGAGATCTAAATGAAACAGATATAACTAACATGCCTGATGGAATATTTAAAACAATGATCATAACGATACTGGACTTGAGAAGAGTGGAAGACATGAGTGAGACCCTTAATACGGAGATGAGGAATAACATAGTAGAGATATAGGGCTCAATAAATGAAATAAGAAATACACTTGATGGAAGGAACTGTGGGCTGGAAGAAGCAAGAAATGAATTAATGACCTAGAAGACAAAATAATGGAAAGTAATCAAGCTAAACGAAAGAAAGAAAGAATTAAGCAACATGAGAATAGACTTAGGGAAATCAGTGGCTCCATCAAACATTTGTATTATAGAAGTCCCAGAAGAAGAAGACAGAGAAAGGGGGGCAGAAAATTTATTTCAAGAAATAATAGCTAAAAATGTCTCTAAAGTAGGGAAAGAAAGAGACATCCAAGTACAGGCAGCACAGAGAACTGCCATCAATATCAACAAAAGCTGATACACACCAGTCATATTGTAATTAAATTAGCAAAATATAGTGATAAAGAAAAAATTTTCAAAGAAGCAAGAAAAAGAAGACAGTAACATACAAGGGAAACCCCATAAGGCTAGCAGCAGATTGTTCAGCAGAAACTTTCCAAGTCAGAGGGAGTGGCATGATATATTCATGCATATAAATAGATATAAACCTGCAGCCAAGAGCACTCTGTCTGGCAAGGCTATCATTCAGAATACAAGGAGAAATAAAGATTTTCCTAGATAAATAAAAACTGAAGGAGTTCATGACCACTAAAGTAGGCCTGCAAGAAAAATTAAAGGGAACTCTGAGTGGAAGGGAGAGACCAAAATTGACAGTATAAAGGTAGGAAACACAAAAGCAGTAAAAAATAATATTCTATAAAAAGTCAATCAAGGAACTCATGAAAAAAAGGATATAAAATATAACATATACCTAAAATGTGGGGAGGGGAGGAGAAAAGAATGGGCTCAAACTTAACCATCAGCTTAATATAGCAGAAGAGGTTATATACAAAACTAATGCTAGCCAAATATCAAAACCTAATAAATATGCAAAGAATAAAGAGAAAGAAATCCAAATATATCAAAGCAACAGTCAACAAAACCAAAAGACAACCGACAGGATTGGAGAAGATATTTGCAAATGACATATCAGATAGAGGGCTAGTATCCAAAATCTATAAAGAACTTATCAAACTCAACACCCAAAGAACAAATGATCCAATCAAGAAATGGGCAGAAGACATGAACAGACATTTTTCCAAAGACATCCAAATGGCCCACAGACACATGAAAAAGTGCTCAACATCGCTCGGCATCAGGGAAATCCAAATCAAAACCTCAATAAGATACCACCTCACACCAGTCAGAATGGCTAAAATTAACAAGTCAGGAAACAACAGATGTTGGTGGAGATGCGGAGAAAGGGGGGCCCTCCTACACTGTTGGTGGGAATGCAAGCTGGTGCAGCCACTCTGGAAAACTGTATGGAGGGTCCTCAAAAAGTTGAAAATAGAGCTACCATATGACCCAGCAATTGCACTACTGGGTATTTACCCCAAAGATACAAATGTAGGGATCCAAAGGGGTACATGCACCCCGATGTTTATAGCAGCAATGTCCACAACTGTGGAAAGACCCAAGATGTTCATCGACAGATGAATGGATAAAGAAGAAGTGGTATATATATACAATGGAATATTATGCAGCCATCAAAAGGAATGAAATCTTGCCATTTGCAATGACTTGGATGGAACTGGAGGGTATTATGCTGAGTGAAATGAGTCAATCAGAGAAAGACATGTATCATATGACCTCACTGATATGAGGAATTCTTAATCTCAGGAAACAAACTGAGGGTTGCTGGAGTGGTGGGGGGTGGGAGGGAGGGGGTGGTTGGGTGATAGACATTGGGAAGGGTATGTGCTATGTTGAGCACTGTGAATTGTCTAAGACTGTTGAATCACAGACCTGTACCTCTGAAACAAATTATACATTATATGTTAAAAAAAAGAAGAAGAAGAAGATAGCAGGAGGGGAAGAATGAAGGGGGGGAAATCAGAGGGGGAGATGAACCATGAGAGACTATGGACTCTGAGAAACAAACTGAGGGTTCTAGATGGGAGGGGTGGGGGGACGGGTTAGCCTGGTGATGGGTTTTAAAGAGGGCATGTTCTGCATAGAGCACTGGGTGTTATACTCAAACAATGAATCATGGAACACTACATCAAAAACTAATGATGTAATGTATCATGATTAACATAACATAATAATAAAAAAATACAAAAAAGAAATCCAAATATATCACAAAAGAAAATCAGCAAAACCTGAAAGAAAAACAAGACAAAGAAAATCTTCAGAAACAATCACAACACAAGTAACAAAATGGCAATAAACATATATCTATCAATAATTACTTTGGATGTAAATGGCTACATGTGAAAAGATATAAGGGTGTCAGAATGGATTTAAAAAAATTAGACCCATCTACATGCTGCCTGCAAGAGACTCATTTTAGACCTAAAAACAAATGAAAAATGAAAGCAAGGGGATTAGAAAAGCATTTATCATGCAAATGGATGTCAAAAGAAACCTAGTTTAGCAATACTTATATACAACAAAATAAACTTTAAAACAAACACTGTAACAACAGATGAAGAAGGACACTATATAATAATAAAGGGGAGAATCCAACAAGAAGATACAACAATTGTAGATATTTATGAACTCAATTTCAGAGTACCCAAATGCATAAAACAATTAATAACAAACATAAAAGAACTAGTCGATAATAACACAATAATAATAGGGAACTTTAACACCTCACTCAAAACAATGGCTTTGAATGACACACTGGAACAGATGGACTTAACAGGTCTATTCAAAATATTCAATCCTCAAAGAGCAGAATGCACATTCTTTTCAAGTGCATATGGAACATTCTGCAAGATAGATCATATATTAGGTCACAAAACAGGCCTCAATAAATACAAAAAGATTGAAATCATACTCTGCACCTTTTCTCACCACAATGCTATGAAACTAGACATCAGCCATGAGAAAAAATTTGGAAAGACCACAGATACATGCAAGTTAAATAACATGCTACTAAACAATGAATAGGTCAACCAGGAAAGCAAAGAAGAAATAAAAAAATTACATGGAAACAAATGAAAATGAAAACACAATGATCCAAAACCTTTGGGATGCAGCAAAAGTGGTCTCAAGACGGAAATATATAGCAATACAGGCCTACCTCAAGAAGCAAGGAAAAGCTCAAATAAATAACCTAACCTTACGCTTAAAGGAGCTAGAAAAAGAACAACAAATGAAGACTAAAGCCAGCAGAAGGAAGGAAATAATAGATTAGAGCAGAAATAAATCATATAGAAACTAAAAAACAAACAAACAAAAAAACCTGTAGAACAGATCAATGAAACCAGGAGCTGTTTCATTGAAAAAAAACAATAAAATTGATAAACCTCTAGCCAGACTTATCAAAAAGAAAATAGAAAGGACCCTAATAAATAAAATCACAGATGAGAAAAAAGAAAAACAACCAACACCAAAGATACACAAACAATTATAAGAGGATATTATTAAAAACTATATGCCAACAAATTGGACAACACGGAGGAAATGGATAAATCCCTAGAAACATAAATTACCAAAACTGAAATGGGAAGAAAAAGAAAACTAGAGCAGACTGATAACCAGCAAAAATACTGAATCAGTAAAAAAAAAAAAAAAAAAAAAAACAAAAAAAACTCCAAACAGACAAAATTCCAGGACCAGATGACCTCACAGGCCAATTCTACCAAACATTTAAAGAAAAGTTAATACCTATTCCTCTCAAACTATTCCAACAAACAGAAAAGGAAGGAAAACTTCCAAATTCATTCTATGAGGCCAGCTTTACACTGTTACAGAAGCCAAGTAAAGATACCATTAAAAAAGAGAACTACAGGCCAATATCCCTGATGAACATAGATAAGGATCATCAACAAAATACTAGCAAAAAATACCCAACAATACATTAAAAAACCATTCACCACAATCAAGTGGGATTATTCCTAGGTTGCAAGGCTGATTCAGTACTTGTAAATTGATCAACATGATATACCACATCAATAACAGAAAGGAAAAGAACCATATGGTCATTTCAATAGAGGCAGAAAAAGCATTTGACAACATCCATTCATGATAAAAACCCTCAACAAAGTAGGCTTAGAGGGAACATACCTCTACATAATAAAGACTATCTATGAGAAACCCACATCTAATATCATCTTCAATGGGAAAAACTGAAAAATTTTCCTCTATATTCAGGAATAAGACAGAGGTGTCCACTCTCACCACTTATTTTACATAGTACTGTAAGTCCTAGCCACAGCAATCAGAAAACAAAAAGTAAAAGGAATCCAAATGAGCAAGGAAGAAGTAAAGCTTTCTCTATTTGCAGATGACATGATACTATATATAGAAAACCTGAAAGACTCCAGAAAAAAACTGCTAGAACTGATAAATGAAATCAGTAAATTTGCAGGATGCAAAATCAATGTACAGAAAACTGTTGCATTTCTATACACCAATAACAAAGCAGCAGAAAGAGAAATTAAGAAAACAATACAATTTACAATTATAGCAACAATATTAAGATACTTAGGAATAAACCTAACCAGAGGTGAGAGACCTGTACTCTGAAAAGTGTAAAAAAAAACAATGAAAGAAATTCAAGACAACACAAAGAAATGAAAAGACATTTCATGCTTATGGATTGGAAGAACAAATATTGGTAAAATATCTATACTACTCAAAGCAATCTATACATTTAATGGAATCCCTATCAAAATACCAACAAGATTTTTCACAGAACTGGAACAAACAATGCTAAAATTTATATGGAAATACAAAAGACCCTAAATAGCCAAAGCAATCTTGAAAAAGAAAAGCAAAGCTAGAAGGATCACAATTCCAGACTTCAAGTTATATTACAAAGCTGTAGTAATCAAAGCAGTATGGTACTGGCACAAAAATAGACACACAGATCAATAGAACAGAATAGACAACCCAGGAAGAAACCCACAACTATATGGTCAATTAATCTTTGACAAAGCAGGAAAGAATATCCAATGGGAAAAAGTCAGTGTCTTCAACAAATGATGTTGGGGAAACTGGACAACAACATGCAAAAGAAAGAAACTGTCAAACTTCTTTCTTTTTTTAAAAAAAAGGTTTTATTTATTAGAGAGAGTGAGAGAGCATGAGAGGGGAGAGGGTCAGGGGGAGAAGCAGACTCCCCACTGAGCGGGGAGCCTGATGTGGGACTCAATCCTGGGACTCCAGGATCATGACCTGAGCTGAAGGCAGTCCACTTAACCAACTGAGCCACCCAGGCGCCCTGTCAAACTTATTTCTGTTAATTATTTCTTAGAGCATACACAAAAATAGATTCAAAATGGATTAAAGACCTAAATGTGAGACCTGAAACCATAAAAACTCCTAGAAGAGAACACAGCTAGCACCCTCCTTGACATTGCCCTAGCAATTTTTTTCTTGATATGTGTCCTGAGGTAAGGGAAACAAAAGCAAAAATAAACTATTGGGACTACATCAAAATAAAAAGCTTCTGCACAGTGAAGGAAACAACAAAGCTAAAAGGCAACCTACAGAATAGAAGAAGATATTTGCAAATGATGTATCCAATAAAGGGTTAGTATCCAAAATATATAAAAAACTTATACAACTAAACAACCCATAAACAAATACTCCAATTAAAAATGGGCAGAAGACATGAAGAGATATTTCTCCAAAGAAGACATACAGATGGTCAACAGACACATGGAAAGATGTGAATCATCACTTACCATCATGGAAATGCAAATCAAAACTACAATGAGATATCACCTCACACCTGTCAGAATGGCTAAGATCAACAGCAAAAGAAACGACAGATAGTGAGGATATGCCGAAAAACGAACCTCTTGCACTGCTGGTGGGAATGCAAACTGGTGCAGTCACTCTGGAAAACAGCATGGAGATTCCTCAAAAACTTGAAAATAGAACTACCCTATGACCCAGCAATGGCACTACTGGATAATTTCCCAAAGAATACAAAAACACTAGTTCAAAGGGATACATGCAGCCTTTTGTTTATAGCAGCATTATTTACAGTAGTCAAGATATGGAAGCAAACCAAGTGTCCATCAATTGATGAATGGATAAAGATATATCACCTTTTTTATTCTATATCTATATCCATTTTATTTTTTTAAAGATTTCATTTATTTATTTGACACACACACACACACACAGAGAATACAAGCAAGGGGAGTAGCAGAGGGAGAGAGAGAAGCAGGCTCCCTGCTAGCAGAGAGCCTGATGTGGGGCTCGATCCCAGGACCCTAGGATCATGACCTGAGCCAAAGGCAGACACTTAACTGACTGAGCCACCCAGGTGCCCCTATATCTATATCCATTTTATATCCTAGTATCCATATATATAATATACATATAATGGAATATTATTCAGCCATAAAAAAGAATGAAATCTTGCCATTTGCAACGACATGGATGGAGCTAGAGAGTATAATGCTAAGTGAAATAAGTCAGTCAGAGAAAGACAAATACCATATGATTTCACTCATATGTGGAATTTAAAAAAACAAAACCAAGGAGCAAAGGAAAAAAAAGGAGTGACAATTCAAGAAACAGACTCTTAATTATAGAGAACAAACTGATGGTTACCAGAGGGGAGGTGGTGGGGGGACGGGTTTAATAGGTGAAGGGGAGTAAGAAATGCACTTGTGATGAGCACTGGGTGATACATGGAAGTGTTGAGTCACTATATCATACACCTGAAACAAGTAAAACACTGTGTGTTTAAAAGAATAATAATAAAGTAAAAGACATATGACAGTTCAAGGAAAGTAAATAAATAAGTAAATTTTACATTTGGAAAAAAAGAACTAGCCTGCTGCCCTAAAGACATATCTAGTGTGTTTGAGGAAAATCTTTTTTTTTTTTAAAGATTTTATTTATTTATTTGACAGAGAGAGATAGCAAAAGCAGGAACACAAGCAGGGGGAGTGGGAGAGCGAGAAGCAGGCTCCCCGCTGAGCAGGGAGCCCGATGCCGGGCTCAATCCCAGGACCCTGGGATCATGACCTGAATCGAAGGCAGACGCCTAGTGACTGAGCCACCTGTGTGCCCCGAGGGAAGTCTTAATGTGAAGAACTGGGCTTCATTTATTTGATACATATTTATGGTATATATATATCTGTGTCAAAAATTATTCTAGTTACGTGGGGATATATCAGTCAGTGTATAAGAGAGACTCCAACTCTCACAGGGCTTCTAGAAGTTTCTATTGCAATTGCTGGTTTAAATCCCACCCTACCCCACCAGCATAGATCTTGCCTTGTCTCTATCCTTAGGTTAAGAGGGGAACCTGATCCTGTCATGATTCTCCAACTGTGAGTTTGAATCTTTTTCAACTCAGATTAACCCCTGGAATTTAGAAACCTCCACCCAAATTTCTGTGATTATTACCAATATGCAAATACTACTGTTCTGGTCCCCAGACTCCAAATTGGCTCTCAAAACCAGTGCAACTAAGACTTGAATTAGCCCCATCCCCTTGGACCCTGTGATTTGGACTTTTGTTCACCTCCCTTATTCAGGTTGGGCCCTATACTGTAAAGGTTTCCTTCTCCCCATCGCCGCCTGCCAGTCTGCTCTGTCCTCCCCCATCAAGGTCCCTTTTGCTATGCCTATGCCCATGCCTGTTGCTGTGGTTATGACACTGACTCCCAGAATTGCTTCTAGTTTGCTTGCTCATTGCCTGTTGATCAAAGCCAAATGAAAACAAAGATGATGGAGGCAGCAGCGCCTACATCAGCAGCTCCTCTCTAGCGAAGTGTTCCTTCCAATCAGGAAGAGGTTGCTGTGGAAACCAGACTTCTCATTTCTAACCTACTCTAATCCCTCTCTTATCAATTCCGATTACAATTGAATGAGTTTTGTTTCATGAGACAACTTTCTCAACCATTTTTACAACCAGCTTTTTGGCACCAATTAGCCTTTTCTTAAAGGGAACAAATCCTTTCTCTTTCTGAATGCTTTCCAATAATTATTTCAGTTCTTATCATATGCAAGGCAGTGTGGTGGACCTTGGTGGTAGATATAAAAATGGAAATATATGATGGGTAGGAAAGGGCACTTATATTTGGAGTCCAAATACCTGGTATTATTAAATAACTTTTAAAATGTACAGAAGTCATGGAAACACATGACCAAAAGCTAAAATAGCACAGAGAAGCATATAGTGGGAAAAAAAGGACTCACCTCTCAATTTCAATTCTCACATATAAGTGATATTTTTCTTGTCTTCTAATAATTTTCTGTATATATATAAGCATATATGTTTTTCTTGTTTTATTTCACAAATAGGATAACTACAGTACGTATTATCCTATTTGACTTTTTGCTTTCTATTTATTGAGCATTTTCTCTATCAGCAAGTATCTATCACATTGTTAATGGTTACATAGTATTCTCTTGTATGGATAGATCCTTTATTTGTTTGAATTACTTTTATTACAATGAATTCACTATATGATCCTTTATTTGTTTGAATTACTTTTTTATTACAATGAATTCACTATAAACATCTTGGTACACATATTTTGGTAGAAGTCATAGTATTTGTGTTGGATAAATTCCTAGATGTGAAAATATTGGGTCATAGGTATGCACAATTTATAATCTGGACCTATATTGTCAAATTCCTCTCCAAAATAATTGTACCAAATTACTGTCTTTCCTTTGTATATATATCAAGGAGTGAGATTGCTGGATCATATACTAGTTCTGTTTTAATTTCTTAAGGAGCCCCCATACTGTTTTCCATAATGACTGTACCAATTTACATTCCCACCAAAAGTGTACAAGCGCTCTCTTCCATCCTCACACTTGCCAACACTTGTTTTTTCTTGTTTTCTTGATAATAGATAGCCATGCTAACTGGTGTAAGGTAGTATCTGCTTAAGATTTTAATTTGTATTTCCCTGATTAGTAATCTTGAGCACTTTTTCATTTATCTTTTGTCCATTCATATCACATCTTTACAAAAATGTTTATTCAGGAACTTTGCCCATTTATATTTTTTATTTTTAATTATTTATTTAGATTCTACTTAGTTAACATACAGTTTAATATTAGATTCAGGTGTACAATATAGTGATTCAACACTTCCATATATTCCCAGTTCCAACACTTCCACACAACACCCAGTTGCTCTTCACAAGTGCACTGCTTAATCACCATCACCTATTTAACTCATCCCCCCACCCACCTCTCCTCTGGTAACCATCAATTTGTCCTCTATAGTTAAGAGTCTGTTTCATGGTTTGCATTTCTCTATTTCTCTCTCTTTTCCCTTTGCTCATTTGTTTATTAAATTCCACATATGAGAGAAATCATACAGTATTTATCTTTTTCTGACTGACCTATTTCACTTAGCATACTCTCTAGCTCATCCATGTCATTGCAAGTGGCAAGATTTCATTCTTTTTTATGGCCAAATAATATTCCTATAGATAGATGATTCCTATATAGATATAGATATATCTATGTGTGTGTGTAGGAGTGAGATTGATCACTATATATATATATATATACATATATATATATATATATATCACTTCTTCTTTATCCATTCATCAATTAATGGACATGGGCCACTTCCATATCTTGGCTATTATATATAATACTGTTATAAACATAGGGCAGCATGTGTCCCTTTGAACTAGTGTTTTTGTATTCTTTGGGAAATTATCCAGTAGTACCATTGCTGGGTCATAAGATAGTTCTATTTTTAACTTTTTGAGGAACCTCCATGCTGTTTTCCAGAGTGACTGCACCAGTTTGCATTCCCACTAACAGTGCAAGAGGGTTCCTTTTTCTGCATATCCTCACCCATCTGTTGTTTCTTCTGTTGATTTCAAAAGAAATGATTGAACAGGAGAAGCAAGCAGGCAATTCCTAATGTAGCATGTGCCACCAAGACAAAGTTTTCCCTTGTAAGTTAAGGACTTCCTTTGTCTTGGTGCTTTTAAGATTTCTTCTTCATTACTACATTTTGTATTGTAAAATTTACTTACAAAATTTACTTACAAAATTTTGTAAAATTTACTTATAATATGTCTTGGTGTTGGTCTCCTTTTGTTGATTTTGATGGGAGTTCTCTGTGCCTCCTGGATCTGGATGTTTCTTTCCTTCCCCAGATTAGGGATGTTTTCAGCTATTATATCTTTGAATAAATTTTGTGCCCCCTTTTTGCTCTCTTCTTCTGGGACTCCTATAATATGAATGTTATTATGTTTTATGGAGTCACTGAGTTCCCTATGTCTATTCTCCTGATACATAATTCTTTCTTTTGTTCAGCTTCATTATTTTCCATTGTTTTGTCTTCTAGGTCACTAATTTGTTCCTCTGCTTCTTCCAGTATTCTGTTCATTGCATCAAGCCTTTTTCCATTCTCGTTTATTGCATTCTTCATCTCTGAGTTCTTCTTTAGCTCTTTTATCTCTGTGTTAAGGTTCTCACTGATGTCTTTTATTTTCTCAAGCCCAGCAAGTATCCTTATGATTGTTGCTTTAAATTCTCCATCAGGCATGTTACTCATATCTGTTTCACTTAGATTTCTGGTCATGGCCTTGTTATTTTATTTGGGATAAACTACTCCTTCTTGGCTTTTGTTTAAGTCTCTGCCTTCTTCTCTGTGTTTGAAAAGACAGTTACGTCTCCTGCTCCTAAAAGTAATGGCCTTGACAGATGAATGGATAAAGAAGATGTGGTATACACACACGCACACACACACACACACACACACACACACACACACACAATGGATAATTACTCAGCCATCAAAAATGAAATCTTACCATTTGCAATGATGTGGATGGAAGTAGAGGGTATTATGCTAAGCAAAATAAGCCAATCAGAGAAAGACAATTATCATATGATTTCACTCATATATGGAATTTAGGAAACAAAACATATGAACCTAGGGGAAGGGAAGGAAAAATAAAATAAGATGATATCAGAGAGAGAGACAAACCATAAGAGACTCTTAACTCTAGGAAACAAACTGAGCGTTCCTGGAGGGGAGGTGGGTGGGGGAATGGGATAATTGGGTGATGGGCATTAAGGAGGGCACTTGATATAATGAGCACTGTGTGTTATATGCAGCTGATGAATCACTAAACACTACCTCTGAAACTAATAATACACTATATGTTAATTAATTGATTTTAAATTTAAAAAATAATAATAATAAAACTAATGACCTTATGGAGAAGAGCTGCTCTAGTGCCCAGGGCCTGGCTCTTCAGGGAGTGTCTGTGGTGTGTGGTGTATGTACTTTCCTGATGTGTTGTGGCTGCTCTATCCTTCAGGCCAGTTGTCTGCAGAGGCTCTCCTTGTGTGCTGCAGGCAGTGTTTGGTCCCCAGCTTGAATCTGGTGAGTTTTACCTAAGTATGTTCTGGTCTGCTTGTGAAATAAGACCTGACACCACCTCCACAGGAACTGATGCCCTAAAGAACTCTGGTTGGGTGACATGGTGTTGGCAGGGGTTTGTGCTAGTCTTCTGGGGGAGGGTCCTGCTGCACTGGGACTGAGGCAAACTTGACTGAGAAGGGTGGTCTTGCCAGATCACAGGGGTGTGGGGCTTGGTGTAAACAAGTTAGGCACCAGTGTATGTATGCACTTCCTTCTGCAGGTGGCTCTCTGTTTATGCTGAGGGCAGTGGAGAAAAATGGTGTCAGCCAGCTTCTTTGTTCCCAGAGAGCTGTCTCCGTGAAGGCTGCTTCTCCGGGATGTGCTCAAGAAAAGTGAATAATCTCCCCACGGTGTGCCCCAGGTGTTCTTCAGATAGCTATTTCCATGGGGTCTGCCCCCAGGTTGTTTGCTTGCCTTCTCATCAGGAGCAGCACAGTGCCCTCTGGGCTCTATCACAGCCCATGGACCTTTAAAACTCCAGTCTTTAAACCCTGCTGGTTACAAAAACTCACAAAATTCATCCCCTCTTTTCTAAGCCAATGGCTTTAGGGAAATCTTCTTATGTGTTCTCCTGTGTGGTCCTCTCTCTCTCTTGCCCTTCTCCTAAACCATGTCTCCCTCCCCTCTGTAGCACTTGTGATCCATTCTCCCCCAAACCATGTCTCCGCACTTTCCACCTTCTTAGATATGGCCTCTTCTCTCCCTTTTGTTGTGGAATTTGTTCTATCCATCTTCAGGCTGATTTCTGGGATATTTAGGATGATTTGATAGTTATCTAGTTGTTTTAATGGGATGAGAGGAGCCTATGGTTCTCCTACTTTGCTGCCATCTTCCTCTCTTCTCCCTCCTTTGAAACCATTTTAAATCATATATATATATAAAGGTCCATGGGCTTGGCTGTGATAGAGCCCAGAGGGCATTGTGCTGCTCCTGACGAGAAGGCAGGCAAATAACCTGGGGGCAGACCCCATATCTCATATACATATATCTACGCAAGAGTTCTTTATATGTTTTGGATATTAACCCCTTATCTGATATATGTTTTGCAAATATTTTCTCTTATACTGTAAGTTGCCATTTAATTTTGTTTCTTTTGCTGCATAGAATCTTTTTAGTTTGATGCAGTCCAGCTTGTTTATTTTTCCTTTTTTTTTTTTTTGTCTGTGCTTTTGATGTCATTACTAGAAATTCATCACCAAGATCAAAGTCAAGGAGCTTTTTCCCTATGATTTTTTTCTAGGACTTTTATGGTTTCAGTCTTACATATAGGTTTTTAATCCATCTTGAGTGAACTTAGCTGTCCAGTTTTTCTAACACGATTTATTGAAGAGGCTGTGCTTTCCCCATTATGCATTCATGGCACCCTTGCCAATGTTTAGTTGACCATGTATGTGTGTGTTTATTTCTGGGCTTTCAGTTCTGTTCCATTGGTCTACATCTTTGTTTTTATGCTAGTACCATACTGTTTTGATTACTATATTTTGTAGTATAGTTTGAAATCAGAAGTGTGATGCCTCCATGGTCTTTTTTGTTTTCATCCAAATTTTTGGATTTTTTTTTCTATTTCTGTGCAAAATGCCATTGGAATTTTAATAGTGATTGCATTGAATCTGAAAGCATCCAAATCAGAAAGGAAGAAGTTAAATTGTTTGCAGATGACATGACTTTATGTATAGAAAACTCTAAATCCTCCAGCAAACAAAACAAAACAAAACTGTTAGAATGAGAAAATTCAATAAAGTTACAAGATACAAAATCAACCTGCAAAAATCAGTTGCATATCTATACACTAGCAAAGAACTATCTGTAAAAGAAATTAAGAAAATAATATCACTGAATAGGAGGCTTCATTTAATCCATTGTCCTTGGAGATGCCCAGTGGAGATGGGGTGGTACTTTCCAGGACAGGGGTAGACCTGGGTCTTGCTTTGGAGGATAAGAAAGGAGAGGAAAGGAGATGTGAACATCCCTTCTCTCTGTGAGGGCTCCATAGAGCTTCCCATACTCACATCAGTTGGGTGGCTGGCATGAGAATTGATATCATTGCTTTTGGGTACTTGTGTCCTTAGGAAGAGATGGTCACCAGGGAACACTATTTCTCAGAAGGACCCAGGCACCCAAACTTATAGGCCCTCCCTTCTCAATTCAGCTGCAGCTGAATATGAGTTCAGAAACAATGTCATATTGGGAGCTCAAGGATGTGGCAAAAGAGAAAAGGGACTCAGAATTCCCTTTCTCCCTTTATTTGCAAGAAGGCCCATTACAAAGCTCCCTTAGTATAAAGGGGAGAATGACAAGAGTGGTTAAAAAGATCAACATGAAAATATTCTAGGTGCGCCTGGGTGGCTCAGTTGATTGAGTGTCTGCCTTCGGCTCAGATCATGATCCCAGGGTCCTGAGATGGTGTCCCACATCGGGCTCCTTGCTCAGTGGGGAGCCTGCTTCTCCCTCTGCTTGTACTCTCTCTCTCTCTCTCCCTCTGACAAATAAATAAATAAATACAATCTTTTAAAAAAAGAAAATATTCTAATAATGTCAAATATGATTTAAATTAATGTCCTTATGTAAAGATTTCAAAAGTATAAATTTTTTAATTAAAAAGGGAAAACAATTCTATTTATAATAGCATCAAAAAGAATAAAGTACTTGTGAATAGATTTAACCAAGGAGATAAAAAATCTGTATACTGAAAACTATAAGATATTGATGAAAAAAATTGAAGAAAACAAAAGTAAATAGAAAGATATCTCATGTTTATGGTCTGGAAAAGTTAATAATATGATACCTTTTTTGATGTGTCAATTTGGCTAGGCTACAGTTCCCAGTTAGTCAAACACTCTTGCTGTGAAGATATTTTGCAGGTAAAACTAAAGCCTCTAATCAGCTGACTCTAAGTAAGGGATTTTTCCCCCTGAATTATGTGGGTAAACTTAACTGAATCCATCGGAAGACCATAAAAGCAGAGCTGGTATTTTCCTGGGATAGAAAATTTCTACTTGTGGATCACAGCTTTGGCTGGTATGACCATAGAGTTCCATTGTGCTTATGATCTTCTCTTCTTGACTCTCTAAAGACAATTGTTTCAGCCTGTGCCATGGATTCTAACCACCTGCAATCTTCCTTTTCTGACTGTCACTTCTATGGATTTTGGATCTGCTTAGCCACTCCTTACATAACTTCATAGTTGTATGAGCCAATTCCTTCTAACAAATCTCTCTCTCTCTCTCTCTCTCTCACAGACACACACACACACACATCCTACTGGTACTGCTTTCTAATATCAGTCACCCTAAGATTCCCAAGTCATCCTTCAATTTGAGTGCAGTCAGACAGCTCTACATATCATTTATGACTCCATCTTCTCCCTCTCCAACTTTTGAAATCTTCCACTATGTTTTGTGGAACTTGTGGACAATCATCACCAAATTCCCCTATATCAGCAACTGCTTCTCTGTATATTTCTTCATCTTCTTACTTAACTGAAATCAACCTCTCTTTTAAGGTCCTTAGGGTCCCTGAAACCCACTTAAATGGTGTTTTCTTCTCTCCCATACCTCTAGCACCACAAGGCCTGGAGGTGGAAAAGGTGTCCTCCTCGTTGTCACTTCCAGGACATCCTCCTTTCTCCTCAATAACAACACCCAGCTTTGAATATCATGTCCCCAGATTATATAATTCACTATCTGTCCTCAGGGTGATCACTGACCCCTGGATCACTCACTTATTCTTTGAAGATTTTAGCACCTGATTCACTGTTACTCCGTAATACTATTCCTGTCATAATTCTTGGTTATTTCAGTATCCATATAGATGATTTTTTATGATATTCTGGTCTCTCTGTTCCTTGACCTCTTCTCCCCTAAATGTCTTGTCCTCCACCCTACTTTATCCATTTACCCACAACCCACATAGCCAAACCATTGACCTTATAATTACTAAAAACAAAACAAAATTATTCCTCTCCTTTCTCATTTCAAACATCCCATTCTTTAACTATCACCTTCTTCATTCTAACTCATTCCTTATCATTCCTCCACTCTAACAAAATTTCAGCCCCACTCATTGAATCTACTACTTTCACTCCACGTCCTCACTGCCTTCCCTACTCAACGTAAATTCTGTGGTCAATCATTACATTAATGCCTCTACCTGTACTCACATTTCCTATTCTCCTCTTTCACTTATTAAATGGCCAAACCTCAAGTCTGGTTAGATCCAACTCTCTACCTATTATGCACTTACATAATTGAATTTGGAGCAACTCACAGCCATGCTGACTGGTCTTATTTTATGTTCATGAGGAATATTGATCTGCAGTTTTCTTTCCACATAGTGTCTTTGCTTGGGCTTGGTATTAGGGTAACACTGGCTTCATATTATAAGTTGGGAAATTCTCCCTTTTTTTTAATTTTTGGAAAAGATTGTGTATGATGATATTATTTCTTTCTCAAATGTTTAGTAGAATTTGTGAGAGAAACCATCTGGGCCTGGAAGCTTTTTAACTACAAATTAAATTTCCTTAACAGATATGAGAAAGTTCAAGCTATCTTTTTCTTTTTGAGAGAGTTTTGATAATTTGTACCATAAAGGAATTGATCCATTTCACCTAAGATGTCAAATTTATGGACATAAAGTTGTTTGTAGTATTTCTTTTTTTTTTGAGGATTTCATTTATTTATTTGACAGAGAAAGACACAGCAAGAGAAGGAACACAAGCAGGGGGAGTGGGAGAGGGAGAAGGAGACTTCCCGCCAAGCAGGGAGCCCGATGTGGGACTTGATCCTAGGACCCTGGGATCATGACCTGAGCAGAAGGTAGGCGCTTAATGACTGAGCCACCCAGGCGCCCCTGTAGTATTTCTTTATTATATTTATAATGTCTGAAGAGCCAGCACCCATTAAAATAGCAAAACAAAGAGTTATAGCCAAGAATCTAAAAGAAGACAAAATGGAATAATAAAAATTATTTAAATAATCCAAAAGAAAGCAGAGAAAAAGGAAAAAGTAAACAAAATACTGATGGAACAAATAGAAAACAAATAGCAAGATGATAGATTTAAATCTAAGCACATATAAAATTACATTAAATGAAAATGACCTCAACATTTCAGTGAAAAAGCAAAGATTGTTAAATTGCATAAAAAATCAATACTCAACTATATTTGCTGTCTGTAAGAAAAACACTTTAAATATAAAGCTACAATAGGTTGGTTAAAAGCAAAAGAGTGGGGAAAATATACTGTGGTAACTCTGGTCAAAAGGAATCTGGTGTGGCTATTAATATAAGAGAAAACAGATTTCAGAGCAAAAGATATTACTAGGATTAAGAAGGTCGTTTCATGGGGCACCTGGGTGGCTCAGTCAGTTGAGTGTCTGCCTTCAGGTCAGGTCATGATCCCAGGGTCCTGGGATTGAGCCCCACACTGGGCTCCCTGCTCAGTGGGATGCTGCTTCTCCCCCTCCCTTTGCCCCTCCCCCTGCTCATTCCCTCTCTTGTGCATACATGCACTCTCTGTCTCTCAAATAAATAAATAAAATCTTAAAAAAAGAAAAGAATGTTGTTTCATAATTATAAAGATTCAATTCATCAGGAAGAGATAACATTCCTGAACAATTATGCATCTAATAAAAGAGCTTCAAAATACATGAAGAAAAACTGATAAAACTACAAGGAGAACTAGACAAATCCATGATTTTGATTGGAGATTTCAATACCCCTCTTACAACACTTGGATAGTAGAAAATCAGTTAGGATACAGAAGATTTGCACAACACTATCAACCAATTTGACCTAATTGACATTTATGGAACGCTCCACCAGATGACAGAAAAATCTCATTCTTTTCAAGTGTACCTGGAATATTCATCAAATAGACCATATTTGAGGCAATAAAAGAAAACTTAAGAAAATCAAAAGGATTCAGTTCATAAAAAGTATGTAGTGTCACTATAATGGAGTTAAATTAGAAATCAATAACAGCAAGATACCTGGCAAATCTCCAAATATTTGAAAGCAATACCTTTAAAAATAACCCATGGGTCATGTGGGATTTAAGAAACAAAACAAATGAGCAAAAGTGAAAAAGAGAGGAGGGTAAGAGAGAGACAAACCAAGAAACACCCTTTTTCCCCCAAGATTTTATTTATTTATTTGTCAAAGAGAGAGAGAGAGTGCGCACACAAGCAAAGGGAGTAGCAGGCAGAGGGAGAAGCAGACTCCCCACTGAGAAAGGAGCCTGATGTGGGACTCAATCCCAGGAGCCTGGTATCATGACCTGAGCCAAATGCAGATACTTAAACAACTGAGCCACCCAGGCATCCCAAAATACTCTTAATTATAGAGAAAAAACTGATGGTTATCAGAAGAGAGGTAGGTGGGGGCATGGGTGAAATAGGTGATGGGGATTAAGGAGTGTACTTATCATGATGAGCACCGGATGAGGAATGGAGTTGTTGAATCACCATATTGTGCACCTGAAACTAATAAAATAGTGTATGGTTTTTAAAAAAAGGTAATTAGAACATATTTTAATCTTAATGAAAATGAAAATACGCAATGAGATACCACCTCACACCAGTCAGAATGCCTAAAACTAACAAGTCAGGAAACAATAGATGTTGGCAAGGGGAATCCTCCTACACTGTTGGTGGGAATGCCAACTGGTGCAGCCACTCTGGAAAGCAGTATGGAGGTTCCTCCAAAAGTTGAAAATAGAGCTACCCTACGACCCAGCAATTGCACTACTGGGTATTTACCCCAAAGATACAAAGGTAGTAATCTGAAAGGGCACCTGCACCCCAATGTTTATAGCAGCAATATCCACAATAGCCAAACTATGGAAAGAGCCCAGATGTCCATTGACAGATGAATGGATAAAGAAGATGTGGTGTATATATACAATGTAATATTATGCAGCCATCAAAAAAATGAAATCTTGCCATTTGCAACAACGTGGATGGAACTAGAGGATATTATGCTAAGCAAAATAAGTCAATCAGAGAAAGACAATTATCATATGATCTCATTGATATGTGGAATTTGAGAAACAAGGCAGAGGATCATAGGGGAAGAGAGGAAAAAATGAAACAATAAGAAACGAGAGGGAGACAAACCATAAGAGACTCTTAATCTCAGGAAACAAACTGAGGGTTGCTGGACTGGAGGGGGTGGAGGGATGGGGTGACTGGGTGATGGACATTGGGGAGGGTATGTGTTGTGGTGAGTGCTATGTATTGTGTAAGACTGATGAATCACAGACCTGTACCCCTGAAACAAATAATACATTATATGTTGATAATAATAAAAAATAGATACTAAAAAAAGAAAATGAAAATAGAACACACCAAAATTTGTGGAATGCTGCTAAAGCAGGAAAGAGGAGGAAATTTGTAGTACCAAAATATCTATATTAGAAAAGAACAAAAGGTCTAAAGTCAATGAATTTAGGTTTAGCCTTAAGAAACTAGAAAAAGAAAAGCAAATTAAAAACAAAATAAACAGAAAAAGGAAATAATAATAATTATCAGTAAAACTGATAAACCTCTAGTCAAACTGACCAAGAAAACACAGAAAACATGCATTACTAATAGAAACAAGAGATGGACATCACTACATGTCTATGAAAAGTTAAAATGATAATAGAATTATTATTAACATTAAGAGACTCTTAACTATAGGAAACAAACTGAGGGTTGCTGTTGGGGGGGGAGGTGGAGGGATGGGGTAACTGGGTGATGGCCATTAAGGAAGGCATGTAATATAATGAGCACTGGGTATTATATAAGACTGATGAATCACAAGCCTGTTCCTCTGAAACCAATAATACATTATATGTTCATTAATTGAATTTAAATTAAAAAATGTTAAAAAAAAAAGACCTTCCATTAGTTGTCTTCAAATCCAGGACAAAATTATGGTGTCTCATCATCCCCACTTTACTATAATTCAGAATAAAAACAACAGTAACCCACAAAAACAACAACAAAACCAAAACAAACAAAAAACTTCCCACAAAAGAAAATGTTTTAAAAAGTTAATTTTAAGAAAAGAAGAAGAAAAGATTCTAAAAAAATAAGCAAAAAGGAAGAACCTTTCCACACACACACAAAAATGCAGGCCCCAAATGACTTCACAGGTAAATTTTACCAAAAATTTCAAGAAGAAACAGTACCAACTCTACACTACCTGTTCCAGAAAATTGAGGAGAAGGAAATATTTCCCAACTCATAACAACCAATAAAATGCTTTCTATAAGGCCAGCCCTATCTTGGTACAAAATTTTCTAAACAAAATTTCATCAAATTGAATCCAACAGTATATATAAAGAATAATAATACATCATGATGAAGTGGGGTTTATCCCAGGAATGTGGATATGGTTTAACACTTGAAAATTCGTCAGTGGAATTCACTGCATTATCAAACTAAAAATGACAAACCACATGATCATCTTAACAAACACAGAAAAAGCACTTGACAAAATTCAATATCCATTTCTTATGTAAATGCTTAGCAACGCGAGAAGAGAAGGGAACTTCCCTCAATCTGATGAAAACCATCTACAAAAACCCTACAGCTAGAATCACATTTATTGGTGAAAGATCAGGAATAGGAAAAGGAATGTCCACTTTTACCCTTCTATTCAACATTATATTAGACATTCTAGAGAGTACAATCAGGCAGAACAAAGAAATAAAAGACATCAAATTAGAAGGGGAGACCTAAAATTGCCTTCATTCCCAGACATAATCATCTATGTAGAAAATCTGATGGAATTTTCAGAAAATGTTTTTAAACCATTAAATGAATGCATTTATCAAGATTGCAGAATACAAGATCAATACATAAAATTGTGTTCCCATATACTGGCAATGGAAAATTAATAATCAAAATTAAGAAAACAATACTGTTTACAATAGCACCAAACATTTAGTGATAACTAATCTTATAACTAATCCAAAATATGTAGGGATGAATCTGACAAAAATGTGAAAATCTGAGCATTGAAAACCACAGAATATTGCTGGGAGAAATCAAAGAAGAACCAAATAATTGGAAAGATATATTATGTTTATAGTTCAGAAGACTCAGCTTTATTAAGGTGTCAACTCTCCCTAAGTTGACCTATAGATTCAAATGCAATCCCAATCAAAATCCCTTCAGGCTCTTGTAGAAATTAATAAGCTGATTCTAAACTTTATATGGGAATGCAAAGGACATAGAATAACTAAAACAACTCTAAAGAAGAACAAAAAAGACTAATATTACCTGAAAATCCATAGAGAGTGTTAAGGTGGGGAATAACATGATCTGCTTCATGTTTTAGGCAGATCATACAGGCTGGTATATGCACAGAATAAAGAAGAAAGTGGAAAGGCCTATTAAAAAGATGCTGAAGTTAAGGGATAGTAGTTTTGCCTAGGTTGAAAAGGACTTAACTGCTAGCTTTGGGGAATGAAGAAATGGCCAATATTGTGGATATATTAAGGTTTCTTGCTAGTAGAAAAGGTGGTGTTGGATGTGAAATAGTAGCAGTACCTCCAGATGGTACTTTCCAACAGGTGGCTAGAAATCCAAGAGATCAGATATAGATATGGGAGTCATTGTCATTAAGGGTATGATTGAATGCATGGAATAGATGACATCACCAAAGGAGAAGAGAGGCAAGAGAGAAGAAAGAAGACAAGGGGTAGAATTGGGGATAGCACCCAGATACATTTTATTTTTCTAGTAAAAACTACTTTTTTAAAGTTTTTTTTTTATTTATTTGACAGAGAGAGAAAGAGAGAACACAAACAGGGGGAGCGGCAGGCAAAGGGAGAAGGAGAAGCAGGCTCCCCGCTGAGCAGAAAGCCTGATGCGGGACTCCATCCAAGGACCCTGGAATCATGACCTGAGCCAAAGGCAGACGCTCAACCAACTGAGCCACCCAGGCACCCCTCGTAAAAACTACTTTTAATTATAAAATAATATAACCATATGATAGGAATTTGGAAAGTAGAAAAAAGAAAAAAGTCTACAAAAATCAAACCACCTAAATCAACCATTTTATCATTTGGAAGTATTTCTTCCTTGTAGGCTTCTCATATACATTTTTTAATTAGTGTGCATGTAATCTCATATCCTATTTCCTCACTAACAGTTTCAGAATAACCTATTATTGGAAGTGGAAGAAGAGGTCCCAGCAAAGCCAACAGAAGAAGTAGTTAGCAAAGGAGAATAACTTAAAAGAATAACTGGCATTAGACTTTTATTGGTGACCTTGTAGAGGAAATACAGATGTGTGTATAGATGACCAGTGTTTAGTTTGGTTGCAAAAGGAAAGAAAAGAACAAAATTTTGAAGTGGTGACTGGATCTAGGGAGGGTTTTTAAAATGAGAAATATCTTAGTATGTTTGTAGACAGCGGAAGGAAGCAGAAGACAGGGAGAAATTAAAAATGTTGTTGACAGGATATAATTAATGGTCACAGCCTCTACAGAAGTAGGAGGGGCTGGGATTAAAAGCAGGGAGTGAGACAAGTTTCTTTTTCTCACATAGGAAAGAAGAAGAGACTAACATCATCTAGTGTAGTTCCTCATTTATAGATGAGGGGTTGAGGCCCAGTTTAAGAGAGGTGAGCCAGTTACACAGCTAGCAAGAGGTAGAGCTGGAATGTGAACTTAGGTCTACATAAACCCTGTCCAGTCCAGGAAAACAAGCTTAATGCTTTCCTTCTGATCTGTCCCATAGGAGAGACATTCCCCCATCTAGTCAGACAGAATAGGGCAAAACCCAGCAGCAGTTTTATTCCAGCTGTCAGTACTCTCCAAAATTTATATATTGGCTGCTTTCTTTGTAAGAATCATCTTAGTGGACAATCCCTGTTCTAGAATATTGGAAAGCCAAGTGTAGGCTTTCAAAAAGGGGGGGGGTTGGGAGTCTTTTTACCTTAATAAGTTAGATAATGTTTCTCAAAAGAGCTTCTTTCTGGGGCACCTGGGTGGCTCAGTTGGTTAAGCATCAGCTTTTGGCCCAGGTCATGACCCCAGGGTCTTGGGATCGAGTCTCGCATCAGGCTCCCTGCTCAGCGGGGAGTCTGCTTCTCCCTCTCCCTCTCCCTGCCACTCCCCTGCTTGTGCTCTCTCTCTCTCACTCTCTCTCAAATAATTTTTTTTTAAAAAAAAGCTTCTTTCCTCTTCATCAGAATGAAATAGAGACTAGCAAAAAATTGGAATCAACCCAGGATGACCAACACTAGGGACACAGTTTAATAAATAATTATCCACCAACAGTAGGAAATACAATGTAATTTAAATGATAGTCATTAAAATGATAGCCATAGGGATGCCTGGGTGGCTCAGTCAGTTAAGCATCTGCCTTTGGCTTGGGTCATGATCCTGGGGTCCTGGGATCAAGGTCCACATCAGGCTCCCTGCTCAGTGGGGCGTCTAATTCTCCCTCTGCCTGCCCCTCCCCCTGCTTGTGTGCTCTCTCTCTCTCTCTGACAAATAAATAAATTAAAAAATCTTTTAAAAAATGATAACTATAGGATGCCTGGGTGACTCAGTCGGTTAAGCATCAGACTCTTGATTTTGGCTCAGGTCATGATCTCAGCATCATGAGATCTAGCCCCACATTGGGCTCCAAGCTGAGTGTCAGCCTGCTTGAGATTCTCTCTCTCCCTCTCCTCTGCCCCTCCCCCACTAGCACATACACACTCTCTCTCTCAGAAAAAAAAAACAACTTTAAAATGATAACTATGAAGATTGTAGAAATGAAAACATGCTTATGATATAATGGTAAGAGAAAACAGGATTCAAAATAGGATGTGTACCATAACTGTAGTATGTACAAATCATATGCTCATTGCAGGTAACATTCAGAAAGGGAAAATTGTTTATGTGATGGAATTATAAATGTTATGATTTTTAAATGTTCTTTATTTTTATAATTTCTATTCAAATAAACATTTAATAAATAAAAAGCAACTATTATGTCCTCTGCAAAAGTACTTATTTTTACAGTTGTTGAAAATAAATGTATTTTATTGTTAAATAAATTTAAATGGAGGCACAGAGGAGAACCTATTCCACTGGAATGCTCAACTTCTTCAGCATAGTAAACTGAGGCATTCAGCATAATAAGTCTTCTGGCTCTCACAGGCATATTTTCTTGGGTTCCTCTCATTTAGCAACACTCCTTTTTTCTCCCTTTCCTTCCTGCAGGATTAGAAGCAGATGGCAGGAGCTGGTAGATCTGGAAGGGCAGCCCAGGGAGAGAAGAGATTCTACTATTAGGCTCCTAGGTGTTAGGCCAGCACAGTTTCATTTATTTATTTGCTTTAAATTTATTTTAAACTTATATTTAAAACTGTGCTCCATAAAAGAAAAAGAAAGAAATCATTTTTATCTGTAATCCCACCACCAAACACAATTGTTTCTGGAGATATGTTTTATAGAATTACAATGAAAATGTTTATACAGTTTTATGTTGTATTTTTGCTTCTTAACCTCTTAATGTTACTGTATTTAGGCTTTTCTATGTTTATTGCAGTCCTCAGAATTATGATTTTATGATTTTTATTGCCTACATAATATTCCATTCAATATATGTGTCTTAATTACTCTGATTTTGTTGGATATTTGGCTATTACCAGTTTTTTGAAATTATTCATAATGGCATATAAAGTGTGTTTTATATGTATAGTTTTGTCTTTCTTTTTTTAAGATTTTATTTATTTATTTGAGAGAGAGAAAAATGACAGAGAGAGAGAGTGCATGAGAAGAGGGAGGGTCAGAGGGAGAATCAGACTCCCCGCTGAGCAGGGAGCCTGATGCGAGACTTGGTCCTGGGACTCCAGGATCATGACCTGAACTGAAGGCAGTTGCTTAACCAACTGAGCCACCCAGGCGCCCTAGTTTTATTTCTTTTGACCTTACTGACAAATTTCCAGGAGTGGGATTACTGTGTGAAAGGGCATGAATTTTTCTTATGACTTTTTATATGTATTGTCAAATTGCCCTTCAAAAGAATTGTCCTAATTTATCCTACTGCTGGAATACATGTAGATCTCTTTCCATCCTCTCCCTCCAAACCAAAGCAACATCATGTTTGATAATATTTTCTACTTTAATAAGTACAAAATGGTTATTGTTCTTTAGCACCAGTGTGGTTGAATGTGTCAAATCACATAATCTAAGAACCACAGGAATTTTAGATTAGATCTAAATCTGGGATTAGATCTGGGTAGCTTCTGAATTATAATCAAGTGTTTTTTTCCTGTGTGTGTGTAAATTATCTGTTTCATGCCTTTTACAGTTGTCTAATGGAGTAGGTTGTTGATGGAGAGGGGAGGGGGGAAAGGGGTAACTACAAAAGTGTTCATGTTACCCCATGCCATATGTTGTTCTTCCATACTATCTAAGAGATGCCAGGATGCCAGGTATCTCCAAACTGGTCAATGAAGGAATGAGAAAAGAGGCAAGTTGATGAGTATTGCCAAAAAAATGGCAAAAATGGATAAAACTGCCAATGAAAAAACTCCAGTTTGCTTTGGACTTCTGGACCTCTACTGGTTTTTAGGCATACATAAAACCAAAAGGGGCACTTAATAGAAAATCAGTTACACAATACATGAAGTGCTAGAAAAATTGGCAGAATTCTTCACAATCCTCCCTAATGTGTTCCTGAAGTTTCCCAGTGGGCCTGCTTATGGGGATTGTATTTACTTGTACTTTGTTGCTAGGCAAGAATCAAGGTGTTGTATTTCAACCAGATGTCCTGAGTTGGGCCCTGCAAGATAGAGTAGCAAAGAGAGACATGTGTTTTCCTTTAAACAGGCCTTCTCAGGCCATCACCAGCTGCTTTCAGTCTCATGGGTGGATCTCTCCACTTGTCAGATTTTCTAGCTCCTGAGGCTTTGGAAAAGCCACCCTTGGTATCTTTAATCATTTAGTCATTGCTAATTCTCTTATAAGTGTCAAATTACACTCCCAACAGTTTTCTTAGGCCATCCTCCCGGCTGCCTCCTGATCAGGGCCCCAAGGGTTATGGGGCCTGCTGACCTTAAAGCAGTCTGATTGCAACAGTTCTTTCCAGTGTCAAGGAAATCTGTGAAAGACTGAATGGACAAAAAAGATTACCGGATTTCCTGACTTGTGCACTCTTCTGTGTTATGTGCTTTTTGTTGGCTTTGAGCTATTCAACAACTCTATAAATTGTAGAAAACCAATAGTAATGCAAAATATTCTTATCCATAGAAATGCAAATGAATTTTGTCTGGTGTAATGCAATTGGTTATTGTCCCATGGATATTGACCAGTTTTGCATCTATTTGAAAATTCATTCTAGCATTCATAATTACCTATGAGAATCTATGTCCTTTGAATTCTCCTTTGAACTGGTTGTACATCTTACAGCTTCCCTCATTAATTAATGAGTTAAATAAAATGTTTGACATGTGTTCCTTTTATATTTGCATGAGAATCATGATTTTACCTTTAAAAAATTATCCTTTAGCACTGGTTTACCTTTCTATAAGCCCAAATGAGCGTCTCCTTTTGCCTGTTTGTCTGCACTGGAAGCATTCAGCTCTGTTCACCATGATATTCTCAATTTAACTTTTTTTTAAAAGGAGAAGAATTCAAAAAAAACAACGATGTTAGCTATAACTTCAACCAATGCTTCCTCCAGCCAGCTCTTCTCAGAATTCTGTTCTCTAGCTTTCCCAAAAGACATATTTGGAAGAAGCAAATTACTTTGACATCAAGTTTTTGGCCTCATCAGATTCTGCCGAAAGAAGTTCCCTGACTTGTCCAGAATAGGTCTGATCACCCCCTTGGAGGTTGGGGCTTCTTATAATAAGTCAAGTGGTAGTTTGCCAGTGGGGACCTTTCCAAAAGAGAAGTTTTATGTAGAAACCATTTGTAGTAGAAATTTTTCATTTCTTCCTCAAATTAAAAAAAAAATGTTAAGAGTGCATTTAAGGGTCAGTGTAGCAACTGCTTCTTCAAAAATAAATGTTACTAATTAAAGAATTAAGATCCGTTGCACAATCATTTTTGGTGGGGAGATTCTGTGACAGTCAAGGTAAGATTAGGATTTGCATTCAGCTGGTTGAATATAAGAATAAGACTGGTTAAAATGGAGGACTACCTCAAGGCAAAGTACAAACTAGGCAAATTATTGAGGCTTGGTAGAGAACGGGACTAGAAGTCAGAGGCAAGACCAGGGATTTCTAGTCAATTTCTTGTTTCATACTTTGAATTCAGCAGAAGTTAAACAAAAGTAATTTGTGTGCTTTGAAAATGTTTTAAGATTGTTAGATACAGATACATAAGCTAGTGGTTTAGGGGAAAAGCAGGGAGGAGCAATTGGTTCTAGTCTAGTTAATTCATTAACTTGATGGGCATGATTGTTGATCTTTCTGGGCTTCAGTTTCCTCTTCCAAAAAATGAATGGGTTGGACTAGGTAGTCTCCAAAGGGCCTTCTAGATCTGACCTCTTAAGTCAGCTTTAGAGGCTGAGAAAAGAAAATGGTCATGATTTTTGGAACTCTGGAGGTTAAACAAAGTGAAGTTCTGCTAAACTAGGGATTTCACATCCGGTCTTGTGGGGCTAAGACCTTTGGGCCCAAGGGTGGATAATAGTGACACTCAGGTCATCTAACTTCTCTGGGCTGCCACTGTCTTCCCTGTCAGAGGCCAGTCTCCTTTGTCAAGCAGTTTGGCGTATTCCTAAGGGCAGCTTCTTTCCCTCGGGCATAGCTTGGTGTCCCAAACTCTGTTTCCATGGATCCTACTTTCTGTTGCTAGGTAAAGCTCAACTTCCAGACTCCTCCCCCAGACTCAGTTTGTAGAAGATTATTCTTCAGTGGTCATTGCTATAAAGCATATTTCAGTCAAGCAAAACCTGTATTCCTAGAGTTAGAGATAGGTTTTCACAGGAAAAAACAAAATCCCTAAGTAGACGGAGTTGAACTGAACTTGTATGAAAAGAAGGGTTAAGATGGTGGTCAGCACTGCCACAGACCTATGATTGGCTGACTTGGACCTCCTGAGTATTTATTCATTTGTTCACAATGTTCACAGAAGTTCTGTGAGCTGTGAGTGCCTACAGCCGGTGCTCAATAACTCTTTGAAAGATGGAGATAAATGAATGAAGTTACAAATATACAAATGAAAGAATCAATACAAGGCCTTCTGGGAAGTTTTCACTGTGACTATTTGCGGCAATAGTTTGCAGACCCCTTCTGCCACCAGACACACTGCCATTTCTCCTTGGTGCTATCTTATCTAATCTCCTGAGTCTCTATTTTCTGCTGCAAGAGTTTTCTTATTTGGTTTTGTCATTTTCAAGATCAGTTTGGTTTGGCCTCAGTATTGCAATCTTCCTACTAGACTGTAAGATTATATTGGGATGAAGACATGGTACCACCGAATGCAAGCTGGTACAGCCACTCTGGAAAACAGTATGGAACTTCCTCAAGAAGTTAAAAATAGAGCTACCCTATGACCCAGCAATTGCACTTTTGACTACCCAGTAGTGAAAAGAAGGGACACATGCAATGTGCCCCAATGTTCATCACAGCAATGTCCACAATAGCCAAACTGTGGAAGGAGCTGAGATGCCCTTCAACAGATGAATGGATAAAGATGTGGTTCGTATATACTATGGAATATTACTCAGCCATCAGAAAGGATGAATACCTACCATTTGCATTGACATGGATGGAACTGGAGGGTATTATGCCAAGTGAAATAAGTCAAGCAGAGAAAGACAATTATCATATGGTTTCACTTATATGTGGAATATAAGGAATAGTGCAGAGGATCATAGGGGAAGAGAGGGAAAACTGAATGGGAAGAAATCAGAGAGGGAGACAAACCATGAGTGACCCTTGACTCTGGGAAACAAACTGAGGGTTGTGGAAAGGGAGGTGGGAGGATGGGGTAACAAGGTGATGGGCATTAAGGAGGGCATGTAATGTGATGAGCACGGGGTGTTATACACAACTAATGAATCATTGAACACTACATCAAAGACTAATGATGGGGCGCCTGGGTGGCTCAGTTGGTTAAGCTGCTGCCTTCAGCTCAGGTCATGATTCCAGAGTCCTGGGATCGAGCCCAGCATCGGGCTCCTTGCTCTGCGGGGAGCCTGCTTCTCCCTCTCCCTCTGCCTGCCACTCCCCCTGCTTGTGATCTCTCTCTCACTATCTCTCTCTCTTTGTCAAATAAATAAATAAAATCTTTAAAATAAAAAAAACTAATGATGTATTATATGCTGGCTAATTGAATTTAAGTAATAAAAAAGAAATAGTACAACCATCTATTATCTAATAGATTACAGCTTGAAAATTTCTCAAAACTCCTTATTTCTTGGGTTTCTGAGTGTGCAAAATATATTGTTTATTATGGCATAATGGAAAAAATATGGGCTTTTCAATTAGGACAGACCTGGATTTTAATCCTAATACTACTGTTTACTAGTTGGGGGATGTTAGGCATGTTACTTCACTTCTCTTTATTTTTATTTTTTTTAAAGATTTTATTTTTATTTATTTGACAGAGAGAGACACAGCGAGAGAGGGAACACAAGCAGGGGGAGTGGGAGAGGGAGAACCAGGCCTCCTGCAGGGCAAGGAGCCCAATGTGGGGCTCGATCCCAGGACCCTGGGATCATGACCTGAGCCGAAGGCAGCCACTTAACGACTGAGCCACCCAGGTGCCCCACTTCACTTCTTTTTAGGCTCATTTTTTTAAACATGTAGGAAAATAAACAGATTATCTCAAAAAGTTGTTCCTGAAGGTTAAATGAGATAAACACACGTAACTTTGCCTAGCATAGTATCTGGCACACACTAGGGACTCATACAAGGTAGCTATTATTTTTTATCTATTTATTTGAGAGAGAGAAAGAGAGTGCATTGCATGCATGAGTGGGGGAAGGGACAGAGAGCAAATCCTCAACCTGACTCCCTGCTGAGCACAGAACCCCATGGTGGGGGCTCAATTTCATGACCCATGAGATCATGACCTGAGCTGAAACCAAGAGTTGGCTGCTTAACTGACTGAGCCACTCAGGTGCCCCAAGGTAGCTATTATTTTAAAATCTTAATCTGTGTAGCACTTTCTATTATACAAAGCATCCTCTCATACTTTCTCTTACTCATCATACACACATACACACACAAACACGTCTCTTATTAGATATTGATGCCCTAAGACTCAAGTTCAACTCAAGTTTATTTTCAGGCACTGACTGTTGACCTTAGACTCAGGCTCCCATGTTTCCCATCTTTCCAGGAGCCAAACAGTTACTCTCTAAGTTCCTTTCCTGGGGTTTTACTTAGCAAGCACTAAGCAGATAAGAAGGGTGAGAGTTCTAGAGGGGAGGGGGGTGGGGTGATGGGTTAGCCTGGTGATGGGTATTAAAGAGGGCACGTACTGAATGGAGCACTGGGTGTTATATGCAAACAATGAATCATGGAACACTACATCAAAAACTAATGATGTAATGTATTGTGATTAACATAATAAAATTTTAAAAAATAAATAAAATTCTATTTTAGAAAAAAAAAGAGGGGTGTTTACATTCTAATAGGCTGTTTACTTAGTATTTCTTAAACCAGAGCTGCATTTGCTAGTTTTCCTGACTTATTTAGAGGAAAGCCTTTGAATTGGGATAATTTATACCTTTTGCTCAATGTTTGGAGATCCTGAAACTGTTAGGATATGGCACTTCCCAAACCCTAGGAGTGTGCCTAAGAGTCTGGCCCAGCTCAGAGGTGTAGTGGGAGGAGGTATAAAGCCATTTAAAGGCACCTTGCTACTAAATTGTACTTGTGAAAAACAAAGTTCTTATTTTTCAATTATAAATTGTATGAATTCTTTTTTTTTTTTTTTGTCCATTGGTGTATCCCTAGCATTTGGAATGGTATCTGGCATACAGCAGGCACTCTATGAATATTTGTTGAATGAATGTAATACTTAAACCACACAAATCCAACAGTACTTCTTCAAGCTGGTGGAAGATTGGGAAACTTATTATAACTCAAAAGTCTTCCAAGTCCTGTCTCAGGTTGCTTATCACAGTGCCAATATTGTATCCCAAAGGTCCCTGACTCTCTCAGGCTCAGATCCCTTAATCCGTTCTCTAATTCTCATGATGAGGAAATGCATATTATGAGCACAGTCAATAAACTCTTTAGCCAGATCAACTAGCAAACATAAGTGTGGTGGACAAATATGAGAGTTTTGTATGAAAAAGAACCCTAGGCTGAGTCAGGTACCCTGACTGTGTGACCTTGGACAAGTCATCCTATCTCTGTGGGCTTCAGTTTCCTCTCTTTTTAAATGAAGGCAAATGGCCACTCTATATACCACACATACTTGTTTGGAGGATGTGAAAACCTGTAAAGACACTCACTGCCAAAGATTCTCTTAAAGCCCTACTCTGCCAAAAACTAAATCTGAGATCTCACTATAATCCTGATGTAACATGTAGCAATAGCTCTGTGGAATATGCAGCCTGTTTCTAGGCTACTTGGTGGCCTGAATGGTGGGACTGACACACATTGCAGGGGATGAATGCAGATGACTTGCTGCCAGCAACAAGGTTTTCTATTTTTGAATGAAATATTCCTCTCATGAAGTGAGAGCCTCCCCATATGCTCAGCCACCCATGAGTAGCCAAAGACTTTATTGCAAAAATGAATATTCCAGCAAGAAGAATTTTTATCTCCTTATCGGTGCTTTATGGATTTCTGCAAACCTTCCTATGTCAGCCATGGCTCCAGCAAGTTAGAAGTCTGCTGCTCTTCCCCTTCTTTGCTGTGTGTTTTACTTTTTTTTCAATATGAAATGTGCTCAGCATTCTATTTTACTCTATTTTCCATCTAGAACTGTTGTCTTCTCTCCATCAAACCCTTCTGCCTTCAAACCCCTGCTTAAATTAATCTCTGCAGAGTCTTTAGCCATTAATAAAGATTTGAGAAGCACCTACTCGAGGTAGGCCCTTTGGGGGCTACGACAAGTTCCCATCCTTTGAAGAGCCTTGGGTATAATTTGGGAGAAATGAGACATTCACACAGAATGGCAGAAGGATTTGTAATTGTGAGTGGCATATTCTGAGTGCCAGAGTTGTATAGGGGAAGTGTCCTGGTTGAGAGCACTGTGCGCAGGCAGGATGAGGTGGGGAAACTTGAGCTGGGCTTTGAAGAACGTGCTGATTTTAAATAGGGGAAGGGACATGATATTGGAAAGAAGAAGGGGAGTAATGTTAGCAAAAGGTAAAATGGCAGGAACATAGACTTTTGTTCCTGGAGATTGAGAGCTACAGTTATGCAGAGGTCATATTTTGTCAAGGCCTAGCAACTGCATGGCTGAAATGGTAGTTTCAATCTAGCCAGATTGGAGGGCCTTGGATGTTAGGATAAGCAGTTAGGTTACTGTTAAATAGTCAGGGGGAAATTATTAAGGGTTACTGTACAGAAGAATGACATGATAGGCCCACATTTAAGCACATTCATCTAATCATAGTATACATAGTAGCCCTAGAGTTGGGGCAAAAGGATGGTGTCAGCAGCAGCCAGGCTGGTGGGAGAAGAAACTGACTTCTAGCTGGTTTATCACTCTGCCACTCCAGGAATCTCACAGTGTCTGCATGTCTAGCTCTATGAGGCTGAATTTTGGATCTGTTGGTAGTTGGGAGATAAGTTTGAGAACAGAGTATGGAATTTTTGAGCCAGTCAGACTTGGATTTCAAATTCAGACTATCACATAGTGGCTGTATGAATTTGGACCAGTCATCTAACCTGTCTCTTAAATGCCTCAGTTTCCTCATCTGTGAAATGTTCGTAATACTAACTTCCCACGGAAGTTAATGAGCAAGGCTAGCACATAGGAGATAAATAATCAGGGGTGCCTGGGTAGCTCAATCGTTAAATGTCTGCCTTTGGCTCAGGTCATGATCCCAGGGTCCTGGGATCGAGCCCTGCATCGGGCTGCCTGCTCTGCGGGAAGCCTGCTTCTCCCTCTCCCTCTGCCCCTGCTGTGTTCCCTCTCTCGCTGTGTCTCTCTCTGTCAAATAAATAAATAAAATCTTTTTTTAAAAAAAGGAGATAAATATTCAATCAATGTTCCTTTCCTTCCTTACCCCCTCCTCTAGTTAGTTGCATGGTCTTTTGCATGTCTTTCTCTGGGGGAAGTTGCCTCATATACAATGAGAGAGCTATTCTTTCTGCTTTACTATGCTGGAAGAAAAAAGTCCTTGCCTATGCAGTAACACATCTGACCATTCCTCCTGTCTCCTTTCTCCTACTCCACTAGGGGATGAAGTCATTCCATCAACATTTACTGAGATTCTATTATGTGTTGGGTACTATTCTTGGCTTAATAAAGCAGTGAACAAAAACAGACAAAATTCTTTGCCCTTGTGGGCAAAGCCCAGCTGTGACTTCAGGGGAGTCACACAATAAGCAAATACGTATATAATATGTCAGAGGGTGATAAGTGCTAGGAAGGAAAATATAACAAAGGAAGGAGACAGAGAGTGATGGGAAATCAGTCAAGGAAAGTTTCTCTGATAAGGTGACACCTAAGAAGAGACCTGGAAGAAGTAAGGGAGAAGTCATGTAGCTATCTGGGAGAATAACATTCCAGGCAGAAGCAAAGACAAGTAAACAGACCCTTACGTGGGAGCATGCTTTGCAAGTTCAAGGAACAGCAAAAAGATCAGTGTGTCTGGAGCAGAATGCAAGAATAGGAGCAGGAGAGGAACCCAGTAGGTGGCCATCAATCACATCATATGGGGCCAAGGCAGGGACTCTGAAGGAGATGGGGAGCCATTGGAGGATTTGGAACAGAGGATTGATAGGCTCTGACTTAACATTTTAACAGAAAGCCTCTGACTACAGTGTAGAGAATAGAGTAATAGGGTGGCAAGGACAAAAGCAAAAAGCATGGAGACCTGGGAGACCGCTAAAGTAGTAATCCAGTGAGACAGCGTGGGAGCTTGGACGACGGTGGTGACGGGGAGGTAGTGAGAAATGGTCAGGTTCTAGGTATATTTTGTTTTTGTTTTTGTTGTTGTTGTTTAAGTAACCTCTACCCCCAACGTGGGGCTCAACTCATGACCCCAAGATCAAGAGTCACATGCTCTACTGAATGAGCCAGCCAGGCATGCCCTAGGTATACTTTGAAGGCAGAACTGACAGCATTTGCTGACAGATTGGATGTGAGATGTTCAAAGAAGAGAGGATTCAAGGGACGCCTGGGTGGCTCAGTTGGTTAAGCATCCAACTCTTGATTTCGGCTCAGGTCCTGATCTCAGGGTCATGAGATAAAGCCTCCTGTCAGGCTCCAGGCTAGGTGTGGAGCCTGCTTGGGATTCTCTCTCTCTCTCTGCCCCTCCCCCCACCCTATCTCTTTCTCTCTCAAAAAAAAAGAGAGGGGGCGATTCAAGGATAACTTCACAGTGTTTGTCTTGAGCAGTGGGAGGATGGACTTGTCATTTGCTGAGATGCAAAAGACCAAGGGATAAGTACATTTTAGGGGAGAAAAGCTTTGGGTTTGGTTATGTTGAGTTTAAGATGTTTATTAGATATCCAAGTGAAAATGGAGAGGAGGAAGTTGGGATACATGATATATGAATCAAGAGTTCAGGAGAGGGTGATGGGAACATAAGGGTCCTATCTCAACTTGAAGAATGGAAAAAGAAGGGGGCAGGCGTTTGGCAGGGGCCAGCATGTGGATGCTTTTCTGCATTTTTACATGTTCTTGAGTACTGTTATGTAGTTTTCCTCTCATCTCCTTTTGGTGGAAGTCTCTTATATAACAGGGACTAACATTTACTGCACATTTATTATGTGCCAAACACTTTGACATATAGCATCCCATTTAAGCACAGCTATATCACAAAACACATGTTGTCATCTCCATGTTACAGATGAGAAAACTGAGGCTCTGCAATACAGGCAAAAATAATCTGTCCTAAGTCACACAGCTGGTAAGTGAATATACTGAGATTTAAACCAGGATCCAAGTCCTAAGCCCATGTCCCCCCCAGCTATGTATCTGCTTATCACCAGGTGGGTCAGAAAGTCAACTCTGTGATTTCTATGTCAATGATTTGTTCTGTAGATTTTTTAAAAAAGATTTTATTTATTTATTTGAGAGACATGGCGAGAGAGGGAACACAAGCAGGAGGAGTGGGAGAGGGAGAAGCAGTCTTCCCGTGGAGCAGGGAGCCTGACACTGGACTGGATCCCAGGACTCCGGGATCATGACCAGAGCCAAAGGCAGATGGAAGGCAGACGCTTAACTGACTGAGCCACCCAGGTGCCCCTCTGTGGATTAACCAGAGCAAAGAGGTATTTAAAACCAGCCCTTGGCCAACTCCTTTTCATATTCCGCCAGAGGTTGTCAACTTGTTTTGAATGTTTATTAGTCAGGCATTGACAGCTATATTATTTTACTATTAGGCCCAGACAAAACAAAATTAGGAAGGTAAACTTGATGGGACAAAAAGCCAGTGAAGTACTGCAAACCAATTATAGTTGAATTCATGGATTATTTACTTTTCTAGGTTATCCACAACTCTGACAGTAGTACAAAAAAGAGGATAATTACATAATTGTCATTTGGTTCAATTTCCTTTATATCTTTCCATAATGTGTTACACAGTAGGTGCTTCATAAGTGGTACTGGCAGGCATCCCTTGGCCCACTTCCTTTTTTTGGAATTCTAGGCAATCTAGGTTACCATAGCAGACATCATGCCCCATTAATTTGACAAACAATACTGGTGCCTACTATGTGGTGGGTGCTATGCTAGTTATTGGGACTACCAAAGTGGAAAGGCTGTGGTTCTTACCATCAGGGAGCTCATACTTTAGTGATGAGAAAGCATATGAAAAAAGAAAAATACAATGTGGTTAGTGATATCATTAACATGCTCAGAGTACCATGAAAGTATAAAGGACAATCTGTTTAGAGTGAGTTGTGGGTCTGTACCAGAGGGAATATGTGATTCGATTCTTGAGGAAGTTATCAGATGTCCAAGGTGGGAGCATTCCAGGCAAAGAAACCAGTTTGTGCAAAGACACCGATGTGTGAGAATTGTCAGTGAATTTAATTTTGTGGGAGTATGGGTTCCTTGTAGGATAGTGGGAGATGAAGTTGGAAAGGCAGATTATGGGTCATGATAAGGAGCTGATATTTTGTCTCCTAGAATACATGGGGCCAGACAGGTAAGGTAAATGAGTGATAAGGGCAGTAATGGAGACTAGAGGAAGGACGTAGGGATGACTGTGTGGAACTTGATTGTTCTAAGGGGTTAGTTATAGCTGACTGTAGCCATATGTGAATATGGATCCAGTGTTAGCAGGTTTTCTGATTTTTTTTTTTTTTTTTAGGGAGAGAAGCAGGAAATCTGATTTTTTTTATGTGAAATGTCCTGATTTCTAAATGCTGGCAATTAATTTTTTTAACTCAAAGTTTCAGCCAACACTGCACCAAATACAACACATCTGTTTGCGGGATGTAGCCTGTAGGCTGTCATTTTGAGACCCATGCTGTAGAGGATGGGGTATTTATGGAAGCATAGAAGCTATCTGAAGTAACACTTCAAAACACTTTTATTTTTTTATTTCAAAATTATTCTTATTCTCTACTTTCATAGTTATTTGTAAATCATCAATATCAACAGTTAACATGCTTTCTAAAAGTGTTAATGATGAATTTTCAAATCTCAACTGGATCTACATTTTATTTAAAAAAATTTTTTTTATTATGTTATGTTGAGAGAGAGAGAGAGAGCATGAGCAGGTGAGGGGCAGAGAGAGAAGCAGACTCCCTGCACAGAGAGTCTCTTTCTCTCTCTCAAACAAATAGATAAAATTAAAAAAAAAATAACCATGTACATTCCTCATCGGATTGCTCCATTTCAACATACCTATTGCATATGAAGACATATGTTCTTCCTCTGGGGAGCCAAAGAGAGGTTCTAGGTCAAATGCAACTTGCAAGTCTTCTGAGGGCAATGGTGCAACCCAGGGTCTCGGGCTGAGAAAAGCCTGGTAGAAGAGGGTAAGCTGAGACCAGTAAGGCCCTCAAGCACCACTACCCGGAGATGGCTGTTACTTGTTTCCTTTTCACTTTAAGGAAACCAGGGGCAGTCTCTTCGAACTGTGTATACAACCAAATCAACATAGCCAGTGATAACACAGATAAAACACAATGTCAAAGCTGTTAAAGTGCAAACTCCTCATTTTACAGTTGGAGAAACTAATGTTTCTGGCCAAAAAGTCACTGGCCAAAAGGCACAGTGACTTAATCAGAGTGACCCAGCAAACCAGTGGCAAGGTCAGGTCTACGGACTCTTAGTTTAACGTTCTTTCTAATAATTCTAGGCTGTGAGGGGCGCCTGGGTGGCTCAGATGGTTAGACTTTTGCCTTCGGGTCACAGCTTCTGTCTCCGGGGGGAGTTTGCTTCTCCCTCTCCGTCTGGCTCTCCCCCTCCTCATGCTTGCTCTCTCTCTGTATCTTTCGGTCTCAAGTGAATAAATAAAATCTTAAAAAAAATCCTAGGCTATGATAATGAAGATAAGTTGGCTCTGTAGTTCTCCTAGCACCTAGAATTCCTAGGGTGCCTGGGTGGCTCAGTCGGTAAACACCTAGAATTCCTAGACGGAACAAGCAGGATTTGAGATTAGCTTAGCTTGTAAGTGCTCTTTTACATTTTCTTATCTGCATGATGATGATGATTTTCTTCGCAAACTTTATACTTCATGGGTAAGGAAAGGACCAATGAGGGGACAAATAGATCTTTGTGAAGCACTGAGATCATTCACAAAGCGTCTGGAAGAAAAGTTGGCTGTGGCTAATATATTTAAGGTTTATGACGTGTGCGCTTTTTGGACTGACCTTTCCACCGTATGCTTTGCTTTTGTTTAATTGTTTCTCTGCTTTTGTCTTCTTTTCTGTATCTCCCTATTTTTCTTCTTTCCCATCAGCCTAGGTCTCAGGCCTACCCTTGACAAGTCAATAAAACTGCTAATTATTCATAACATGGGAATAGGAGGACATAGTGACCAAGAAGCATACATATTTCCCCTGCTACGGTCATTTAGCTCTCTATAATCTCAGACTAGTAACTCTTGTCGATTGCGACTCAACTAATCCTTTCCATCTTTCATTTGAGAGTCTATTGTTCCGACATTTGCCTCTTTGTTTTGTTTTGTTTTGTTTTGTTTTTTGCTCTGAACCCTTTTCTCATTGGTTCAGTTGTTGAAGATGCTGCAGTTGCAGCAGTGTACATCTGGAACATTTGGCTGACTTGTTGAACTTCCCCCAGGGACTACTCCAGGGAGAGGAGGGGAGGGGTTGAGAGGCCAGAACAGTTGCCTGCAAATAGAGATGCCAATGTAGCCTGGCCATTCTGTGGACCACCCTTGTAAAAACGCACCTCACCTGGCCCTCAATTTCCCCGTTTGCTCATTGAAGGCAGATATTCTTCACTCTAAACTCCTGTTGCTGAGGCAGAAGAGAAACTCCACAGGCTGTGAATTATCTCATACAGCACTTGCTGCGTTGTAAAGGGACCCACACATATTTGTTGAATTAATTAATCTATCAAGAAATTTCAGGGGACTGTTCGAACCTGCGTGGGGCAACATCACTTCAGTTCCACCTGGCATAGGTGCACTTCTCGGCCACTTAGATTGAGGCCCCAGATTCACTCTAGGAGTGGGGCTGCCTCGGTCCCACCCCAATCTCACTCCCTTTGGCTCCTAGACTCCTGGGTCTCCTTTTTCTTTTGGCGCGCCACAGGATTGCAAACACAGCAGGCATGGTTTCATTCCAAACCAAGAACTGTTTTAATTAGTTTAACGTCTGTTAAACGCTTTGAAGATTGAAAGCAACAGATAAGTACTGGATGATGTTATTAACAACTGCAGTTAATTGCAAACATTTCTATTAATTCTAGTTTCTGCTTCCTTTTCTTTGCTCCACTTTCTTCCCAAGGTTCCCCAATTCTTCTCGGCCTCCCCCTCCGTGCCTTCTCCTGCCCCCGTACAGGCGCTATAGGGTTAAATTGGGGCGGAGTCCAGGGATGAACGACAGCGGCGGTCACCAACTGGGACAAGCGCAAGCGGGAAGAACTGGGTGGGGCAGTCAGGCAGAGGGGGAACCCACACGCCCCCAAGGCCCCGCCCCGTGGCTGGAGGCCCAGGGTGGAATGGCAGGGGGCGGGGCGCCAAGGCTTGGCGGGCCGGTGGTTGGGCGTCCAGGCAGCCGCTTGGGGGATGGGGCGGGGTCGGCCTGGGCCGCCTCCCTCATTCTCCCCGCGGGCCGAGCCGCCCCTCTCTCCCGCTCCTCCTCCTCCCTTTCCCACCCCTCGGAGTGGAGCTGCACATGCGGCAGCTCCCCTGCTCCGTTCCGCCCAGCCTCCGTTGCTCTGGAACGGGTCCCTGCAGCCCCCAGCCGATGGCAGGGCAGTAGCCGCCTGTCAGGGGTCCTGAACGGCTGAGGCAGACGCGGCGGCTCCAGGGCCTCAGAGAGTGGGTGTCTCCGGAGGCCATGGGCTACCCCGAGGTAGAGCGCAGGGAACCTCTGCCCACGGCAGCGCCGCGGGAGCGGGGGAGCCAGGGCTGCGGCTGTCGCGGGGCCCCTGCCCGGGCGGGCGAAGGGAACAGCTGCCGGCTCTTCCTGGGCTTCTTTGGCCTCTCGCTGGCCCTCCACCTGCTGACGTTGTGCTGCTACCTAGAGTTGCGCTCCGAGTTGCGGCGGGAACGGGGAGCCGAGTCCCGCCTTGGCCCCAGCACCCCTGGCACCTCTGGCACCCTGAGCAGCCCCGGTGGCCTCGACCCTGATGGTCCCATCACCCGCCACTTCGGGCAGCCATCACCTCAGCAGCAGCCGCTGGAACCGGGAGAAACCACACTCCCCCCACACTCCCAGGACGGGCACCAGGTGAGTCACCTAGGAGGGGCGGCGGCGGCAGAGGCCCCCTCCCCTTGTGGGCAGGGCGGGGGCCCTCCCCCACAGGGCCCTTGGGGAGGACTCTGCCACCTCCAGCCAAGTTGCAGGGCCGGACCAGGGAGGGGGCAGACGAGCCGGGGAGAGGTTGCCCCGGGGCAGGTTGTCCTGGGTCCTGGTCTAGCTCACCCAGACTCTCTCGGGACCCTTGGACTTGGGAACTCTGGCCGGCGCCCGCCGCCCCCCAGCTACCGGCTGCCTTGGGGAAAGTTGGCGGCTCTCCCAGCCGCGGAGGTGCGGGTGCTGCCCCTCTGGCGGACTAACGGCAGCAGCTTGGCCCTTCTGCTCCTGGTGAGATTCCCTGCCCGCGGTGCTTGTTTTTTCGTGTCCAGAGCTGATGCCAGCACGAGCAGGCTCTCCTTTGGAGTTGGAGCTGTAAACAGCTGTAATAACTGCTCCACAGTTGAAACAACTTTTATCGTATTTTCAGCGCGGGTCCTTGTGCGCTGACCAGAACGTGGGCTTGTTCACACTTACCTGCAATTTGAGACTGATTGTCCTCAGTGTTCTAGTGAGGATCAGCGCCCCTGTGGAATTCTGGTAGAAATATGCCATCTTGCTAGACAACTTCTGAACAGCAATTTAAAAAATCTATGGAAATAAAACTCACCCTTTGCATGCCGGTTCTGACTCTTTTAGGGGGGTAGATGGGGTGAGTGTGAAGTCTATTCACTACTGCTAGTTTGAGAACAGGAATCTACTGATGGAAGAATTACTCAAGAGAAATCTTTCAAGAGCAGTTTTGTTTTGTTTTGCAATCTTTATGGTAGCTTTGGTAGTTGTCTTCCACTTTTTCAGCTCTTCAACTAAATTTGACGCACTTAAAATAAGTATTCCCTTAAGTGCCATATTTTGTCATGTGAAATTTAAGAGAAGCAAGCATCCAAGAATCCTTTTGAGGTGGCTAGAGAATAATAGTGAATTTGTTCCTTTTGGGGAAGAGGGCAAGTTGTGTAAATAAGTTTCTTGAAATGAGGGGCCCAGGATTTCTATATTTACCACCATATCCAGAGTCGTTGTCATAAGCTAAACATTATTTGTGCTCTTTGACCACCCATCCAAAGCTGGCATCTCATTCATGACGAAACTGTAATGTTGGGACTGACATATATTCTACATTGTGCATTGTAAAGTTACCCTGAGCCGAAAAACGTCTTGCTAGCACACTCCAACTTATATAACAGCTTATCAAAGAAGAGAATCAGTAGACATGCTTCTCATACTTGAAACTTTAAACACTGTAGCTAAATGATAATTAACTAGGATTCTGGCTCCCTTTATCTATCCACCCCCGCCCCCACAATGCCCAGTAGAAATACTTAGCCGCTGAACATTGATACTCTGTGAAAAGCTGAAGTAATTGAACTTCCTTAGTCAAATGGTAGCCAAAGCTTTTTGGTATTTAGGATGGACAGACCAATGTTTATAGACTGAGGATTAGCAGGACAGCTGCACTCTAGGGCATCTGTGATGGTGCGTGACTCTTACAGGTCTACAATGGCATTTAGTCGCCTGTTGTTTGCATAGCACTTCGAATAGTTCTGTCTAGGTTTAAATACAGTTCCCTATTTTCTGTCCTTTACTTGTGTTTTAATCTTTTTGAGGAGTAGCAAGAAGCATACTGGCTCTTTACATTTGCTGGCGTCAACTGGAGTCAGGGATTTTTAGAATTGTGAGGGGCCATATGAGTCCATTTTGTTTGATCCCCTTGGATAGCACAGAGGCCCTGGGGGGGGGGAATGATTTGTCCAAGGTCATACAACTATGGTCAACAGTAGAAGGGAAGTTGGTCTCTTGACTCCCAGTTCAAGAAAGTTCGTTTGTTCCCCTATAGCATACAACTCCTGGAGTCTTTCTGGGAAAAGTGGGATGGAGTTCCATAGTACAATTCTTGCAATGTAGAAGGCTCAGATTTGCATCAGTTTCTTTTACTCCACCTGTATTTTGGCCAGACTAAGTTTAACATGTATTCCTTACTCTTCCTGAACATTACTTTCGGGAGAATTGAAATATACTTTAAAGGAATTTTAGCCCAGATTCAAATTATTTTCTCTTGAGAATATTAGTTTTAGTACTCTCCCCCCCACCAAAAAAAGGGAAAAGTTGGCTATTAGAGTTAAATTGATACTGCTACATCTTGGGTAAAATTTCTAGTGCCCTGGTGCACCCTCTGCTGGCTTTGCAGGGACATTTAATTGCAGTATCTGCTGACAGTCAAGATTCTAAGTTGTGCTGACAGATTCTGATTCATAAACAAGGAAGTAAACAGCCTTGTGGGATTTGGCCACGTAGGTCACATTTTTATATTTTAGTTTTTCAACACAAACAGCTGCTCTTACAGCAACTCTTAGATGGAGTGGAAGAAAGATAAAAATATACACCCTTCAATGGGCAGAACATTCAGGTTTCTCACCAGTTTATTTGCAAGGAGTAAAGGCAAACTGATGAGACTAAATTGCAGAAAGTTCCCATGAGACTAAGTAGGCAAAGCAGAGGCACTTTATTGTATAAGGTCATACAAACCTACCCATGTTTATGAGATGATGGGCTCAGTTATGACTCAAGAAAGGGATCTAGAGATCACTGAAGAGGTTCCTTTGTATCTCTCAATTTAAAAACATTTAAAACAAGATACAGAAGGAAATTAGGGCAGTCAGGATACATAGCAGAAAGATCAGCAAAGTTCTCCGGGGGGATTGTTAGAAAAGCCTCCCCAGTGGGGACACTGCTAATGATAAAAAGTGAGAGGGTCACCTCAGACCTTTTGGCATCATAACTGTCTCCTTCAGCTGGAGTAGCTGAGGAGTACCTGTACATTTATCCGGCTACTCACTGAAGATGATCTGAAGAGCTAGGTACATCTCACCAACTTCTGAGTCAGACAGTACACAATATGATTGTTACCGTAAAAAAATAAAAAATCACTGTTGATCATTCTGTGAAGAAGTTGGCCCAGTTGTGATTATGGTCCTCAAAGCCAATAATATGGTAGACATCAGCAGGAAGGATGTTGAAAATAATGACAAAACAAAACCCTTATCTTTTCCACATAAAAGACCAAAAGTGGATTTGCATCCGTAATCATGTAGGAAATTCTGGTGACTGCTTCTCAAGAAAAACCTAACAGCTGATAAAAGTCCCTAGAAATCCAGTTAAATTGATCAAAGGGATAGAGGGATTTTCTAGTTTTTTTTTTTTCCCCAGTCAGGAAAGAGAGAGAGGTTGAGGGAGGGATATGATCAAAGTCTACAAAACCATGAGAGAGATGAATAAGGTTAATATATTGGTATAATTTAACAATTTAGCTCAATAAATAGCCTGCTATCAGCCAGACATGGAAGAGAGGCAAGTAAAAGTAGTATCTCATTCAAATGATTGCCCTAAGAGATAATCTAAACTGGAACTCTAAGATTTAGGAAGTGTTTAGAAAAATACATATGAGTAGATTAATGAGGATTTATTTAGGACTATTGGGGATATTTGGAAAATGTTCCTAATTGAGATGATGACATAGAAATTATCTTTCCACAAAACATCTCTTGTTTTAACTAGATAGAACATTAGTGTATACAGATTTTACATTACTTATTGAGGCTGGTTAATCAAGAAAATGACTAAGAGTCATTAAATCCAAGAATTTTTTTAGTGGAATGGGATCCAGATAAAATAACTTTCTATAGGTTTTTTTTTTTTCTATAGGTTTAACTCTAGAGTTTTCAGTGTGACATTCAAGGTTTTTGATCAACTGGCTCCATTATACCTCTCCCATTTTCTCTCTCACTAATTCTATTCCTGCAACCCACCCACCATATCCTGTCTTGGGATCATTCTCTAGTTGTTATGGCTGTTTTTGGTTTAGTAACTCTTATGTCTTTATATAGAACTCTTCAGAAATCTGCCTCCTTTTTTTTTTTTTTTGTCTTTTTCCACAGTACCTGACTCAATGCTAGTTATAGTTAAGGTACTTTAATACTTGTTGAGTTAAATATTATTTTGGGCCTTTGGAGATCATCATGTGAAACAAAGACATTTTCTCTGTATGTAACAAGCCTGCTTTCCTCAGGTCTTGCTAAACCTGTATCAGCTTTGCTTAGGTGAGTCAAATTGTTCTACTAGCAATGTTTCATTGGTTTCTAGAATTATTAGAAAGTGAAATGGAGAGGAGCCCTAACCACATTACCTTTAAAGTGGTGCAAAAAGCTTTCTGTAATACGTCATTTGATGTTTTATTTTATTTGTTTTTAAGTCTCATCTCTTTCTTAGATTTTGTGAAAAAATAATCCATAATCTATCTATAAATACCTTATAGGGAAGAACTCTTTATAATAGAGAGCTTCTGAAGCCATTTAATCCCAAAGAACTTTACCAAGAAAACCATTTGCCTTGACTATTAGGGTGGCCCTCATAGAAGACCAACTTTATCTATTGTACTTTGCTGTTTTATTTTTATTTCCCCCATTTTTCTGTTGAGGTATTGCATACATACAGAAAAGGTAACAGATCATACTTGTACAATTTGATGAATTATTACACAGTCAACACACTGATGTTACCAGAACCCAGGTCAAGAAATAGAACTAGCATTTCACAACCCCCACATTATGCTCCATTCCTATCACTGTACCTTCCCCCAACAAAGTTAATGACTTTCTCGACTTCTAACATCATAGATTAATTTTACCTATTTTGAACTTGATGTAAAGCAAATCAAACAATATATATTTTGTAGGGAGTCTTTTTTTCCTCAACACTATGTGATAGCCATCATGTTGCACAAAACTATAGTTTTTTATTTGTATTTTTGTATATTATTTCCTTGTTTGAATATACTACAGCTTATTCATTTTACTGATAATATTTGGATTGTTTCTGTTTGGGTTATTATAAATAATGATATGACTATTATCATATGTATCTTTTGCTTATATGTACTTGAATTTTTGGTGGGTATATACCTAGGATTAGAATTTTTGGGTTGTAGGGAATACATATTTTCAAATTTATTGATAATGATAGTTTTTCTAAGTGATTATACCAATTTACATTCCACCAGCAGTATATGAAAATTCTAGTTGTTCCACATTCTTGTTAACACTTGTTATTATCACTCTTTTAAATTATAGCTATTCTGGTGGATGGGTTTGTAATACTATCTCATTGTAATTTTAATTGCCATTTCTCAGAATCTGACTAATGAAGTTGTACTCTTTTTCATATGATTATTATCTATTTGGATAGCTGCTTCTATGAATACCTGTACAAATATTTTGCTCATTTTTAAAAATTGGGTTATTTGTCCTTTTCCTATAGATTTGTAGGAATCCTTTATATACTTTGGCTATGAACCATTTTTGTACTTTTTATGTTGCAAGCCCTTCCCAAAACTCTTTATAGCATTCTTTGAGGAACAGACATTTTAAATTTTAATGTATCTAGTTTTTCAGTATTTTCCTTTATGACTAGTGTTTTTTGTGTTTCACTTAAGTAGTATTTTCCTCCCTTGAGATCATGTAGATATTCTTCCATGTTACCTTCTAGGAGCTTTATGTTTTTGCCATTCACATTTAGATCTACAGTCCATCTGGAATTGATTTATGTGTATAGTGAGATATTAAGGGCCAAGCTTTGTTTTCCATAAAGATATTCAACTGACCCTGGCCATTTATTATAAGGAATGTCTTTTTCTTCACTTCTTTACAGTGTCACCTTTGTCATAAATTGTCTGCATATGTGTGAGATTGTTTCTGAACTGTTCTGTTCTATTAGTCTATTTGTCATTGTAACAATACCATAGCCTTAATTACTGGACTTTATAATAAGCTCTTGATATCTGGTAAAGCAAGTCCTTCCACCTTGTTTCTCTTCTTTAAAAGTATCCTGGATGTTCTTGGCCCTTGGCATTTCTCTATATATTTTAGAACCAGCTCATCATATTCCACAAAAAAAGAGTAATTTTAAAGGGAATGATGTCAGCAAGATGGTAGATTAGGAAGTCCTGAACCCTCCTCCCCACCCCCAACACATTCATTTAGCAATGATTCAAGGAAAAATTCCCTTTGTGAGAAATTAAGGGACTAATTGAAAGGCTCCTATACCTGGGGTGAATATGAAACCAGACTCACTGACGCCAGCAGGGAGATTTGGGACACCCTCTCACCAGCATACCTGCTACCAACTCAGCACCATATGATAAGGAAGAGAGACCCCCTAGCTTCCAGCTTCTCCCAGGGGAGGGAAGGGGTTGGTTCACATGTCCAGCACTCACAAGTTTTCAGAGGATGGACTTCTGTCTTTCCAGTCTTAAAACTCTGAAGGGTCTGCCTAGGAGAAAACAGAGACAGTGTCTTGGGCTGGTAGATATCATAGATCATCCCTCCTGCTAAGCACAGAGCAAAAAGGCAAAAAAATCCCAGCTCTCAATATTTCCTTGGGGAAGAAAAGTTTATCTGTGCATCTGGTGCTCCCAACTTCTCCAGGGCTGCCCAAAGAACTGGCATCTGACTTGCCAGTTTAGGAGTGAAAGGATCTGGCACAGTCTAGTCTTGGAGATGAACAGAAATGATAGCTAGGACTGATAGATGCCATAGATCCTCCCACCCTGCTCATCACAGAGTGGACAGATGAAACATTTCAGCTTTCAGCTTACTCCTGGATATGGAAGAGATGATTTGTGGATTCAGTGCCATAACTTCTCCAGGGCTGCCCAAAGAATTGGCATCTGTACTGCCAGTCTTGGATCTCTGATGGGTCTGGCATAGTCTAGCTATCTGGGGGAAAATGGAGATGGCAGTTTGGACTGATAAATGCATAGCTACTCCACTCTGTACAGAGTAAGTAGAAAAAAGCCACAGCCACTTGCTTCTCTTTGGAGAGGGAAATAATTGATAGAAGCCCCCAGAATCTCTGATTGGGTTGATTTGTGAAGGTCTTATGTACAAGACCAATCCATAGAGCTTGGAAGAGGTGCTTTCTTTGTGTAATGTGTAGAAACCAACACAGAGAGTCAATGAAAATGAAAAATCAGCAAAGATGTTCCACACAAAGGAATACCTTATATGTCTAGATACTGACCCTAATGAAAGAGTTATGAGATTTATTTGACAGAAAATTAAAAATGACTGTTATAAAGATGCTCACCTCAATCTCAAGAGAACAGTGCATAAATAGAGAATTCTAACAAAGAGAAAATAGAACCAAACAATTATGGAGCTATGGAACCCAATAATTAAACTGAAGAAATCATGAGCAGGATTCAGCAGCAGATTAGGTAAAGCAGACGGATCAGTGCACTAAGATTGGTCTTTGGAAATAATTCAGTCAGTGGAGCAAAAATTTAAAAAGTGAAAAAGCTTAAGAGACTATGAGACATCATCAGGAAGACCATTATAGGCATTAGGGGAGTCCCAGAAAAAGAAGAGACAAGAGACCAGAAAGCTTATTCAAAGAAATAATGGCTGAAAACGTTCCAAATCTGGGGAAGAAAATTGAGAACCAAATTCAAGAAGCCCAAAGATTACTAAATAAATAAACCCAGAGAAATCCATACCAAGACACATTATACTCAAATTGTCAAAAATCAAAAACAATTTTGAAAACCTCAAAAGAAAACCAATTTATCATAAATAAGGGAACTCCCCCTAAGGCTATCAGCAAACGTTTGAGCAAAAATCTTACCAGAAGGGAGTGGGATAATATATTCAAAGTGCTGAAGGGGGAAAAAAAACCCCTGCCAACCAAGAATACAATACCTGTCAAAACTGTTCTTAATAAGAACAGATACAGACATTCCTAGACAAATAAAAGCTGAGGAAATTCATCATCACTTAGACCCGACTTACATGAAATGCTACAGGGAGTTTATTAACTTGAAATGAAAGGATACTAAAGAGCTATGTGATAGCATAAGAAAGTATGAAACCTATTGGTAAAACTAAATATGTAGACAGAATACTGTATTACTGTAATGGTGAAGATAAGTCATTTTTATTTCTAGTATAAAAGTTAAATGGCAAAAGTATTAAAAATAACTGTTAAAAATACACAATATGAAAAAACAGATATACAATATGGATAGATGTAGAATGTGACAAAATAAGTTGTGTATGAGAAATGTTAGAGTGTAGAGTTTTTGTATGCAATTGAACTTAAGTTATCAGCTTAAAATAGACTTATAAAAAGAAAAATCAGCATATTGATACAAAAACAAAACACAAAGGAAGATAGCAAGAGAAGAAATAAAGACTAAAGAATCTCAAGACTAACAAAACTAACAAAATGGCAGTAATAAGTCCTTCCCTATCAATAATTATTTCAAATGTAAGTAGACAAAACTCCTCCAATCAAAGTCCTATAATGACCAAATGGATAAAACCAAGACCCAGTAATATGTTTTCTACAAAAAACTCACTTTAGATTCAAGGACACACATAGACTGGACATAAAAGAATAGAAAAATCATATGGTATTTGTCTTTCTCTGATTTATTTCACTTAGTGTAATACTCTCTAGCTCCATCCTTGTCATTGTAAATGATTTCACTCGTGGAATTTAAGAAACAAAACAAATGAACAAAGGAAAAAAAAAGGAAGTAAACCAAGAAACAAACTCTTAATTATAGAGAACAAACTGATGGCTACCAGAAGGGAGGTAGGTGTGGGTGGGTTAAATAGGTAATGGGGATTAAGGAGTGCACTTGTGATGAGCACTGGGTGATGTATGGAATTGTTAAATCCCTATATTGTATACATTAAACTAATATTACTTTGTATGTTAACTAACTGGAATTTAAATAAAAACTTAAAGAATAGCAAAAGATAGTCCATGCAAGTGATAAACAGAAGAGAGCAGAATTGGCTATACTTCAGACAAAATAAACTTTAAGTCAAAAACTATCAGAAGAGGCAAAGAAGGACATTATATAATGATAAAATGGTCCATTCAACAGGATGATATAATAGTTATATATGCAGCAGCATCAGAAAACCTAAACCTATAACACAAACATTGACAGAATCAAAGGGAGGAATAGACAGCAATACAATAATAGTGGAAAACATCAATGCTTCAGTTTCAATAATGGATAGAACATCTAGACAGAAGAACAATAAGGAAACAGAGGACTTCAACAACTGTATAGACCAAATGGACCTAACAAACATGCAGAACATTCTATGCAACAGCAGCATAATACATATTCTTCACAAGCACACATATCTTTCCCCAGAAAAGATAACATGTTAGGTCACAAAGCAAGTCTTAACAAATTTAAGAAGATGGAAATCATGACATGTATCTATTCTGAACAGAATAGAATGAAGCTAGAAATCAGTAGCAGAAAGAAAACTGGAATATTCACAAATATGTGGAAATTAAACAGTATACTCTTAACCATTGGGTCAAAGAATAAATCAAAAGAAATTAGAAAATACCTCAAGAAAAAAACATAACCTTCCAAAACTTAAGGGATGCAGCAAAAGTAGTATGAAGAGGGAAGTTAATAGCAATAAATGCCTACATTAAAAAAGAAGAAAGTTCTGAAATGACATAACTTTAGGGAACTAGAAAAAGAACAAACTGAATCCAAAATTGGAAGAAGGAAATGAGGATTAGAACAGAAATAAACAAAATCGAAGATAGAAAAATTGACAAACTTAAGAGTTTTTTCAAAAGGTAAGTGACAACCCCTAGCTAGACTAAGTGCAAAAAAAAAGACTCAAAATCAGAAATGAAAGATGAGACATTACATCTAATGGCACAGAAATAAAAAAGGATCATAAGAGACTACTATGAACAATTATATGTCAACAAATCGGGTTATCTAGAAGAAATGACAAATTCCTAGAAACATACAACCTACCAAGATTAAATCAGGAAGAATTAGAAAGTTTGAGCACACCTATACCTACTATGGAGAATGAATCGGTAATCAAAAAGGTCACAACAAGGAAAAGACCAGGACAGATGGCTACACTTAGGAATTCTACCAAACATTTAAAGAAATAATACCAGGCTTTCTCAAACTCCTCTAAAAAATTGAAGAGGAGGATCACTTCCAAAGTTGTTTTATGAGATTAGCATTACCCTAATACCAAAGCAAGACAAAGACAACAAAAGGAAAGAAAACTACAGACCAGTATCCCTAATGAATATAAGATGCAAAAATCTTCAACAAAATACTAGCAAACTGAATCCAACAGCCCATTAAAAGGATCATACACGGGACACCTGGGTAGCTCAGTTGGTTTAAGTGTCTGCTTTGGACCCAGCTCATGATCCCAGGGTCCTGAGATCAAGTCCCACATCAGGCTCCCTGCTCAGCAGGGACTCTGCTTCTACCTCTGCTTGCTGCTCCCCCTGCTTGTACTCTCTCACTTGTTCTCTCTGACAAATAAATAAAATCTTAAAAAAAAAAGATCATACACCATGACCAAGTGAGATTTATTCCTGGAATGTGGGGATGATTCAACATATAAAAACCAATTAATGTGATATACTACATTAACAGAATAAAAGATACAAATTACATTATCTCAATAGATGTATAAAAATCATTTGACAAAATTTACACTTTTATTATAAAAACTCTCAACAAACTAGAAATATGAGTAAAATACTTCAAAATAATGAAGACAATATATGAAAAGCCCACATCTAACATCACACTCAATGGTGAAAAACTGAAAGCTTTTCCTAAGATTTGGAACAAGGCAAGGATGTTCACTCTCACCATTTCTATTCAACATAGTACTAGGAGTCCTAGCTAGAGCAATTAGGCCAGAAAAAAAAAGCCATCCAATTAGAAAGGAAGAAGTAAAATTATCCTTGTTTGCAGATGTCATGAATAAACAAATTCAATAAAGTTGCAGGATACCAAATCAACATACAAAAATCCATTGCATTTCTTTTTTTAAAAAAAGATTTTATTTATTAGAGCACACACAAGCGGGGGGGGGGGGGCAGGCAGAGGGAGAAGCAGGCTCCCCAATGAGCAGGGAGCCCAATGTGGGACTTGATCCCAGAACCCTGGGATCATGACCTGAGCTGAAGACAGATGTTTTACCAACTGAGCCACCCAGGCATCCCTCAGTTTCATTTCTATACACTAAAAATGAACTATCTGAAAAGGAATTAAGAAAACAGTCCCATTTACAATAGCACTGGAAAGAATACAACATTTAGGAATAAACTAAGGAGGCAAAAGATGTCTATACTAAAAACTACAAGGCATTGATAAAAGAAATTTAAAAAGAAATGCAAAAAATGGAAAGACATCTTATGTTTTTGGATTGGAAGACTATTATTTAAATGTCCATACCACAAAAAGCAATCTGATTCAGTGAAATCCCTATTAAAATTCTAATGGCATTTTTCCCAGAACTAGAGCAAACCTAAAATATGTGCAGAACAAAAGACCCCAAATATCCAATTTAAGGAAGAAGAACAAAACTGGAGGCTCACACTTCCTGTTATCAAACTATATTACAAAACTCTAGTTATCAAAACAGTATGGTGTTAAAACACAAGTGTTGGTGAGAATGTGGAGAAAAAGGAACACATGTGCCATGTTGCTGGGGATGCAAACTGGTGTAGCCACTCTAGAAAACAGTATGGAGGTTCCTCCAAAAATTAAAAATAGAACTATAATCTAGCAATTACACTACCGGGTATTTACCCAAAGAATATAAAAATACTAAATCAGAGGCATACATGCACCCCAATTTATAGCAACATTATCTACAATAGTCAAATTATGGAAAGAGCCCAAATATCCACTGACTGATGAATGAATAAAGAAGATGAGGTATTTATATATATATATGTATATATATATATGGATATATCTGTGAATATCTGGAATATTCACAAATATGTGGAAATTAAACAGCATACGCTTAACCATTGGGTCAAAGAATAAATCAAAAGAAATTAGAAAATACCTCAAGAAAAAAACTAATGAAATCTTTCCATTTGCAACAACATGGATGGATCTAGAGGGTATAATGCTAAGTGAAATAAGTCAATCAAATGATCTCACTCATGTGGAATTTAAGAAATGGAACAAATGAACAAAGAGAAAACAAAAAACAGACTCCTAACTGTAGAGAATAAACTGATGGTTACCAGAGAGAAGATTGGAGGGGGAATGAGTGAAATAGGTGAAGGAGATCAAGAGTATACTTATGATGAGTCTTGAATAATGTATAAAATTACTGAATCACAGTACACCAGAAACTAATAACACTGTTAACTATATACTGTAATTTAAAAAAAAAGTATGGTGTTGGCCTAAAGACAGGCATGTAGGCCAATCGTACAGAATAGATATCCCAGAAATAAATCCATGTATATAAAGTCAAGTAATCTTTGAAGAGGGTGCCATGAATACACCATAGGGAAAGGAGAGTCTCTTCAGCACATAGTGTTGGGAAAACTGGATGTTCACATGCAAAACAATGAAATTGGACCCTATCCACAAAAATCAACTGAAAATGGATTAAAAAATAAAGTGTAAGATCCAAAGCTGTAATACTACTAGAAGAACACATAGGAAATAACTTCATGAAATTAATCTTGACTATGGTTTTATGGGTATGACACCAAAAGCATACGAACAAAAAAAATAAGTGGAACTATGTCAAACTACAAACCTTCTGCACAGTGAAGAAAACAGAGTAAAAAGGCAATCTATAGAATGGGAGAAAATATTTGCAAACCTTTTATCTGATAAGGGATTAATCTCCAAATAAATAAGAAACTCCTACAACTCAATAGCAAAAAACAAATTACAGAATTAAAAAATGGGCTAAGGACTTGAATAGACATTTCTCAAAAAAAGACATGTAAATGGTCAACACATATATGAAAAATGCTCAATATCAATAATTATCTGGGAAATGCAAATCAAAACCACAATGGGATACTACCTCATACCTGCCAGAATGGTTATTATAAAAAAGATAGGGAAGAATTGGAACCTTTGTACAGTGTTGGTGAGCATGTAAAATGGTGCATCCACTATGGAAGACAGGATGGAAGTTTCTCAAAAAATTAAAAATAGAAATACCTACCACATGATTCAAATTCTGGGTTTTTATCCAAAAGAATTGAAATCAGGATCTTGAAGGGACATTTATACTACCATGTTCATTGCAGCACTATTTACAATACTCAAGATATGGAAACAATCTATCCATCAATACATAAGTGAGTAAAGAAAATGTGTGTGTGTGTGTGTGTGTGTGTGTGTGTGTATGATAGAATACAATTCAGCCTTAAAAAAGATGGAGAATCTACAATATGTGACAACATGAATGAACCTTGAGGAATATGTTAAGTGGAATAAGCCAGTTACACAGAGACAAATAGTGCATGATTCCACTTTTATGTGGTTAAAAAAAAAATTATAGAATCAAGGAGTGGAATGATGGTTGCCATTCCGAGTGGAATGATGGTTGCCCCTGGGTGGGGGTAAATGTAGAGTTACTAATCAACAGGCATTAAGTTTCATTTAAGCGAGATATATTCTAGATATCTTCTGTACAACATTTTATCTATAATCAACAATGGTATGCTTAAAATTTCGTTAAGAGGGTAGATCTTATGTTAAGTGTTCTTACTACAATAAAGTAAAATTAAGGAAAAAACCCCTCCTGAGATTTTAATTTTGATTACGTTGAATCTAAAAATCTGTTTAGGGGGAACAAATTTTTACAATATTGAGTCTTCTAATACATAAATATGAAATATACCTCCATTTATTTAGGTCCTTAATTTTTCTTCACAATATTTTATAGTTTTCTGTGTGGAACTCTTAACACAGCTTTCATTAGAGTTATTCCAAGGTATTTGGTATTTTTTGAAGCCATTTTAAATGATATCTACAATTAATGCCATATCTATCACCAAAGTCCCCCTTTGGGAAAGAGACTTATTCCATCAACTGCTGAGAGTGCTGCTAGGAGACCTCTCAGTTGACAGGCCCCTTTTGAATTTGTCTTGGTTGAAGAAAACTGGCTCACCCATTGAGATGCCACCTTTCAGGGCATCCCACATCCAATGACTGATCAATTAGGAGGTATAAAGGCTTGCCCCTTCCCCCTAAATCCAGAAAACTTTGAAGGACCATACCAGCTCCAGAGCTCCCTATGATTTTGCCTATGGCCATTTGGGGATTGCTTTTTTCCTTTCTCTTGCACATGTTGAACCTCCAAAAATTAGGAAATAAAAGTCCTGCATAGTAATTTATGTCTCCCAGTCTGCTTCGCAGGAAAACCAACCTGGGACCATATTATTTTAAAATCTCATTTTTAAATCACTTCTGGCTGATGCTTAGAAATCTATTTTATTTTTATATGTTGACTTGGTATCCAGCATCTTGCTGAACTCATTAATCCTAATAAATTATCTGTTAGGTTCTTTTGGATTTTCTGCATACACTATTAAATTATTTGTGACAAATGACAAGTTTCATTTCTTTCTTTTCCAATATTTGTACTTAAAAATTTTTTCTTATTGTACTAGTTTGAGCCTTCAGAACAACATCAAATAGAATTAGTGATGGTAGGCATCCTTATCCTATTCCCAATCTCAGAGGGAAAAGCTTTTAACATTTTACTGTTAGGTATGATGTTTGTTGTAGTTTTTTTTTTAAGATAGCCTTTATAAATTTAAAAGTTCTTTTTTAGTCCTAGTTTACTAAGAGTTATTTTTAATAATAAATGGACATAACACTCTATCAGTGGCTTTCCTGCATTTATTGAGATACTCATAGGATTTCCCCCCTTTATTCACTTAATGTAGTATTAAACTTACCTTGCACTTGTGGAGTAAACCATACTTTGTCTCAGTGTATTGTTCATTTTATATATTGCTAGGCTTGGTTTGTTAATATTTCATTGAGGGTCCTTGCATCTATATACATGAGCAAGATTAGCTTGTAATTTCCCTTTTGTATCAGGTTTGGGCAAGGTTATAATGTTCTTATAAAAATTAGTTGAAAATGTTTTTAAAAAATTTTTTGTCTATAAGAGTTTATGTAATATTAAAAATATTTCTTCCTTAAATATTTGGTAGAATTGGTGAAACACCTGGGCCTGGAATTTTGAGAGGGAAAGAAGGAAGAAAGAACTCTAGATTTGATAACTTAATAGATATAAGATTTTCAGATTTTGTTTTTACTTATGTCAGTTTAAATAAGTTTTATGTTCTGAGAATTTGTTTACTTCAGTAAAAAATTTTAAGTTTATTTACATGAAGAATTTCATGATATCCTCACTATATAACATAGCTTACCATTATAACCATTTTAACTGTACAGGTCCGTGGTATGAAGTACATTCACAACATTGTGTACCCATCACCACTATTTTCAGAACTCTTTCATCCTCCCAAACAGAGATTCTGTACCCATTAAACAATAACTCCCTATTCCCCTGCCCCCGGTCCCTGGGAAGCTCTATTCTTCTTTTTTCTCTTGAATTTGCCTATTCTAGGTACCTCATGTAAGTAAAATCATACAATATTTGTTATTTTTTGTCTCTTATTTCACTTAGCATAAGGTTTTTAGGATTCATTGATGTTGTCACATGTATCAGAATTTTACCCTTTTTATGGCTGAATAATATTTCTCTGTGTATGTACAATATTTTGTTTATCAATTCATTTGTGATGGACACTTGGATGGTTTGTACTTTTTGGCTAGTATGAATAATGTTGCTTTGAATATTGGTCTACAAGTATCTGTTGTAGTCTCTGCTTTTAGTTCTTTCATGTGGAATTGCTGGATCATATGATAGTTCTTTTTTTTTTAAGATTTTATTTATTTGAGAGAGAGAGAGAATGAGAGATAGAGAGCACGAGAGGGAAGAGGGTCAGAGGGAGAAGCAGACTCCCCGCTGAGCAGGGAGCCCGATGCGGGACTCGATCCCGGGACTCCAGGATCATGACCTGAGCCGAAGGCAGTCGCTTAACCGACTGAGCCACCCAGGCGCCCTCATATGATAGTTCTAATTTGTTTTAAGAACTGCCAAACCGTTTTCCACAGTGACTGCACCATTTTACATAATTACCAGCAATGCACAAGGGTTCCAATTTCTCTATTTGTCACCAACACTTGTTATTTTCTATTTTTTAAAAAATAACTATCCTAATGTGTATGAAGTCTTTTCTCATTGTGGTTATTACCTGTTTTTAAAACTTTGTTTTATAGTAAAGTTTTAAAAACTTTTTAAAAGTTTTTAAATTCCAGTTAGTTAACAGTATAATATTAGTTTCAGGTGTAGAATTTAGTGATCCATCACTTTCATAGACCACTTGGTGCTCATCACAAGTGTACGCCTTAATCTACTGACCTATTTAACCATCCCCCCCCCCGCCCACCTCCCTTCTGGTAACCATTAGTTTGTTCTCTATAGTTAAGGGTCTGTTTCTTGGTTTTCCTTTTTCTCTCCCCTATGTTCATTTATTTTGTTTTTTAATTCCACAGATGAATGAGATCATATGGTATTTGTCTTTCTCTGACTGACTTATTTTGCTTAGCGTAATACTCTCTAGCTCTATGGACATCATTGCAAACAGAAAAATTTCATTCTTTTATTATTATGGCTGAGTAATATTCCATTGTGTGTGTGTGTGTGTATATATATATATATATATATATATATATATATATATATATATATACCACTTCTTTATCCGTTCATCAGTTAATGGACATTTGGGTGCTTTCCTTAATTTAGCTATTGTTGATAATGCTGCTATAAATGTCGGGGTGCATGTATCCCTCTGAATTAGTATTTTTGTACTCTTTGGGTAAATATCTAGTAATGCAGTTGCTGGATCGTAGGGTAATTTTAGTTTTAACTTTTTGAGGAACCTCCATACTGTTGTCCAAAGTGGTTGTACCAGTTTGCATTCCCACCAACAATGTAAGAGTGTTCCATTTTCTCCTCATCCTCACCAACACCTGTTGTTTCCTGTGTTGTTAATTTTAGCCATTCTGACAGGTGTGAGGTGGTATCTCATTGTAGTTTTGAGTTGTATTTCCTTGATGATCAGTGAGGTTTGAGCACATTTTCATGTGTCTGTTGGCCATCTGTATATCTTATTTGGAAATAAAAACTTTGTTTTAAAATAATTACAGATTTAGAGGATCTTACAATGTTGGTACAAAGAGGTAATGTGGACTTTTCAGCCTCTTTCCTCCATTAGTTACATCTTATGTGACTTTAGTACAATATAAAACCCAGGTAATTTACATAGTAATAAAGTATGTGTATGATTCTATCATCTTATGTCATGCAGATTTTTTGTAACCACCATTGACATCAACATACAGAACTATTTAATCACCACAAAAAATATCCCTTGTGCTACCCCTTATATTCACCTATCTTCTTACTCCCCATCATTTCTTACACTAGCAATAAATCTTTTCTCCGTCATCTCTACAATTTTGTCATTTTGGAAATATATACATGGAATCATACAGTGTGTAGCATTTTGAGACAGCCTTTTTTTCCACTTAGTATAATGCCCTTGAGATTCACACAACTTTTTACATGTATTAGCAGTTTGTGTATGATAGTGTGTTTTAATCATTGGCTTCTAATCTGTATGATCTGTAGTTTTGTCCCCTTTTCATTTCAATACTATTGGTGTGCACTCTTGTTCTTGGTTAGTCTTACCAGAGATTTATCAGTTTTATTAGTTGATCTACACTATTGATTGTTTTCTATTTCATTAATTTCTGCTCTTTTAAATTTTCTTATTTCTACCTTTGTTGGCTTTAATTTGCTTATTTAAAAAATTGTTGAGAAGATACTTAAATCATTCTTTTTTTAAATTTTTAAAAAAATTTTTAAAAGATTTTATTTATTTGAGTGAAAGAGAGAAAGAGTAAGTACACAAACGGAGGGAGGGGCAGAGAAAGAGGGAGAGGCCAACTCCCCACTAAGCAGGGAGCCCTATGTGGGGCTGGATCCAAGGACCCTGAGATCATGACCTGAGCCAAAGGCAGACCCTTAATGGACTGACCCACCCAGGTGTTCCAGTCAGTCTTTTTAATTTTTTTTTTAAGATTTTATTTATTTGAGAGAGAGAGTGAGAGAGAGACAGAGCACGAGAGGGGGGAAGGTCAGAGGGAGAAGCAGACTCCCCGCTGAGCTGGTAGCCCAATGTGGGGCTTGATCCCAGGACCCTGAGATCATGACCTGAGCTGAAGGCATACGCTTAACCGACTGAGCCACCCAGGTGCCCCTCATTCTTCTTTTTTAAAGATTTTATTTATTTATTTATTTATTTGACACAGAGAGACACAGCGAGAGAGGGAACACAAGCAGGGGGAGCAGGAGAGGGAGAAGCAGGCTTCCCACTGAGCAGGGATCCTGATGCGGGGCTTGATCCCGGATCATGACCTGAGCTGAAGGCAGACACTTAATGACTGAGCCACCCAGGCACCCTCATTCTTCTTTTTTAATATGTGCATTTTAGAGTACAAATTTCCCTCTAGGTGCAGTTCTTGCATGTCACATACGTTTTGATATGCTGTAGTTTTATCATTCAATATAAAGAATATTTTTGGTTTTCCACTGTAGTTTCTTCTTTAGTCATTTTAAGTGTATGTATTGATTTCCAAACATAATTTTCTGGTTATCTTTTTGTTACTGATTTTCTGCTTAATTCCACTGTGGGTAGAGAACATCTTTGTGTGATTTGAAGTATTTGTTATTAATGGCCAATTTATGGCCCAGCATGTAGTCAGTTTTTATAAATGCTCCGTGTGTACTTGAAGGAATGTATGTCCTGTAGTGTAGGGCTATTTACTTACCAAACAGGTGAAATTGTGTTCTTCAAATAATTTTTGCTCTTTCTGATTTTGTTTACTCATTCTATCAGTTGCTGAGATATTTGTGTGAAAAATCTCTCATGATAATTATGTATTTATCCATGTCTTCTTTTATTTTTTATTTTTATTTTTTAAATTTAAATTCAATTAGCCAACATATAGTACATCATTAGTTTTAGACGTTGTGTTCAGTGATTCATCAGTTGCGTATAACACCCAGTGCTCATCACAACATGTGCCCTCCTTAATGCCTATCACCCAGTTACCCCATTCCCCCACCCACCACCCCTTCCGCAACCCTCAGTTTGTTTCCCAGAGTCAAGAGTCTCTCATTTGTCTCCCTCCCTGATTTCTTCCGTTTTCCCTCCCTTCCCCTATGATCCTCTGCACTATTTCTTATAGTCCATATATGAGTGAAACCGTATGATAATTGTCTTTCTCTGATTGACTTACTTCACTTAGCATAATATCCTCTAGTTCCATCTATGTTGATGTAAATGGTAGTTATTTATCCTTTCTGATGGCTGAGTAATATTCCATTGTATATATGAACCATATCTTCTTTATCCATTCATCTGTTGAAGAACATCTTGGCTCCTTCCACAGTTCAGCTATTGTGGACATTGCTGCTATGAACACTGGGTTTCATGTGCCCCTTCGGATCACTACATCTGTATCTTTGGGGTAAACACCCAGTGGTGCAATTGCTAAGTCATAGGGTAGCTCTCTTTTTAACTTCTTGAGGAACCTCCATAGTGTTTTCTAGAGTGGCTGTACCAGCTTGCATTTCCTCCAACAGTGTAAGGGGGTTCCCCTGTCTCTACATCCTCGCCAACTTTTGTTGTTCTCTGTCTTGTTAATTTTGGCCATTCTGCCTAGTGTAAGGTAGTATCTCATTGTGGTTTTGATTTATATTTGCCTGGTGACAAATGATGTGGAGCAGTTTTTGATGTGTCTGTTGGCCATCTGGATGTCTTCTTTGGAGAAGTGTCTGTTCATGTCTTCTGCCCATTTTTTGACTTACTTGTTTTTTGGTGTTGAATTTGAGAAGTTCTTTATAGATCTTGGATACCAGCCCCTTATGTGTAAATGTCATTTACAAATATCTTCTCCCATTCTGTAAGTTGCCTTTTAGTTTTGTTGGCTGTTTCCTTTGCTGTGCAGAAGCTTTTTATCCTGATGAAGTTCCAATAGTTCATTTTTGCTTTTGTTTCCCTTACCTTTAGAGATGTGTCTTGCAAGAAGTTGCCACAGCCAGGGTCGAAGAGGTTACTGCCTGTGTTCTCCTCTAGGATTTTGATTGATTCCTGTCTTACATTTAGGTCTTTTATGCATTTTGAGTTTATCTTTGTGTATGGTATAAGAGAATGGTCTAGTTTCATTCTTCTCCATGTGGCTGTCCAGTTCTCCCAGCACCATTTATTGAAGAAACTGTCTTTTTTCCATTGGATATTCTTTCCTGCTTTGTTGAAGATTAGTTGGCCATAGAGTTGTGCGTTCATTTCTGGGTTCTCTTTTCTGTTCCATTGATTTATGTGTGTGCTTTTGTGCCAGTACCTTGCTGTCTTGATGATTACAGCTTTGCAGTATAGCTTGAAGTCAGGCACCGTGATGCCTCCATCTTTGTTTTTTTTTGTTTGTTTGTTTGTTTGTTTTTTAACATTCCCCTGGCGATTCAGGGTCTTTTCTGGTTCCATACAAATTTTAGGATTGTTTGTTCCAGCTCTGTGAAAAATGTCAATGGTATTTTGATAGGGATTGCATTGAATGTGTAGATTGCTCTGGGCAGCATAGACATTTTAACAATATTCTTCCAGTCCATGAGCATGGAATGTTTTTCCATCTCTTTGTGTCTTCATTTTTTTTCATAATTGTTCTATAGTTTTTAGGGTACAGATCCTTTACCTGTTTGGTTAAGCTTATTCCTAGTTATCTTTGGGTTTTTGGTGCAATTGTAAATGGGATCGATTCCTTAATTTCTTTCTGCAGTCACGTTGTTAGTGTATAGAAATGCAACTGATTTCTGTGCATTGATTTTGTATCCTGCCACATTGCTGAATTGCTGTATGAGTTCTAGCAATTTTGGGGTGAAGTCTTTGGGTTTTCCACATAAAGTATCATGTCATCTGTGAAGAGTGAGAGTTTGACGACTTCTTCGCCACTTTGAATGCCTTTTATTTCTTTTTGTTGTCTGATTGCTGAGGCTGGGACTTCTAGTAGTATGTTGAAAAATAGTGGTGAGAGTGAGCATCCCTGTTGTGTTCCTGACCTTAACTCTCAATTTTTCCCCATTGAGAATGATATTCACTGTGGGCTTTTCTTAGATGGCTTTTATGATATTGAGTTATATTCCCTCAATCCCTATACTTTGAAGAGTTTTAATCAAGAAAGGTTGCTGTATTTTGTCAAATGCTTTTCTGCATCAATTGAGAGGATCATATGGTTCTTGTCTTTTTTTTTTTAATTAATATGATCTGTCATGTTGATGGATTTGCGAATGTTGAACCACCCTTACATCCCAGGAATAAATCCCACTTGGTCATGGTGAATAATCCTTTTGTTGTACTGTTGGATCCTATTGGCTAGTATCTTGGTGAGCATTTTGGCATCCATGTTCATTAGGGAGATTGGTTTGTAATTCTCCTTTTTGGTGGGGTCTTTGGTTTATTCATGTCTTCTTTTAGTTCTGATAGTTTTTGATTCACATATTTTGAGATTATGTTATTTGGTGAATACAAATTTAGAACAGTTGTATCTTCCTTTTGAATAGAAGGAAGCTTTTATTATGAAATGTCCCTCTTTATAGTAATGCTTTTTACCTTAACGTCTACATTGTTTGATATTAATGGTGCTACTTTATGTGGATACCTTTTGCATGATATGTCTTCCATCTTTTAAAACTTTAAGCTTTCCATATGTTTTAAATATACTTTTCATAAACAGACAGTTTTCTTTTTTAATTTAGTCTGTGGAACTGGCACATTTAATCAATTTTAAATTAATGTAATTAATTATATATTTGGCTCTAAATATACCCTCATACTCTTTGTATTCTATTTTTACCCTTTATTCATCATTTCTTTCTTTCCTTCCCAAGTTTCAGTTTGGGATAATTTCCTTTTACTCTAATAACACCCTTTAACATTCCCTTTAGTGTCTATCTGCTGCTGATAAGTTTTTTTAGTTTTTGTTTGTCTGAAAATGTCTTTCATATTTTCACTTTTGTCATTTCACCTTTTTTTTAAAAAAATATATTTATTTTTAGAGAGAGAGAGTGCATGAGCCGAGGATGGGGCAGAGGGAGAGGGAGGGAGGGAAGGAGGGTGGAAGAGAGGGCGGGAGGGAGGGAGGGAGGGAGGGAGAGGGAGAGAGAGAGAGAAAGAAAGAAAAGAAGAGAAATAAAAGGAAGAAAAGAAAAAAAGAAGCATACTCTCCACTGAGTACAGAGCCTGACATGGGGCTTGATCTCATGATCCTAGGATCATGACCTGAGCCGTAATCCAGAATCAGATACCCAATGGACTGAGCCACGCAAGCACCCCTCACCTTTATTTTCGAAGGACATTTTTTACTGGATATGTAATTATAGCTTAGCTATTTTTCTTTCAAAATGTTAAAGATACTATATCAATGATTAAAGCTCTCCATTATTTCTGTTGGAAGATTTTTATATTTGCTTTTCTGAAGGTAATGTGTCTTTTTGACCTACTGATTTTGAGGTTTCTCTTTATCTTTGGGTTTTGTTTTTGGCTTTTAAAATTTTTATTTTAATTCCAATTAGGTAACATACAATGTTATATTAGTTTCAGGTGTAAAATATAGTGATTCCACAATTCCATACAATACCCAGTGCTCATCACTACAATGCACTACAGTGTACTCCTTGATCCCCATCACCTATTTAACCCATCTCCCCACCATCATCACCTGGTAACTATCAGTTTCTTCTCTATACGTAAGAGTCTTTCTTGATTTGTCTTTTTTTCCTTTGCTTGTTTTGCCTTTTAAATTCCACATATGAGTGAAATCATATGGTATTTGTCTTTGACTGACTTATGTCACTTTGGATTATACTCTGTAACTCCATCCATGTCATTGCAAATGGCAAGATATCATTCTTTTTTATGGCTGAATATTCAATTATATACATATATAATGGAATATATACATATTATATATATACGCATATATACATGTATATACATATATATTTCATTATGTATACACACACACACACACACACACACATCACCTTTATCCATTCATCAATTAGTGGACACTTGGGCTGCTTTCATAATTTGCTATTGTAAATAATGTGATAAACATAGCGATGCAGGTATCCCTTTGAATTAGTGGTTTTTTAGTCTTTGGATAAATGCCCAATTGTGTGATTGCTGGATGTTAGGGTAGTTCTACTTTTAAGTTGTTGAGGAACCTCCATAGTGTTTTCAGAGTGCCTACACCAGTTTGCATTCCCACCAACAGTGCATGAGTGTTCCTATTTCTCCACAGCCTCACAACACCTCTTGTTTCTTGTGTTGTTGATTTTAGCCATTCTGATAAGTGTGAGGTAATACCTTATTGTAGTTTTGATTTGCATTACCCTGATTGTAAGTAATGATGAACAGTTGTTCATTTCTCTGTTGGCCAGCTGTATGTCTTCTTTGAGGAAATCTTTGTTCACATCTTCTGTCCATTTTTTAATTGGATCCTTAGTTTTTTTTTTTTTTTTTTGGTGTTGAATTGTATAAGTTCTTTACATATTTTTGATACTGTCTCTTCACCAGATATGTTATTTGCAAATATCTTCTTCCATTCCATAGGTTGCCTTTTAATTTGGCAGATTGTTTTCTTCTCTCTGCAGAAGCTTTTTATTTTGATGTAGTCCCGATGGTTTACTTTTGCTTTTGTTTCCCTTGTCTCAGGAGACATATCTACAAAGGAGTTCCTAGGGCCAGTGTCAAAGAAGTTATTGCCTCTGTTCTCTTCTAGGATTTTTATGGTTTCAGGTCTCACATTTAGGTCTTTAATCCATTTTGAATCTATTTTTGTGTATGGTTTAAGAAAGTGGTCCAGTTTCATTCTTTTGTGTGTTGCTGTCCAGTTTTTCCCAACACTGTTGATGAGACTTTTTCCCATTGGATATTCTTTCCTACTTTGTCAAAGATTAATTGACCATATAATTGTGGGTTCATTTCTGGGTTTTCTTTTTTTAAGGTTTTACTTATTTATTTGACATCTGGTCCTGGAGTTTTATTTGCTGGGTGTTTTTTGATTACTGATTCAATATCTTTGCTGGTTATCACTCTGCTCAAATTTCCTTTTTCTTCCTACTTCAGCTTTGGTAGGGTATATGTTTCTAGGAATTTATGCATTTCTTCTATTTTGTCCAGTTTGTTGGCATATAGTTTTTCATAATATACTCTTATAATTGTATTTCTTTGGTGTTGGTTGTTATTTCTCTTTTCTCTTTTGTTTCATGTTTATCTCCTTCCTTTCTCTTTTTTTTCTTGATAAGTCTGTCTAGAAGTTTACCAATTTTTAACATTTTTTTCAATGAACCCACTCCCGGTTTTATTGATCTGTTCTTTTTGTTTTTGTTTTTTTAGTTTCCACATTTATTTCTGCTCTAATCTTTATTATTTTCTTCCTTCTGCTGGCTATAGGCTTCATTTGTTGTTTTTCTAGCTCCTTCAGGTGTCAAATTAGGTTGTTTGAGATTTTTCTTGCTTCTTGAAGTAGGCCTGTATTGCTACAAACTTACCTCTTCTAACCACTTTCACTGCATCCCAAAGATTTTTGGACCATTTTGTTTTAATTTTCATTTGTTTCTATGTATTTTTTTTTTTGAAAGAGAGCATGAGTTGGGGGGACAGGGACAGAGGGAGAGGGAAAAAGAGAATCTTAAGCAGGCTCCATGCCCAGAACAGAGCTCAACATAGGGCTTGATCTCACAGCCCTGAGATCATGACCTGAGCTGAAATCAAGAGTTGGTTGTTTAATTGAGCCACCCAGGTGCCCCTCTGTGTACTGTATTAATTTTTTTTAATTTCCTGGTTGACCCATTCATTTTTTAGTAGCATGTTATCTAACTTCCATTTATTTGTGGGCTTCCCAGATTTTTTTCTCATGTTTGACTTCTAATATCATAACACTGTGGTCAGAAGATATGCATCTTCTTGAATTTGTTGAGGGTTGTTCTGTGACCTAATATGTGATCTGTTCTGGGGGCTGTTCCATGTGCACTTGAAAAGAAGGTGTATTCTGCTGTTTTAGGATGGAATGTTCTGAATATATCTGTTAAATCCATCTGGTCTAGTGTATCATTCAAAGCCACTGTTTCCTTGCTTATTTTCTGTGTTGGTGATCTCTCCATTGATATCAGAGGGGTGTTAAAAGTCCCCTATTATTATTGTATTATTATCATTTACTTTCTTTATTTTTATTATTGTTTTATGTATTTGGGTGCTCCTATGTTGGGTGCATAAATATTTACAATTGTTGTATCTTCTTGCCTGATTGTCCCCTTTATTACTATATAGTGCCCTTCTTTGATTCTTGTTTCAGTCTTTGTTTTAAAGTTTATTTTGTCGGGGGAAAAAAGTATTGCTACACTGGGTTTCTTTTGACATCCCTGGGTGTGATAGATTTTGTCCCCTCACTTTCAATCTGTAGGTGTCTTTAGGTCTAAAATTAGTCTATTGTTGGCAGCATATAGACATGTCTTTTTTCATTTATTCTGTCACCCTATATGTTTTGACTGGAACATTTAGGTCATTTACATTTAAAATAATTGATATGTATTTATTGGCATTTTTATTATTTGTTTTGTTGTTTCTGAAGGTTTTCTTTGGTCCTTTCTTGGGTCTTTTTCTCTTTCATGGTTTGCCAGTATTTTTTTAGTGATAATATATGCATTTCCTTCTTTTTATTATTTGCATATTTATTACTGTTTTTTGGATATATGGTTACCATTAGATTTTTATATAACCTGCATATAGAAACTCTATTAAGTTCATGGTCATTTAAGTTTGAACCCATTCTTTACTCTTCTCCTCCCCACACTTAGGTGTATGTGGTCATGTTTAAATCCTTTATTTTGAGAGATCCTTAACTGTTTTGTTTTTTTTTACAGAAATATTCCTTTTTACTGCTTTTATGTTTTCTACTTTTGTACTGTCACTTTTGGTATTTGCACTCAGTCCCCTTTATTATTTAATTTTTAAAATTTAGTATTTCTTACAGGTCTGGTTTAGTGGTCACGAGCTCCTTTAGTTTTTTGTTTTTTGTTTTTTGTTTTTTTTGTCTGGGAAACTCTATCTCTCTTTGTATTCTGAATGCTAGGCTTGCTGGATAGAGTATTCTTGCCTGCAAATTTTTCTCATTCAGTACTTTGAATTTGTCATGCCACTCCCTTCTGGCTTATAAAGTTTCTGCTGAAAAGTCCCCTGCTAGCCTTATGGGGTCTCCCTGGTATGTTACCGCCTTCATTTGTCTTGCTGCTTTAAAACGTTTTGCCTTATCAGTATGTTTTGCTAATTTAATTACAGTGTGTCTTGGTGTGGATCTGGTTTTGTTTATTTTGACGGTTGTTCTCTGTGCCTCTTGGATCTGGATATGAGGTTCCTTCCCCAGATTAGGGAAGTTTTCAGCTGTTATTTCTTAAAATAAATGTCCACCTCCTTTTCTCTGTCTTCTTCTTCTGGGACTCCTATAATATGAATGTTACTACGTTTGATGGAGTCACTGAGTTCTCTAAATCTATTCTTGTTTTTCATAATTGTTTTTTGCTCTTTTGGTCACCTTGAGTACTTTCCATTCCTTTGTCTTTTAGGTCATTAATTTGTTTCTCTGCTTCTTCCAGCCTGCTGTTCCATTCTGAGAAGCGTGTTTCTTAATTTCATTTATTGAAGTATGTTAAGGGTCTTATCTCTGTGTTAATGGTCTCAGTCATGTCTTCCACTCTTCTGTCAAGTGAAGTGAGTATCCTTATGATCATTATTTTAAATTCTCTGTCAGGAATGTTACTTATATCTGTTTTCTTAGATCTCTGGCCATGCCTTGTCCTGTTCTTTCATTTGGGACAAATCACTCTGTCTTCTCATTTTGTCTAATTCTCTCTGCCTATTTTTATGTTTTAGGAACATCAGCTATTTTTCCTGATTTTGCAGGTAATGGCCTTATGAAGAATGGGTCCTGTGGTGCACTGCCATAGAGTGTCCCCTCTTCCACAGGGCTTGGTGCTTCTTAGAGTGTCTACAATGTGTGTTGCATGTGCTCTGCTCTTTTTTCCTGGCCACTTTATCCTTCAGGCCAGTTGTCTCAAGGCTCTCTTTGCATGTTATGAGCAGTGTTTTGTCCCTGGGCTGAATGTGGTGCATTTTAACTAGGTGTGCTCTGGTCAGTTTTTGAAATGAGACCTGTTGCCGGTGCCACTGGAACCAAGACTTTGAAAAACTCCTGTATCAGGAGACTTGTTGTGGGAAGGGGTTTGGGCCAGTCTCCTGGGGGAGGGGGCCTGCCATGCTGGCACTGAGGTAAGTGTGACTGGAAGGAGTGACTCCACTGGAGCATGAGGAGCAGGGGCTTGGTGTCCACAAGTTAGGTAACAAGTGTTGGCACTACATTGGTTCTTGCAGATGGCCCTGTGCTTATGCTGAGAGGTGGGGTAGTGAAATGGCACCTGCCAGTTACTTAGTTCCCAGAGGGGTCTCTCCATGAATGCTGCCTCTTTGGAACACACTCAGATGTGTGAATAACCTCCCCACTATGTACCCCAGGCACTCTTAAGTTCGCATTTTTCACACTGTATGTCTGTGGGTCATTTGCTTGCCTTCTCTCCAAGAGTAGTGTGATGCCCTCCAGGCTCTATCCCAGCCAAGCTTCCTGATTTAAATCTCCAGGCTTTAAGCCCTGCTGGTTGCAAGAACTCACGAAATTCAGCCCGTCTTACTTTCCAAGCCAATTGCTTTGGGCATTTTCCCCCATGTGCTCTCCTATGTGCTAGTCTGTCTCTCACCCTTTTCCATGATTACAGCTCCCTCCCTATCACAGTGGGCACTATGTGTCTCTCAAACCACATCTCCACACTTTCTACCTTCTTCAATGTGGTCTCTTCTCTACCTTTAGTTGTGGAATTTGTTTTGCCAGTCTTCAATTTCTGGGGTATTTAGGATGATTTGATAGTTACCTAGTGGTATTCATCAGACAAGATGACCCTAGGATCTTCCAATTCTGCTAATTTTCCAAATGAAAATCTTTATTTTTGTCTTTTAGTCATTTTTCCATGATATGTTTAGGTGTGATTTTCTTTATATTTATCTTCACTGGGGTTGAATCTGTGGCTTGATGTTTTTCTTTTTTTTTTTTGGTCATTTTGAAATATTCCCAGCTATTATCTCTCTAAATGTTATTCCTGCTTTATTATCTCTCTACTCTAAAATTCAGTTACAGTGATTCCTTTGTATCTCTTACGCACTTATATTTTGTCCTTTTTCTCTTTGTGTCACATCCTGGTTATTTTCTTCTGAACTATCATCCAATTCATTGATTCTCTCTTTAGATTTGTCTAATCTATTAAAGTCACCCACTGTATTTTTTTAAATTTCAATTTAATAAACATATACTGTATTATTAGTTTCAGAGGTAGAATTTAGTGATCCATCAGTTGCATACAACACCCAGTGCTCATTATTTCAAGTGCCCTCCTTAATGCCCATCACCCAATTACCCCATCTCCCCACCCACCTCCCCTCTAGGAACCGTCAGTTTGTTTCCTATAGTTAAGAATCTCTTATGATTTGCCTCCCTATGTTTGTCTTATTTTATTTTCCTTGCCTTTCCCTATGTTCATCTGTTTTGTTTCTTAAATCCCACATATGAGTGAAGCCATATGGTATTTGTCTTTCTCTGACTTCCTCTGATTTCTAGAATTTTCATTTTCTAAAAGATTTTATTTGAGAAAGAGAGAGTGCATGTGGGAGCAGGGGGTGGGGCAGAGGGGGAGAAAGAGGGAGAGGGAAAGAATCCCAAGCCGCCTCCATTTGAGCATGGAGCCCAATGTGGGGCTCAGTTCCACAACCCTGAGATTATGACTGGAGCCCAAACCAAGAGGTGGATGCTTAACTGACTGAGCTGCCCAGGTGCCCCTACCATTTTGTTCTTTTTAAAAATAGTGTTCAGGGGCACCTGGGTGGCTCAGTTGGTTAAGTGTCTGCCTTCAGCTTGGGTCATAATCCCAGGGTCCTGGGATCAAGCCCCGCATTGGGCTCCCTGCTCAGTGGGGTGTCTGCTTCTCCCTCTGCCTGCCACTCACCCTGTTTGTTCTCTTTCTCTCTGTCAAATAAATAAATAAAATCTTAAAAAAATAAAAATAGTGTTCAGATCTTTGCCAAATTTTACAATCAGTCTTTTCTCTTTTTTTGAACATATTAGCCACAGTTACTTGAAATTCTTCATCTGGCAACTCAATTATCTCAATCCTTTAAGGTATGTTTCTATTGTCTACTGTTTCTCTTAATTTTCTATTACTTTGCTTTGTTTGCTTATATGCCTGATTAGTTTTGTTTGAGTGGCAGTGTATATGATAAACTATATTAGAAGTGATTTGAAGCGTCAGGTTTTTATTTTTTTTTTTATCTTCATGCAGAAAGGATTTATGTTCACTTCTGGTAGGTGGTTAGGGATACTAGCAATCCATGTCACCTCCTTAGTCCAATCTGAGATTGAGATAATTTGAAGCTGGCCATGTAAAGGCTGATTTACCCTTCCTTTCAGTATCTGTCCTTTCTCAGTTAGAACCCAACATCTGAGGGTTTTCCTACAGTTTGCCTCAGTGTTAGGGCCTGTATTCTAACTTGTTATTTTAGCTCCATGAGCCTTTTAAAAGCTCTGTTGTCTTTCAGTTTACTCCCGTGATTAGCCAATGAGCTGAGGAGAGAAATAGTCTTTCTGAGGGTTGTTTTTGTTTTTTGTTTTTTGTTTTGCATCTTGGCTCCATAATACTTCATTGCCCTATTAGATCTTGGATGACTTCAAATATATACTATTTATATTGCATCCAGTTTTTTGTTGTTGTTGTTTTCAGCAGGAAATTTTGTCTGAATTACCTTGTCTTCCATTATTAGAAGCAGAATCATTTTATCACTTCTTGAAGAGGCATTTATTGATCATCTCATATCTATCAGGCACTATACAAACCAGTGGAGATATAATTATTGAACTGGTTAGAAAGGATTTTTGCCATCATGGAGCTTACAGTCACATGAACAGGCAAATATAATACAATGTGATAATGCAATGTTAAGGTTAATCATAGGATTATCTGGAGCACTAAGTAGGAATACCTGACACAGGCTTTTGAAATCAATGAGCAGTTTCTGGACAAAGCATCTTCTGAGCTTAGATCTGAAAAATAAGTAAGAATTTTCTAGGACAGGACTGTTTTAGGCAGAAGAAATAGCCTGTGCAAAGACCTGGAAGTGAGAGAGAACTTGCCGTATTTAGGGAACTGAAAACTCAGTTGTTGTTGTTTTTTTTTTTTTTTTGGTAAAGATTTTATTTATTTATTTGACAGAGAGAGAGAGACAGCAAAAGCAGGGGAAGTGGGAGAAGGAGAAGCAGGCTTCACGCTGAGTTAGGAGCCCAATGCAGGGCTCGATCCCAGGACCTTGGGATCATGACCTGAGCCGAAGGCAGATGCTTAACTGACTGAGCCACCCAGGCACCCCAACAACTCAGTTTCCATGAAACTACAGTTGTCAAGACAGTGTGGTACTAGCACAAGGATAGGCATATAAGTCAATGGAACAGAATTGATCAGAAACAACCCTCACATTTATGGTTGACTGATTTTTTACAAATATACCAAGACAATTCATTGGGAGAAAAAATACTGTTCAACAAATGGTGCTGGGACATTTGGATATCGAAGTGCAGAAAAATCAAGGGTCATTAGACCCTTGCTGTACACTATACCCTCAAATTAACTCAAAATATACAATAGTGGGGCACCTGGGTAGCACAGTCAGTTAAGAGTCTGCCTTCAGCTTGCTCCTCTCTGTCCCTTTGCCTGCCACTCCCCCTGCTTGTGCTCTCTCTCTCCCTCTCTGTCAAATAAGTAAAATACTTTAAAAAATGCTCTTTAAAAAAATGTACAGGGGTGCCTGGGTGATTCAGTCAGTTAAGCGGCTGCCTTCAGCTTGGGTTGTGATCTCAGCCCCGCACCAGGCTCCCCACTCAGCAAAGAGTCTGCTTCTTCTTCTGCCTCTCCCTCATGTTCTCACTCTCTCTCTCTCTCTGTCAAATAAATAAATAAAATCTTTAAAAAATATGCAATAGTTTTTTTTTAAGATTTTATTTCATTTGCGAGAGAGAGAGAATGAGAGAGAGCACGAGTTGGGGGGAGGAACAAAGGGAGAGGGAGAAGCAGACTCCCTGCTGAGCAGGGAGCCAGATGCTGGGCTCCATCTAGGACCCCAGGATCTTGACCTGAGCTGAAGGCAGATGCTTATCCAACTGAGCCACCCAGGCACCTCTCAAAATGTACAATAGCTTAAAATGTAAATGTAAAAACAATAAAACTTTTAGAAGAAAATATACTAGAAAATCTTCAAGACTAGGCTGGACAAGTCTTGTGTTTGTTGTTTTGGTGTTTGTTAAACACCAAAACAGTGCAAAAAATAGTAAAATTGATAAACTGGATCTCATTAAAATATAAAAACTTTTAAAAAAAATTTAAAAATGAAATAAATGTAGCAGATAAGGAGAAAATATTTGTAAAACACATTCAATAGAGAATTTTATCCAGAATTTTACAAAGGACTTTTGGAACACAATAAGATAAACCAAACACAAAACAGTCAAAAGATATAAACAAATATTTCAGCTCAGAAGATATTCAAATTGCTAAATAAATACACGAAAAGATATTTGACATCATTATCCATCAGGGAAATGCAAATTAAAACCACAATGGAGAAAATTACCACATGATCTCACTTATATGAGGAATCCAACAACAACAGCAAAACCCAAGCTCATAGATATAAGAACAGATTGGTGGTTGCCAGAGGTGGAGGGTGGAGGGTGGGCGTAATGGGTGAAGGAAGCCAAAAGGTACAATCTTCCAGTTATAAAATAAATGAGTCATGGGGATGTAATGTACAGCATGGTGACTATATTTAATAATACTGTATTTCATATTTGAATGTTGCTAAAAGAATAGATCTTAAAAGTTCTCATCACAAAAAGAAATTTCTGTAACTATGGTGACAGTTGTTAACTAGACTTACTGTGGTGATCATTTCACGATATATACAAATATCAAATCATTATGTACAGCTGAAAGTAATGTAATGTTTTATGTCAATTATACCTCAATAAAAATAATAAACATTGTTTTAAAACCGCAATAGTGATACCATTTCACATTCACTACAGTGGCTATAGTGAAAAAGACAATTACACATGGAGATGTAGAGAAATGAAAACCCTCATAAGTTGCTGGTGGGAATGTAAAATGATGTAACTGTTTAAATAACAGTTTGGCACTTCCTCAGTAAGTTAACATAGAGTGACCGTATGATCCAGCGATTCTTATCCTAGGTATATATCCAAGATAAATGAGAGCATATATGTTCACCCAAAAACCTCTAAAGAAATGTTTATAGCAGCATTTTGATAGCCCAAAAGTGTAATCAACCCAAATGTCTAATGGAAAAATATAATGTGGGATAATATTTTCTACAATGGAACATTATTCACTTATAAAAAGGAATGAAGGAAGTACAGATACATGTTATAGTGTAGATGAACTTCAAAAATATACCAAGTGAAAGAAACCAGTCACAAAACACATAATGTATGATTCCATTTATATGCAATATCTAGAATAGGAAGACCTGGTGCCCAGTTTGGTTTCTGTGTCTCAAATGGAAATAATCCCCTGGGTTTGGGACAAACAAATATGTAGAGACAAAAATTAGATCAGTGGATACCTGGGCCAGCTGGATGGAATGGGAATTAAGTGAATATGGGCATGAGGGAGTTTACTGAGGGAACCTGTTGGAGGGATTAAAATATTTTAAAACTGATTTAGTACAGTCAGGGTGGTGGCAGTGGAACTAGAAGAAAAGAAATAGTGCAAGAGATATCATGGTTATAGAATTTGGTGAAGTTACTATAAATCATTGACTTGTACACTTAAAATGGATGAATTCTATGATATGCAAATTTTATCTAAATCTGTTATTTTAAAAAGTGGCACATGGAATATGGTCAATAAACGTGTAGAAGGTAGTTGTTTCTGAATGATACCTATCTTTAGAGGAAGAGAATCTTCAAGACTGTTCATCTCAGTGACCCTCAGACTTCTCTCTCATTAATCAGTGTGCCCAGGATCCCAACATAGATTCAGTTCAGAAGCTCTAGGGGTGGACATTTAGTCGTGTATAATTTTTTAAAAGCTCTCTGGGTGATTCTGGTGTGCACACTTGGGTAAGAATCTGTAATTTATGGAATTGTGAATGGCTTGGTATGATTAGAACCTAGAGTTCATGTGTCCAATGGCTTTTTGCATTAGAATGGGCATACAGGAAGCAAGGATCTTGGCCCAAAATGATCTCTGTCTCCATCTCACTCTTTCTGATAGAAATATTCCTAGATCCTACTTAGAATTTTTTTTACCAGAATTGTAGGGTTAAAATATATTATACAGATTGTCATTTGCAGTGGTTCTTAACCACAGGTTCTTAATCCACAGGATGCATTAGGGAACTTTTTCAAATGCACATGTCCCTGGCCACACTCAGACATACATCATCAGAGCCTTTAGAGTGGGAACATGAACATATATTGTTAGGGAAAAGAAAAGGCTTCCTCAATGATGCTGATGCTCATTCCATTTGAGAACTAATGCTCTAAAGGAAGGAATAAAGCAAGAGTATAAATGAGATAATTATTTTCCTATGCCTAACTTCACCTCCCCTGTTATGGCTTATTTGGTCTTTATCTGTAATACTGGGACTACTTTTGAAGACCACTGGACCATAAGCATGGGTGGTAGTGGATGCTTAATGAACATCTCTATGGAATACCGTTTGGGAAATAAACTTATAAACTCTGTATTTGGGGGGAGAGGGGTTTCAATCGCTAGTTTCTAAGCTAGATGATAGTCCTGTGTGCTTGGAATAGCCAAGTGATGAAGGTGGTTCCCTGTATCCTGTGGCTTTATGGAGATTTCCCTGCTGCTAGCTGCTGAAGCCATTTTAAAATAATAGACTGTTGAGTAATCTTCTCTATGCATATCCATCTGTCAATGGGCCTGCACTTCAGAGATGAAGAGTAATTTTTATTGGAGTGATGGCATACAGCAGGGGTTGAAACTAAACAGCCAAAATGAAATTGATTTTCAAAAGGAGATTACTTCTGAATTTTATGTAGTGTTTTGTGGATCATTATTCTTGTTTTATCTTGCAATACCAATGGCCTACAGGGGCAACAAAATATTGAACATTAGTAGGGTTTTGGATTAATTCACAAGGCTCTGTGCCTAGAAGCACTGCATGCTTCTAAAGCACTTTTTGCTTGGGCTGGGGAAACTATTGAGGTTTATTGTGGAAGGAAGATTCTTAACACTTGTCATAGTCAGACTCAGGGAGAAGGAAGAGGAGCAGAGTTCAGGGGTTCTCTTGACTCAACCATCACTTCGCTGAGTCCATATTATGTACAGGACACATTGATAGTGGGGATTCTATTCCTCAAAGCTGATTTAGCTAAGAAAGACTCAACCAAGGAATGCAAACCTCTTTTGTTTTTAATGATGTTGGACAAATCCTTTTGGTGCAGTTTGTTTCTGCTTGGATTTCCAGCTGACATCTCAAATTCAATAAATTAAACTGAACTCATCTCCGTTCTTCCCACCTCCCACCACACACACCGAATTTTACAAAATTAAACCCTAGTTTCATTCTCTCATTCACTCAGGCATAAAGCCTTAGAGGTTTTTTTTTATTTTTAAATTTAGTAATCAATTGCTAAGTTGATTCATACTTTGTGGAGTTGATTTATGCTATTCATGATGTCTCTTGCATCACCCCCTTTCTTTTCGGTCCCACTGCTACCACTCTGGTTATGTTTGGCTTAGATGATCTTCAAGGTTTCTCCCAACCAAGAAAATTTGTGATTCTACCTTAGTTCCTTTTTTACCTCACTCCTGCAGTGGTTATCCAGTTGAGAGTTGCTTTGTTCTCTACTCCATATGCATACCTCAATGAGATTTTTTTTTCCAAGTGTCACTTTGTCATGTCACCCCCTTCTTAATCTTTTATATCTCTCACTGCCACTGTTCAAACTTTTTAAACTGGCATTTCAAGCCTCTCTGTAATCAGGCCTCAGATGCTCTGCCACTCTTCTTGCTACTCTCCATCTGAACCCTGTTCCATCCATATTGGTCCATTCACAGACCTCTCACATTCTGGACTTGGTTTACCCAATCCTCAAAGTAGAATGTCCTTCCCTCCAACCTACCTCCTGAATTCCTTAAGGTCCTTCACAGCTCAGCTTAAACCTTACCACTTCAGTAAATTCTTCCCTGTCCATCCATCTCAACACTTTGCTATATGCCTTATTTGGCACTGTGTTGTGTTGTGGGCTATCTTCACTTAGGTGATTAGCACACTTCCTCAACTAGAGGAAAAGTTGTGAAGGCAGAGAGTGGGTCTTAGACTTTGTAGCTCCTACAACTAAACTGATCTGTACTCTTTAGTTAAAATTGAAAGTAAATCTCGATGGGCACCTGGGTGGCTCAGTCGGTTAAGCAGCTACCTTCCGCTCAGGTCATGATCCCAGGGTCCTGGCATTGAGTCCCGCATCAGGCTCCCTGCTTATCAGGAGTCTGCCCCTCCTACCTCTCCCCCCTGCTCTTTATCTCTCTCTCTCTCTCTCAAATAAATAAAATCTTTAAGAAAAGAAAGTAAATCTTGATATTAAAACATTCTCCTTAATATTGGACTCTAAAACACAGTTGTGCACATTTATTGAGGGTAATATCATGCTACCTTAGGATATGGTGATTTTTAATGGTGTCTGTCACTAAAGCTTCTTTCCTTTTAGAGCCCTGCTTAAGGTCAAACACTCTCACAAAAAGCATATTGGACTGTAGAGCCTCTACCCTCAATTTTTTTCATCCTTCAAATCTTTAAAAGCCTCTCACATAGCATTCATATTCCACTTTGGCCTTCTGCGTACTTCTTGATTCCCTCAACCTAGCAAGTCCTTGCCTTTACAATTCTTCTGTAATTAATTTCCCCCGTAGACTAGTAAAGTTACCTGAATTTCTTGATCTTTGTATTCTAACTGATTTGTCGGGTCACTGGAGACTCCATACCCAAGTTTCCTTTAAAGTTGAAAACCCTTCCTCATCATGCATCAGAGTTCCTAAACTTCTTTTTTGTAATTTTTTTTAAAGATTTTATTCCATATATACAATGGAATATTACTCAGCCATCAGAAAGGATGAATACCCAACTTTTACATCAACATGGATGGGACTGGAGGAGATTATGCTAAGTGAAATAAGTCAAGCAGAGAAAGATAATTATATGGTTTCAGTCATATGTGGAACATAAGGAGTAACACTGAGGACATTAGGGGAAGGAAGGGAAAACTGAAGGGAGGGAAATCAGAGTGGAAGATGAATCATGACAGACTATGGACTCTGAGAAACAAACTGAGGGTTTTAGAGGGGAGGGGGGTGGGGGGATGGGTTAGCCCGGTGATGGGTATTAAGGAGGGCACGTATTGCATGGGGCACTGGGTGTTATACAGAAACAATGAATCATGGAACACTACATCAAAAACTAATGATGTACTCTATGGTGACTAACAATAAAAAAAAGATTTTATTTGAGAGAGCATGCAATCGAGATGGCAGAAGCAAGGGGAGCAGCAGAGGGAGAAGGAGAAGTAGACTCACCCCTGAGCAGGGAGCTGGATGCGGGGCTCGATCCCAAGACCCTAGGATCATGACCTGAGCCAAAGGCAGCTGCTCAACCAACTGAGCCCCCTAGCCCCCCCTTTTTTTAAAGATTTAATCTTTTTTGTAATTTTTTTTGTATTTTTAACAGTATCTCATTTAATGTGTAACTATGGGTGAACACTTAAGGCCTCTATATCTAGTATAACACAAAATATGCCAGTGTTCCAAATAATAAAGGCCTAGGAAAAATCAGGGTTGTGGTTAGGAGTGTGTGTGTGAGAGAGAGAGAGAGAATAAACGAGAAGAGACTGTGTGTATGCCTTTAAGTATTAAACACTGGAATTCTGTCCATTGGGAGATGTATTATATATCACAACTGTGTAGGTAATTTAATTTTGCCTTTTGACATCATCCCAGCAAGAGCAATTTCAGTGTTTTCTTCATTTCTAGTAGGACTCAAAGCATATGGTTTATGACCTGAGGATAATGACATTATAAGGTTATATTTACCAACCATAGACAAGGGGTATGTAGATTGAAATTTGTGCCATTAAATTATTAAATTAAATAATTGCTCTGTACCTACTATGTACCAAGAATTTCTAGGAGAGATGTGATGTTAAAAATAACCCCAAGTAGTATTGCTATCTCATAAACTACCTTCTCATCCTTCCAATTAACCTATTTTCTCCTCAGCCCCTTTCTTTACTCAGTCACAAAGCTGTGCTTCCATCTGCTAAACCAAAGTACCTCATGCTTGTTTTGTTGTATTTTGGAGATTTGCATTGTCCTGGAAGTTGTGGAAAGAGTATTGGAATGAGTTCTGGCTCTTCACATAGCCAATCAGCATATTTTAATGTCCTTTGCAAAATGGGAAAGGTAGTACTTTCTCTGTCTCCTTCAGTGTTTTTCTGAGGGTCAAATACAAATATGGAAAAATTGAAAGCTGTAGTTATTTCTTAGAGGACTTATTAATGTGTCTCTTTCTCAGTTGTATAAAATTTTTATTCTGATTGTTCCTTTATATATTCCATATAGTTGGCCTGTCTGTTGTCTTAAATTCACAGGAATTCATGGTATTGTAATTCTTTAAGTTAAATGCCTTTATGTGTACTTCCTTTTTATATTTGCAAATTCTTTCTTTCAGTGAGGCCATGTCATACTTTCTTTCCATGTATGGTAGAAGAAAAACTGAATTGAAAATTGGAGGGGTATTGGTCCCAGGTATGAGTCTAGTTATTCTCCCCTAGTTAAGTTGGGTCAACTTAGGTAGGTCACTTCACCTTTCTGGTTCTCAATTTCCTCATTTATGAAGTGTCGGAAATTGAAGTTGATGACTGATAAGGTCGCATAATGCTAGCAGTTTTATCACCATAGCTAAATAAAAGTCCCATTGCTTTTTCCCCCCAAATTTTCTTACCCCCTTGAAAATCATTGCCTAATAAATATAGTTCAAATGTTTTAGCTGGCCATTCAAGACCCATGTCAATGCTGGTTTGCCAGCATTATCTACTGTTCATATTAGGAACCCCCGGTTTTCTTACTGAATATTCCTACCCTCATTCTTACTTGTTTCAGCCCTCCTATTAAAATCATCTTTTTGGCAGTAGAATACTTATCATCTTTTAAGGACAAGCTTAAATTTCACACTTTCCTGTGAAGCCCTTTCTGATTCCTTAGCCCTTAGTGATTTTTTTTTTCTATTTCATCTGAACTCAAATCAGTATTTGTGACATGTCAGCCACTCTACTTGGCATTGTAAGACATAGAAAGATTTTAAAAGTCCTTGACATTAGAGACAGGCTGAAATTGTGAATGAGCATTCTGAGCAGAGGGAATAGCATGAGTAAAGACTTAGAGACAGTAGAGTAGAGGATAAAGGCTTATTAGAGCCCATGGACCTTACTTATTTGGTCTATATATTATCTTACAACAGTTCTTGTGGTATTATGCTACCATATAATATAAAATTATGGTTCAAATATAGCACTGTATGTTAACTAACTGGAATTAAAATACAAACTTAAAAATAAAAATTATGGTTCATTTGTCATTTATTGGTCACCCAGCTTCCATCCTTTTCTTAATAGCACTGCGTTTTCCGTTTGGAGTAGTCCCTCCCCATTATTGGATAGTTTTGATGGCGTGATTAATCTTGGTGCCTGTACCCTACAAGAGAAGCCAAAGGGATCAGGTCTTTCTTTTTACCGCTTCAACAGAACTACAGTGGTGGCCATGTGATGTAAGATCAACTAGCTTACACTCTCTTTTGAAACTGGCTTGAATGTTTATCCTACCAGTCTAGATCCTTTTACTCATTACTCCAATTACCCTCTTGCAATTACTCTCAAGCCTCTTGACTCCTCATTTTCAGTTCTCCCCACCTTAACCGAACTCGCAAAACTGTAGTTGTTCCATTCCTCTCACTCACTGGAATACCTACAGATTGAACTCCATTTGCACCCATTCCCGTGCTCCTGTCTCCACAGAGGAAGGGTGTTTCTTTGGTTCAAGACCTGTCCTTTCCCCTGGGCTTTGGATAATCTCCCCTCATACTTTTTCATGGTCCTTTCTCTGTCAGTCATTTTCTTTTTTCTTGTATCTTTGACCTTTCTCAAATGTTTTTTTCTTCTTAGCATGTAATCATGTTTATATCTCATCTTGTTGGGGGAACTTTCTTTGACCTATTGCTCTTGTATTTTTTCAAGTAATCTCTTAAGAAACATGCCTGTATATATTTAGTTTCCTCAGTGAACATCCGTTGCTGTTGTATTTAATTTTTTAAGTAATCTCTTAACTTTGATCCAATATCTTCCTAAAACTACCCTATTTCCCATTTATCTTAATAGTCAAACTTCTGAACAGAATGGAATAAGCTTGCTGTCTACAGTTAAACAACTCATTGATTCTTCCTATGGTTAGGTTTCTATGCTCCCCTCACCACTGAATCTTCCTAAGGTCTCTAGTGACCTTCATATTGCAAAATTTAATGGAATTCTTTTGTTATAATCATATTTTGCTTTTCTGCCATGTTTGATATTGCCCAATCCTTTATTTTCTTTTTCAGTTGCTTTTTAAAGAAATTGATAACAAGTAGAGAAAGCCGCTTAATGTTATGAATTTACTGGTAACAGAATAGAGTTATTTCAATTATTAATGCTACTCAGTGAATATATTGAATGTAAAGCTTAAATTATGTTTTGTTTTAAAATTTGTTGAGGGACGCCTGGGTGGCTTAGTTGGTTAAGCATCTGCCTTCAGCTCAGGTCATGATCCCGGAGTCCTGGGATCAGGCCCCACATCAGGCTCCCTGCTCAGTGGGGAGCCTGCTTCTCCTTTTCCCGCTCCCCTGGCTTGTGCACTTGCTCTTTCTCTCTCACTGTGTCAAATAAATAAAAATCTTTAAAAAAATCATAAAGATAAAATTTGTTCAGATCTAATTCACATACCATAAAGTTCAGGGTGGTTTAGTATATTCACAGAGCTGTGCAACCATTGCCACTATCTAGTTCCAGAATATTTTTATTGCCCCCCCCAAATATGTATCCATTAGCAGTCACTCCTCAATTTCTCATTTTCTCCTGGCCCCTATCAACCACTAGTCTACTTTCTGTCTCTCCGGATTTGCCCATTCTGGATATTTCATATAAATAATAGCATGTGTCTGGCCTCTTTCACTTAACATAATATTTTCAAGATTCATTCTTATTTTTTTAAGATTTTATTTATTTGACAGAGAGACAGCGAGAGAGGGAATATAAGCAGGGGGAGTGGGAGAGGGAGAAGCAGGCTCCCCGCCGAGCAGGGAACCTGACATGGGGCTCGATCCCAGGACCCTCATTTCCAGGATCATGAGCTGAGCTGAAGGCAGACGCCCAACGACTGAGCCACCCAGGCGCCCCTCAAGGTTCATTGTTTTTTGTTTTTTAAGATTTAGTTATTTGAGAGAGAGAGAGTACATGAGAGGGGGGAGGGTCACCGGGAGAAGCAGGCTCCTCGCCGAGCAGGGAGCCTGATGCGGGACTCGATCCCGGGGATCATGACCTGAGCTGAAGGCAGTCGCTTAACCAACTGAGCCACCCAGGCACCCTCAAGGTTCATTCTTAATTGTAGCATGTATCAGTATGTCTTTCCTTTTTATGGCTGAATAATATTCTATTGTATGACTATACCACTTTTATTTATCCCTTTACCTACTGATGGACATTTGGATTGTTTCCACCTTTTGGTATTATGAATAATGCTACCGTGAACAATATTGTATAAGTTTTTGTTTGAACACCTGTTTTCACGTCTTTTGAATATATACCCAGGAGTGGAATTGCTGGGTCATACAGCAATTCTATGTTTAACTTACTGAGGAACTGCCAAACTGTTTTCCACAGGTGCTGTACTAGTAGTATGTGAGAGTTCCAATTTCTCCAAATCCTGCCAACACTTGTCATTATCTGTCTTTTTAAAATTCTATCCATCTTAATGTGTATGAAGTGGTATTTAATTATTTTAATTTGCATTTCCTTAGAGACTAATGATACTGAGCATCTTGCTATGTGCTTATTGGTAATTTATATATATTCTTTGGAAAATGTTTATTTAAATTCCTTGCCTATTTCAAATTGCATTATGTGTCTTTTTAATGTTGAGTTGTAGGAGTTTCTAATGTTTTTTGGATATTAAATTCTTATCAGAGAAATGATTTGCAAATATTCCCCCCCCATTCTGTTTGTGGTAGTCCTTTATTTTTTAAACTCTCTCCTCTTTTGGTTTCTGCGACAGTGGGCCTTCCTGTTTGTTTTCCTACCTCTCTGTTACTTCTCAGGTTCTTTTAGAAGATCCTCTTCTGCTCATCTTTTACATGTCAATATATCCTTTGACATACTTGGCTCTTTTCTCTTGTTACTCTGTACATTTTCCCAGCATGACTTCTTTTATGCTTTCCTTTACTCCTACCCACTGAACTCCAGTACAGTTTCTGTTGGAAATCTCTTGATTGTCCTATACACAGTTTAAAATTATTTTATCCTAAACATATTATCTTTTCTACCCCAAGCCTGCTTCTCCTTTCCTGTTTACTATCTCAGTGAGTAGCACTACTGTCCATTTACTTATCTAAGCCAGAAATGTTGGAATTGTTCCAGATTCCTCCTTTCTACTCCTTTCCCAACTAAATTCTAATACTAAGTTCTATATGGAGTCTACTTTTTAAATATTTCTTCTATCTCTCTTCTCATTTCCTACTACCTCAAATGCCACTCACCCAGTTTAGTTAAACTTTTAGTTTTTACCCCCAAAGCTCAGATGTCACCTACTCCAAAAATTTTTCCCTGACTACTCTCTGCCAAATCTAAAATAGATGCTCCTTTGTGTTCCCATAGAATTCTAGGCATACTCCTCTTATTATCCTTAACTGTAATATACCACCAGTCTGTGAATGTTTTTTAATCTGTTTACTGAAGTTCTTCCCTAGTAAGACCTGTCTTATGTGACTTTATTCCTCCAGTGCCTTGAACAATGTTGTACACATAGTAGGTGCACAAACTTTTGTTTTTGTTGTTCAAAACTTTGAAGGAAGGAATGAGAGTGTGATACTTTATTATGAATTCCTATGCAAAATAACATTCATCCCTAGGAAAAATAATGGTCAGGGAAACTTTTTTTTCTTATCATAGCTGTTTGTTTATTGAGAGGATTCTGTTCTTGGTGGGACCTCGACTTGTGTGAGGTGAAAAAAGATCAAGTATGCTCTGTCAGACATGCCATCTGACTTTTTCCATCTTGCTGCAGTGGAGTGTTGTAAGGTTGTGGCACTGTTATGAGTGGGACAATGGATTAGAGGAAAGGCAGGACAAACAAACTTCTCAATCAGCATTTTTTAAAGCATTGCCCTGGAAGATCACACAATAGTAGAACTGAAGAGAATTTGAAGAGGCTGTCTTGTCCAGGACCTCTACCTTCAAGGAGGTGAATTCTAAAGCGTTCGTGACAAATGGTCACTCAATAATATCCAATGTAAATAGGATGAAAAAGTATAAAGAATGCATAGAAAAGTGCAAAAAATAGGTATGCCAAGTAGTCTACAGTTGTACTTCAATAAAGAGAAGAGATGAATTAGGAAATGACTATCTAAAGTGCAGCTTTATATATAGAACCCTGTTTTCTCATTGCTTCTCATTAACACATGGGAGGTTTCATTCCTCAGAAAACTGAGCACTTTTTCTGGGTTAGAGTCAAAGAAATTAGAGAGCAAAGACAGACTCAAGTTGCTTCTAGGATCTGGGCTAAGGGAGTGATTAGCTGCCTTGGGAAAGACTCATCAGATACCTGAGTTATACTGCTTGGGGCTGCTTATTTAATAAGATTGAATTCTCTAACTGACCCTTGGATATAAAATCTGAGAACTAGTTTAAAAAGATACATGCAGCCCTATGTTTATTGCAGCATTATTTACAATAGCCACGATACAGAAGCAACCCAAATGTCCGTTGATAGATGAATGGATGAAGAAGATGTGGTATATATACATATATACAATGGAATATTACTTAGCCATAAAAAAGTTGAGATCCTGCCATTTGTGACAACAGGGATGGACCTACAAGGTATTATGCTAAGTGGAATAAGTCAGACAGACAGACAAATATCACGTGACTTCACTTATATGTGGAATCTAAAAAACAAATGAATAAACAAACAAAAAACAGACATAAATACAGAGAACAAACTGATGGTTGCCAGAGGGGACGATGGTGGGGGGATGGGCAAAATAGAAGAAGAGGAGGAAGAGATACAGGCTTCCAGTTATAGAATAAATGAGTCACAGGAATAAAAGGTACAGTATAGGGAATATAGTAAAAAAAATGTCTGAAGACTGAGGTTGGAACATAGTGTTGTAAAAAGACTGCATTCTGGGTGCTTGGGTGGCTTAGTCAGTTAAGCATCTGCCTTCGGCTCAGGTCATGTCCTCAGGGTCCTGGGTTCAAGTCCCACATCGGGCTCCCAGCTCAGTGGGGAGTCTGCTTCTCCCTCTCCCTCTCCCTCTGCCTCTTCCACCTGCACGTGATCTCTCTTGCTCTTTCTCTCTTCTTGTCTCTCTCTCAAGTAAATAAAATCTTAAAAAAAAAAAAAAGACTTTGCATTCTAAGTGGAGGATTGTGGAGAGGTAGTCCACATGGCATTTAGATACATGGACTTGGCAGCCTGAAGTCAGGATTTGAATCTAAGCTCTGCCATTTACTACTAATTTCCTACTAGCTGCCTTCATTTCTTCATCTATAAAATAAAAATAATAAAATATCTACTCTAAAGTTGTTATGAAAATCAAAGAGGAAATGCATATGAACCTTAGAGTATAGTGCTTGGCATGTAATAAGTGCTCACTAAATGTTAGCTAGTCATAGTAGTAACAGCAGCAGTAGGAGTATTTTAATTATTATTGTGCTGTACTGAAGAAGCAAAGAGGAAAAATCTTGGTCAGTCTTAAGTAAATGAAATTCTTAGTTATTTTGTGATGGTAGTGCTGGTGATGGTGGCAAAGAAGAAGTACACTATTACACCAATAATGTAAATGCCTAGAGAACCTTCTCATGAGTACCTGGATTCTATCACATTTCCAATGTTAGACAACATTTGCTCATTATATGTGGGTTACAGCTATTACATGGGATGTGCCATAAGAAAAACAAACATCCACTGTCTTAATACTTTAGGCTCTGCCTCTCCTTTCAAAAATCAATACAAACCAAAAAAAAAAAATAACTGGAAACAATTTTACATTCTCTTTCTTAACCTAAATACTGTACTCCCCCCTCCAAATTGACACTTTGCCAATGAATTAAACAAAAAAGGGGGGAAAGACTAAAAGAAACAGTCATGTTGTACCAGAAAGAGCCAGTGTTTTCATCTGATGGGTCTGTGACTTAAAAGCAAGAGAAGTTCATGAATAGTTCAGTATTTGGAATTTGACTGCTAGACTGGGAAAACTCATGTAACAGGTTTTACACCGCTCCCTCCACTCCCCCACACCCCCATCCCACCCCTGTTAGAGAGTCATTTTTAAAAACAACTTCCTGATAATCATGTACAGTCGAGTTAGCTATTTTCCTATTTGTAGTACGAATTTTTATTCAGCCTGGCTCGTTTGAAATTGGTTTTCACTAATGCATTTGGGGCTTGATAACTGCATAAATGGTTTTCTCAAACAGCATTGTGATGATGCCAAGTGCTCTGTGTGCTTTTTATGGCTTCACCACAATTTTACATTTGAACCTGAATGTGCTGAACCAAGCTTTCTCTGGGCTAGTCTAAGCAGCAACTACTAGACACTGTACAATAGGAGGTAAGAGTATAGGCTGAAGAGTCACAGCCCTGCTTTTTCGTTGTTTATTTTTTTACTGTGGTAAAATATACATAACATAAAATTTATCATTTTAACCATTTTTAGGTATATCATTCAATGGCATTAAATACATTTCACAGTGTTGTACAACTATTAACCACTATCCCTTTCCAGAATGTTTTCATCCTTCCAAATTGAAACTCTGTGCCCACTAAACAATAAGACCCGATTTTCCACTGCCCCCAGCCCCTGGCAACCACCATTATACTTTCTGTTTCTATGAGTTTGACTATATTAGATAACCATTTAAGTGGAATCATACAGTGTTTATCCTTTTGTGACTGCCTATTTCACTTAGCATATTGTCCTCAAGGTTCATCCATGTTGTAACTTGCATCAAAATTTCATTCCTTTGTAAGGCTGAATAATATTCCGTTACATTTTGACTGTTGTCAAAAATTAATTGTGTGGAGTGCCTGGGTGACTCAGTCGGTTAAGTGACCAACTTGTGATTTCGGCTCAGGTCATAATTTCCTGGGTTGTGGGATCGGGCCCCACATCAGCCCCATTTCAGGCTCTGTGCTCGGTGGGGAGTCTGCTTGAGAGTCTCTCCCTCTGCTCCTCCCCCCCACTTGCTCGTATGCTTGCTCTCTCTCTCCCTCTCTCTAAAATAAATCTTAAAAAAGAACTCTGTATGTGAGGATTTATTTTTGGGCTTTCTGTTTTATTCACAGAATAAAACCTTGGCTTTGTTACTTGCAGGGTGATGATCTATAGGTTACTCGACCACTCTGATATCTCCCCGTGGTAGAAAGTAAACTCCGTGAGGGCAGAAATTTTTTCCCCAACTTTTTAAACTCCAGCTAGTTAACATACAGTGCAATATTAGTTTCAGGTGTAGAATTTAGTGATTAATCACTTATATACAACACCTGCTGCTCATCATAAGTGCCCTCCTTAATACCCATCACCTGTTTAACCCACTCCCCCCTCCCCTCCAGTAACCATCAGTTTGTTCTCTAGGTTAAGAGTCTGTGTCTTAGTTTTCCTCTTTTTTCCCCCCTATGTTCATTTGTTTTGTTTCTTCCACAAATGAGTGAAATCATATGGTATTTGTCTTTCTCTGACTTACTTAGCTTAGCATAGTACTATCTAGCTCTATCCACATCATTGCAAATGGCAAGATTTCATCTTTTTTTTGTGGCTGAGTAATATTCCATTGTGTGTATGTGTTGTGTGTGTAATATTCCTTTGTGTGTGTGTGTATATATATATATATATATATATATATATATATATGAATGGACATTTGGGCTCTTTCCATAATTTGGCTTTTGTTGATAATGCTGCTGTATACATCGGAGTGTATGTATCCCTTCAAATGTGTATTTTGTATCCTTTAGGTAAATACCTAGTAGTGCAATTGCTGATCATAGGGTAGTTCTATTTTTAACTTTTTGAGGAACCTCCATACCGTTTTTCAAAGTGGCTGCACCAGTTTACATTCCCACCAAAAGCGTAAGAGGGTCCCCTTTCCTCCTCATCCTTGCTAACACCTGTTGTTTCTTGTGTTGTTGATTTTAGCCCTTCTGACAGGTGTGAGGTGATATCTCATTGTAGTTCTGATTTGAATTTTCCTGATGATTAGTGATATTGAGCATTTTTTCATGTGTCAGCCATCTGGATGTCTTGTTTTTTTTAAGATTTTATTTTTAAGTAATCTCTATACCCAACATGGGGCTTAAAATCACAACCCCGAGATCAAGAGTTGCATGCTCTAATGACAGCCAGCCAGGTGCCCCAGCCGTCTGTATGTCTTCTTTGGAAAAATGTCTGTTCATGTCTTCTGCCCGTTTTTTAACTGGATTATTTGGATTTTGGGTGTTGAATTTTATAAGTGCTTTATATATCTTGGATACAAAGAGGGTAGAAATTTTTATCTCTTTTGTTTACTATTATTAGTACTTAGAATATTCAATTAATTACAAACAAAAATTTTGTTGTTAAATGAATGAACAATAACCTCCCTCAGAAGCCTGTTGTAATGGATGGAAATGGAGGGTATTACACTAAGTGAAATAAGTCAATCAGACCAAGACAATTGTCATATGATCTCACTCATATGTGGAATTTAAAAAACAAAACAAGGTACCATAGGGAAAGGGAAGAATAAAACAAGATGAAATTGGAGAGGTAGACAAACCATAAGAAACCCTTAACTATAGGAAACAGGGTTGCTGGAGGGGAATAGGGTGGGGGATGGTGTAATTGGGTGATGGGCATTAAGGAGGGCATGTGTAATGAGTACTGGGTGTTATATGCAACTGATGAATGAACTGAACTCTACCTCTGAAACTAATGATACACTACATGTTAATTGAACTTAAAATTAATTTTTAAAAAAGGCTGTTGTAAGAATTAAATGAAATAATATATGTAAAACATTCAGCATACTTCCTGACAAAAAGTGTGTAAGAAATGATAGTTATTTAAAATATTCATATCAATTATATAAGTCCTATGGATTAAATGACTAATAGTAAACAGATCTATAATTTGGTGGGTCTCTCTTCAGATATAAGGCACAGGTTGATGTGGGTGTGGAGTTACTTTGACTTGAGTGGCCCTCAGTTGATAGGCACACAAGAACTCACCACAACCATCTTCTCTCCCTTCTAAATTGCTGATACTGACTCCCTTATTTCTGGTACTAAAGACAAGGGCTAGATGAACACTGCTTCTCGGATGCCAAAAGAGAAAATGAGGACTTTACGTTAAAGTGGGGAGGGATGAAAACCAGCAGCTCTTTAGGTCTGAAAGGACCAAAATTAGTATCACCATCATTCTGTAATCATTTTGCACTAACACCAGTCCTGGCAGGGGGATTAGAGGGATTTGGATCATTAAGGGTCTACCATGTGCTACTTGCCAACCATTGGATTAAGAGATTTATAGTTATTCTAATGTATTCTCCACAATTTTTCTGCAAAGTAGTTATTATCCCTATTTTCCAGATGAGGAAGCAAGCTCTGAGAGATTAAATAATGGTAAATATCAGAACTGGGGTTTAAAACCACATCTATTTTGACTCCAAGGCCTCTGATCTGAAGCAACATAGATTTTGTTTAGTTTCGTTTTCAAATTCCAGCCCTTCTGGTAAGGGTGGGAACAGCTAATACAAATTTTTGGACTCATGAAATGTATTATTATTTTAAGATTTTATTTATTTGAGAGAGAGAGAGAGAGAGAATGAGAGATAGAAAGCACGAGAGGGAAGAGGGTCAGAGGGAGAAGCAGACTACCTGCTGAGCAGGAAGCCCGATGCGGGACTCGATCCCGGGACTCCAGGATCATGACCTGAGCCGAAGGCAGTCGCTTAACCAACTGAGCCACCAGGCGCCCATGAAATGTATTATTTTGTTGTTTTTCTGATACATAACTGCTTAGCTTTTGGATTATCCCCATGTCCTGGTCTGTTGTTTTAACTGGCAAGTTGGAGGTTGCAAAGCTGCTAACAAACAGTTTTTCTGAGAAATGTAAAATTTTCTAAATTATAAGCCTATGCATTTAAAAATTTTAATTTGTGGTGGTACATAAATAATTATAAATAATTTTATGAATAATCATAATTGTCATGTCATCCTGGTGCTAAGTCTTGGACCAGTTTGTTTCACTCTGCTTCCGAGGCAGACCAATCATTTTTATAATCTTACACTATTGTTTACAAGGTAATAAGGGCAGAAAATGTGGATGGTTCATCAGAAAGTCATTACCTTTGCCATAAGTTGACAGGAAGGGATAAGTGTCTGGGCAATTAGTGCCATCTTCATAGAAGGAGAGGCTTGGATGTATGCATGTATATATATAATGTTATCACAGGAGTTATGCCAGGACTTCAATGAGTGCCATCCATCTGGACCGTAAGAAGGACAAGAGCTCAGACTTCAGAGCTGAACTTCATGGCTTTGAATCCTTGTTCTGACACTAGCCTTGAGACCTTGAACAGTTACTTAAGGAAACTGAGACTCAAAAGTTTATGTGAAAAGTGGGAATAATAACAGGCTGTCTACCCCATAGGGTGGTTATCAGAATAAAATAATCCAGTTGACCTTTGAACAACATGGGTGTGAACGGCAATGGTCCACTTATATTTGGATTTTTTTTTTTTTTATAAATACAGTACAGCACTATAAAGGTAGTTTCTCTTCCTTATGATTTTCTTAAAAACATTTTCTTTTCTCTAGCTTACTTTATTGTAAGAATACAGTATATAATATAACATACAAAATATGTGTTAATGAATTCTTTATATTATCAGTAAGGCTTCCAGTCAATAGTAGAGTGTTAATATTTCAGTTTTGGTGGAGTCAAAAGTTATACATAGATTATCAATTGTGTGAGGTGTTGGTGCCCTTAACTCCCACATAGTTCAAGGGTCAACTGTACATGCAAAGCACTTAGAAAATTTCCTGGCTCACACTAAGTATTCAATAAGTGTTAGCTGTTATGGTTGTTATTGTTGATTACTATTATTATTGGTGGTGGTAGTAGTAATATAGATATGTCACAGACTGATAATGGTTGAGGAAATAATACCATTTAGCCACAAAATTTTAGCTTTTGAGGCTGGAAGGCTTAGGTCTGATTACTCCTTTTACTTAAGACTTCTCTATTTAATTTGTAAATGAATAAAATCATACTATTAATGTTTATGTTACAGTATTGTGAAGACCAAATTGAAACTATATATATAAATGTACTTGGTAAGGGAAATACTATATGTTATATGTGTATTTTACTATCAACTAGTTTTCTTATAAAGAACCCAAGAGCATTGAGAATGATATTTAAAATAACAAAGCATTGATGCTGCTGCAATTAGTACCATATAAAAGATAAAGCAAGCATACAAAACATTGAGTTATTATTATTATACTATTTGTTGAGTATCTTCTTTGTACTAAGTACTATGACATACACTTTATAAATCTTCATGTATTCCTTTTAACAGTTCTGTCAACAGGAGGGTGAGGAAAGAGCATCTCAGGGAGTGAGAACAACATGTGTGAAGGCCCTGGTGCAGGAGATGGCACATTTAAGTAGAAATGCAGATGAAATACTGAGTGCTCAGTTAAATTTGCATAATTTTGAAGCAGAATTATGTCTCATATAATATTTGGGACATATTTCTATTAAAAATACTTGTTTATGGGAAGTTCAGATTTAGCTGAGCATTCTATATTTTTATTTGCTAAATCTGGTAACCCGAATTTAAGAGACTGAAAGATCAGAATGGCTGGATTAGAGAAGGTAGGCAGACAGGAGACCATGCAGCCTTGAGGAGGATTTTGGTCTTCATTTTAAGGGTAATGGGAAACTATTAATGGTAGAACAGGAACTTGATCAAATTTGAGTTTTGAAATCATACTGTAGCTGCAGTGTGAAGACCTCACAGAAGAAGGAACTGAAGTTAAGAGAGGTTAACTTGCCTCTGACCACAAAACCAGTGACATAGCCAAGACTGGAATCTAGTCCCAATTCCAAAGCCTCTTCTTATAACTGAAATTGGAAGATGATGATGGGATGTGAAAAGATATTAAAGAAAATACTGTAAAAGATGGAGAAGTTGGACATATATAGAATTATTGAAGATAGTTTGATATTGTGATTTATAATAAGAAATATATATTTGGTCTCTGTCCCAGTTCCTAGCACAAAGCTCCTAAAACCTTTGGAATTTCCTAAATGTTGAGAGCCATCCAAATGTCTTTTATTATGTTAATGAGGTGACTTTTGCAAAGCCCCTAGTTAACCTAAGGATGGAGGATGGTTGCCAGTGGAACCAACTAAGGGATTAGAGGATTGGAACTTTCAGTCCCACCCCCAGACCTGGGAGGGGAGAGGGTCTGGAGATTGAGTTCAGTTACCAATGGTCAGTGATTTAATCAATCATGTCTAGATAATAACACCTCCATAAAACCCCAAAAGGTTGGGGTTCAGAGAGCTTTGGGGTTGGTAAACCCGTGGATATTCTGGGAGAGTAACTCAGAGGGCATGGAAACTCTATACCCTCTGCATCTCCTCTATCTGGCTGTTCCTGAGTTATATGCTTTTATTTAAAAAAAGAATGGTAATCTGCTAAGAAAAATGTTTCTCAGTTGTGTGAGCCACTATAGGAAATTAATCAAACCCAAGGAGGAGGTCTTTGGAATCTCTAGTTTATAGCTGGTAGGTCAGAAACACTGGTGACAGCCTGGATTTGCATTTGGCTTCTGAAGTGGGGGACTGTCTTATAGGATTGAACGCTAACCCATGGGGTCTGATTCTTCCTCTAGGTAGATAGTGTCAGAGTTGGGTTAACCCAACTCTAGAACATCCAGCTCCTGTCAAAAAATTGCTTGGTATGGGGAAGGAACCTGCATACTGGAAATGGTTTCAGAATTGTAGATCTTGTAGATACCCTTAATAAAGGTCTTTCTCCTTCTAGAGTAATGCCTAGTACATAGCAGGCTCTTAACAAATGACAAGCTATTGGGGGTATAGCTCAGGGATAGAGCATTTGATTGCAAATGACAAGCTATTACTTTTATGTATAAAATACATCAAAACACATAATACAAAGAGCTAGTTAAATTTTGAATTCTTATGAAGTAGAATATTAAAGGAGGCATATGATAGTTCCTGAAACAGTTTTAGTGAATTTTGAGTGCATATAAATGTGAAGCTTGGTAAATTATAGCCTGGTCTCAATTATTTAGTTCAATTGTCAGGGTCAGTAGGAAAATGGTAACTCTATTAACTTGTATAAACAATGCAATTGCGGTGTCTATCTAGGGACTAGATATTGGGAATCTACTCACTGACAGGTTTAAGGGGTAGGGCTATTATTTCTTCACTTTTATTAGCTTATAGCAAGCTCCCCAGTAGAATCATATTACATGCTACAAAATAAGCAAAGTGAATACCCAAACATATTTCCTTTGTTTCCTTGTAATATGTGAAGTATAGTCTTTTTTTTTTTTTTTTTTTTTGAGGGTGAGGAAAGAGGTAGTACTTAGCTTAGAGAAATTCTTCAAGCCAAAGAACTGGAGTTGAGGTTACCACATCTTTATGGGAAATGTAACTCAATGAGTTTATTATAGTTTTTGTGTTCATACAACAAAGAACATTCCTGTTTGGTAAGGTAGAATAAAACGAGAGCATTTTTTTTTTTTTTAAACAAGAGCATTGGTTTTGGTGCTAGATGACTTTAGTTCTATTACTTATTGTGAGACTCTCTACCTGTGATATGGGATAATAATGATGAGGGAACAGAAGGCTAGCTGAAGACAAAGCATAAGCTGACACTCTGCAACCTTCCCCCCCCCCACCAACTCCTGGGTGGGATATTTGTGATTCTTCCAGGAAGCTCCCAACTGTCATAATGTTAATGCTTTACTAGAGAGAACCTGACAAGGGCAAGGCCTCGGGTATTTTGTGGATCCTCTTTAGCACATGAAAATCTTTTTGAAACCTTTCTTTCCCTTACCTCCCCCAACTCCCAAGTATATAATCAGCCACCCCTCAGAACCCCTGTGCAGCGGCTCTTTCTGCCCACGGGCCCTGTCCCTGTGCTTTAATAAACCACCATTTTGCACCAAAGACGTCTCAAGAATTCTTTCTTTCTTGGTCATCAGCTCCAGACCCCACCCCACCGAACCTCAACTATATTCCAAAACCCCATCAATAACACCTTGCTTATATCATAGGATATTGGGAAAATCAAAAGGAAATGATAGATGTTTGTTCATATATTCCTTCCAAGGATATTATTTAGTTTATGTAAAGTATTATGTATTAGAAGCATTTGGCAGTAAACAAAACAGTGTCCTAGCCGTGACGTAAGTTATGTCTAATGACAGAGATAGCCAATATATAAGTAAATATATGTTTACAGAGGGCTCTGGAGTGTGCTGAGAGAGAATAACAAGGGAGGGCCTGCTTAATTAGAATGAACAGAGAAGGCCTTGCTAAGGAGACAGCACTGATACTGAGACAATATGAGAAGAGGATTTGGGGGGGGTGTCGCATATCAAGTAATGAGAAAGCTTGTGTGGAGATTGTGAAGCAAGGAAGATCTTGGAATGCTGAAAGAACTGAAAAAAGAGCAGTGTGACTGGGAAATAGTGAGTTAGGTAGAAAGTTATGCAAGATGAGGTTGTAAAGTCAAGAGGATCCGTATCTTCCTAGCCATAGTTAGCAGCAGAGTTTGGATTCTATTCTAACTGCAAAGTCCTGAAATAGGAAAGAGTTTGGCATGTTCAAAGTACAAGAGGATGCCAGTGTGATTGGAGCCTAGTGTGAGTGGGAGTTTGGTGGGGACAAGGAGTTTGGATTTTTTATGTAAATGCCTGAGGATAATCTATAGAGGAGAGATTGATGATGCACGGAAACCAAAGAGGCAAAGTCTTGGAAAGGTGGTCCAGGTGATGGTTTTTGAATGTTGGTGAGGTCCAGAACCGACGGCCAAGAAAGAATTCGTGAGCTGTCTTTGGGGCAAAAAGGTGATTTTATTAAAGCATGGAGACAGGACCGGTGGGCAGAAAGAGCTGCTACACTGGGGTTGTGAGGAATGGCTGATTGTGTACTTGGGAGTTGGGGGAGGTAAGGAAAAAGGGAGGTGTCCAAAAGGACTTTCATATGCTAAAGAAGACCCTTGAGATACTGGAGACCTTGCTATTATCAGGCTAAGGTTGTTTTTCCCTCCAGCAAAGCATTAACATTAAGATAGTTGGAAGTTTCCTTCTGGAAGTTAGGTTGTTGATAAGAATGTTTTTTTCTTGTAAATCACTAAGACATTTGTAAACTGAGGGAGACTCAAGTCCTGCAGGACTGTAACCTCTAGAAGTTAACCATTTGTTTTTCCTTCCTTTAGCTTTAGGGCAGCCAGGAGTGCCTGAGAAATGTCACATATTCCACCTGGGATTGGAGTGGGGGTTGCAGGGTGTCAGCTTGTGCTTTGTCCTCAGCTCATCACAGGGAGAGAAATGGGATACATAGTACAAGTGGAAGGTTTGATCTTTGACCTCGAGGGAGAAGAGGGAGAAGAAAAGTTCATCTACTGTAATAGAAAAGAGAAAATGTGTGCGGATGGAGATCAGACGACAGATTTGGGGGTGAGAAGAAGGGAGTGCCCACTTCTGATGGTACCCTTCTCAATGAAGTTTGGGGCAAGATCATCAGGGTAGAGTGCAGAGGAGAGTGAAGGGAGAGGTTTGAGAAGAGAAAAAAAAATAATTGTCGTGAAACAAAAAGTTAATAGAGAAAAGGAGTAGATTTCAAACAGGCAGCATTTAGTACTTGTTTGGTGTCTGTGATCATGAATTTAAGTGTAACCTCTGAGCAAGATTGTGGGATTTTCTCTAGGAACATTCAGCTGTTCAGATGCAAATTCAGAGCAGGTAAATGGTTGGATTTATCCAGGATCAAGGATTTGTGAAACTAGTTTACTGACAGAGAGAGTGGCAAGGACATTGAGTAAGTGATAATAATGGTAGGCCATTGAATATGCTAGATAAGGAGGGAGAAGACAGGAAGAAGTGAGAAACTGGCATGCTCAATATATTGTAATCTTAATGAAGTCTATTCTTTCATCAAAGAATTTAAAGTGTTAATATATACAGTAAAAATATAAAAATGAAAAAATATTAAAATGGCCGACAGACCATGAAAAAATGTTCATCATTAGCCATCAGGGAAATTCAAATCAAAACCACATTGAGATACCACCTCACACCAGTTAGAATGGCAAAAGTTAGTTAACAAGGCAGGAAACAACAAATGAGGATGCAGAGAAAGGGGAGCCCTCTTCCACTGTTGGTGGGAATGCAAACTGGTACAGCCACTCTGGAAAACAGTATGGAGTTTCCTCAAAAAGTTAAAAATAGAGCTGCCCTATGACCCAGCAATTGCACTACTGGGTGTTTACCCCAAAGATACAGATGTAGTGAAAAGAAGGAGCACCTGCACCCCAATGTTCAAAACAGAAATGTCCACAATAGCCAAACTGTGGAAGATGTCCTTCAGAAGATGAATGGATAAAGAAGATGTGGTTCATATATACAGTGGAATATTACCCAGCCATCAGAAATGATGAATACCCATCATTTGCATCGACATGGATGGAACTGGAGGGAATTACGCTGAGTGAAATAAGTCAAACAGAGAAAGACAATTATCATATGGTTTCACATAAGGAATAGCACTGAGGACATTAGGGGAAGGGAGGGAAAATTGAAGGGGGAGGGGATCAGAGGGGGAGATGAACCATGAGAGACTGTGGACTCTGGGAAACAATCAGGGTTTCAGAGGGGTTTGGGGTGGGGGGATGGTGTAGCCCAATGATGGGTATTAAGGAGGGCACGTGCTGCAATGAGCACTGGGTGTTATACGCAAATATAACTACATCACTACATCACAAACTACTTCAAGAGCTAATGATGTACTGTATGGTCACTAACATAACATAAAAAAAATTTAAATAAAATGCAAAAATAGTTAAAATAGCAAATTTTTACTGTATGTGTTTTACCACGATAATTAGGGGAAAAAACCCATAGCAGACCCAACAGAAAACCAGCTGTCACTGTGAAAATAAAGCCAAATAAACAACAACCAAAACATTATTAAAATTAAATAGAAAAATAAGACATATAACAATAAATATAAAAGATTAATGACCCAGAGAAGACAGAAATTATAATCCATAGTATTGACTGGGGTAAGAGGCAAGTAGAAGAGGTAAAGGGATCATTAGGGACAGCAGGAACATGAACATGTTTTTGGTGCAGCCAAAAAATAAGATTTTAAGCTTCTCAGCATATTTCATATGTGCCTACATAATCCTTTATCGAGCCTTTTTTTTTTTTAGCAGGCTTCCAACTTAAATATTACCAATAGAAAGTAGCTTCACTATTCAAAAAGTTCATCATTCCTGTCTTTGACCTTTTGCCTCTGGCTTCCATAAGGTAGTCCAGGAAATAATCTTAGAATTAACACTTAAACTCTCCAACTGTCCTGTTGAGCTACTGCCAATCCATAACTATCTCCTAACAAAGAAATAAGAGTCCTTAAAGATATGTATCAACATGTTAGAAAATTTTATGTTGTTATAATCAGAGAATCAGCTTTCATTTATATGAATTATTTTTTTTTAAGATTTTATTTATTTGACAGAGAGAGACACAGCGAGACAGGGAACCCAAGCAGGGGAAGTGGGAGAGGGAGAAGCAGGCTCCCCACTGAGCAGGAAGCCCGATGCGGGCCTCGATCCCAGGACCCTGGGATCATGACCCGAGCCGAAAGCAGATGCCCAACGACTGAGCCACCCAGGCGCCCCTATATGAATTATTATTAAGAAAAGTCCACACTTGATACTTGTGTAGCATTCTTGGATATAAAAGAACTTTCCTATACTCATTCACCTAAATATTCAGAAGGTCCTGCTATTTGCCAGGCTAAGTGCTAGAGATACGTTAGCAAACAGGACAGGGAAGGTCCTTGCCCTCAGCAATCTTACATTCCTATGCAGAGACCTTATGATTATGTAGGAGGGGTGTCATTTCTTTTACAGATAATGAAAGTGAAGCTCAGATTACTCAACTTGGACTCGAAGCCAGGTCTTCAGACCCCCAGTTTTGTCTCTCCTATTCTGCATCATTTCCTTATTAGCATGATGATATCTACCGCTAGTGATTGCTTTTGGATAAACTTGAAGGATTTTTGACCACATTATTTTCCCCATGGGTCTGAATTCATTCTAGTTGTATGTATGTGCATGCAGGGCATCTTAAGAAGTTTCCCCAGCATTATTTACATCATTAGAATATATATTGTACTTTGTGATTTAAATTATGTTACAAACGGTAAGGGAGGGATAGACCTAATCATGTAAAACAACATACTTGTTCCCCTGTCCCATTTGTCCATTCTTCATTATTAATCCTGTCCTAGGAGCCTGTCGGCCTCTCCACCTCACTATCACTTCGGTGATAACCTACTCCATTGTCCGCTGACTTTGTCCACCATCAAATCTATTGCCAATTCAGGCAAAACGACCTTTGTCTTCCTCATCTAGTTTCCTTAGCCCACTATTTGCCAGGTATTTGCTGCGTATTTTGCCTTGTCTGCACATCTCAGGTGGCTCAGCCCTGCTTGAGGAAATCTAGGACTACCGCTGACCTCTAAAAATCCACCTGTGCAGTATTTTGTGTGCAACAAGTGTTCACATGCTATTGTCTGACACCTATGTTGAGGCATTTTTGAGCCTTTAATGCATGCACCTTAGCTAAATCCTACCAATCTGATCTTCCGAGAATCTCAGTCTTACCCTTTTTTTAAATTTCTACACCGCCACCACTCCAATTCAGGCCCGTGGCATACAATATGCCCTTAACCCACTTGCCTCCTCTCACTTACTTTTATTCACTTGGCAAAATTACAGTCCTGGTAATTTTCTGTCTACTTGGTGCTCGTATCTATGTACCGAAAGAGGCTGGGAAAAAACATATGACCACACTGCCTGGCCTCACTTTCAATTCATGACCACCACGGAACTCAAGTTAGACCCTTAATGCTGCCCTCCCAGTCCATTTCCTCCCGTTTCTAGATCTTTTTCATACTTTCTTCTCAAATCCCCAACACCACTACCCCCATCCTCATTCTCAACTGAGAACTTATCTTCCCACATTTGCATAGTACTTAAAAGTTCACAAAGCACTTTTGCATGCCTTTTCTGGTTTAATCTCTTCCTCTTCTATCCTGTGAAATGGCTATTTTGAGCAGCATTCTTCTTTAGAGCCAATGACTCTTGGTCATTCAGAGGGTTCCAGTATTTAGTTTACCTAGGTACATTTCAACAATCCTCACCATTTAAGCTGCACAGATCAACCTCTGCCTGCATTTTCCATTCTGAAAAAGGAGGATCCTCATACCTGCCTTTTTCATTCACAGGAACATTGCGTGAGCATTTGTCTGTACTCTGATCCTTTTAAATCTTAGAGTGCAAAGAAACAGACTTGCCATCCACGTTCTTTGCCAGATTAATGCACAGCACTACAAAAGATAACCACCTTGGACTGGAGATTCAGTAATTACTGTGTTTGGCTCCAAAGTATGTGATCTCCAGTTTAATATTCAAGAAAAGTACCATTCGCACTATAACCTAGACTAGCTCCTACTTAAATATTACTGTGCCCTGTTTTAATATGTCTCCATGTATTAAGTTGAAAATTTCAGAATACACTATAAATGAGTTTTATTTTTCTAAAAGTATCCCTTCCTTTACTAAAAGCATTCCTTTTATGTTAAGCGGGTCCTTGGTAGATTTTAAATGACTTGACTTATAGAAATTCAGTTTGTACCACTTTTCAGGAACATACCTTTTATGAAAAGCGAGCTGCGTTGTTACAGGCTGGTTCTGATTTTCACCACTGTGGTGTCCCTGCAAATAGTGTCATGAAATGGTCATATTTTCCCACAGGAACAATATTATAATTGAGAGGTTGTGTTCCTGACCAAAGACTCAGCATCAAATAAATCATAGCTATAATTGACAATGTGGCATAAAGGTAAAGATATAGGAACTATAGATCTCTAATCATTTCAAGTACTTAAAAATTATGGTCCAAGTCCTATAAAATGGACATAAATGTAGTATTTGCAGTCATACAAGGGACACTGATGGATTATAAAGTGTGCATAAAGCTCTTAGAATACAACTCTATTGTATAGTTAATTTTATTAAAAATAAACTGTTAGTCTTGAGAAATCTATTTTTAGCAGTAAATCAGTAATTTCTTTTGCTATCGTGTAATATATAAATTTGGGCAGGGGGTTGTGGGAAATGACCCATCTAAATGATTTAACTTTGGTTTTCAAATAGGATCGTACATCAGAATCACCTGAGGAGTTTTAAAGAGGCAGATTTCTGGGCCTGAGCCCAAAGAGTTTGAGTAGGCCTGGGGGTGGGGCGGGAAAAAGAACATGTGTTTTTACTTATTTATTTATTTATTATTTTTTATTTTTATTTTATTATGTTATGTTAATCACCATACATTACATCATTGGTTTTTGATGTAGTGTTCCATGATTCATTGTTTGCTTTTTAAAATTCCCTAGGTGATTCTAATGCATGGTCAAGTTAAGAACCCTAGGCATGGATATGTCAGCACCGATTTTTCTTTTCTCTTCCCTTTTCTTTTTCCAGTAAGCTGATAACATTCAGGATCATTCCATTGACCATAAAATTTGTACAGGTAATATGTTTAGTAATGTTTCCAAGGTGTTTCTTCCATTGAAAAACATTTTGAAAGTAAAGAGTGTCTTGAAATTTGAAAAACGTTTTAATAAGTCAGGACTAATTCCACAATTCTCTACTCACCCACTTCTATCTGTAGCTTTGAAAAGTCTCAGGGCTTGTAAGAAACACGTGCCTTAAAGCGTATTTTAGGAGGTGACAGTTTTATTGACAGCCATTAGAGTTCTTCACAGTTGATTGGGATGCAGTAAGAACTGCTAGGTCATTAATCACTAGTCTTTTTAAGGAGTTGCACTTGTCACCTATTAAGAGATATTCATTTAAAATCTTTTTTCCCCTAGTAGATTGAAAGCTCCGTGAAGGCAAAGACCAGGTCTTCATATAGCTTTTATTCGCCCCCGTAAACCCTAACACACAGAAGAAACTCAGGAAATATTTATTGAACAGTGAGTTATAGCACCTCCCCCAGTTGGGAAGACAAGCATCACATGGTGTTTCCTGGCTCCTGTTTGTACACTTTGAAGAAAACCTTTTCCTGGACAGGTTGCATTCGTAGGTCCTGACATGTCAACCTAAATTTTATTACCATAGCATTTAGAGCTGGGGGACACTTAGATAATGTTATGTACCTACCTCTTTTTTTAAAATGAGAAAACTTTAAGCAGTGCTTTGTTTAAGGTTATCATGGCTAAGTTTTTCTTCTTTTCTTGTTTTTATCCTTTTTCCCCCTTTATCATATATTTGAGTACTTGCTATATGCCAGCCTTAAGGAGCTAACGGTCTGTTTCTTTTAGGAAGTAAAAGGCAAGGTCATTTTCAAAAAAGGGATAGAGTAGGGGGTTAGTGTTCTGGAGGTTTGAGGAGAGTGGAAAAATGAAAAAGCTATGCTAGAAAGTGAAAAATAATATATTGACGAGAGAAACACAGCAAGATTGGTGAGCAGTGTTCGGGGCCCCGATGTAGGTCATGACTTTGGTTTTATATATTGAAAGCCATTTGCCTATTGTGTGTCTTTGTCCCATAATTAGCTACTAGATACTGGTGCAAAGAAAGTGGATAGTAGGAATGCTCAGTGTTTGGACTTTGGCTATGTGAGTACAGAAATGCCATCATTCTCATCAGCAACATCATAATGAGGCAAGAAATTTGTGGTTTTGGGAACAGTGTTACTGAAGTGATACACTGTGGAACCTAAGCTGGATAAGGAAGGAAGTGAAGAAAATTCTGATGAAGAGGGAGAAAATAGAGGAGGAAGAAGGGTCAGTGAACTGGAGATCTTAATGAGTTGAAAAAAAAAATGGTGACTGTGGGAGTAGTTGAACCAGCAACCTTGAAGGTTGTGGTCAGAGAATGTCATGTCTGAATTAGTGATTTTGGAGATGGAGTGGTAAAAAGGGTGATAATAATTTCCAAGGTGTGGGGCGTGGGTGGCTGACATGGAATGGAAGAGAAAGTCATTGGAAATGAGGAGGTTAAAGAACTAAGAAGTCTCAGTGTGTTAGATGTGCTATGTCACACTTTCATTAAATTATCTTCCTTTTAAATGATAATGAAAATACACCCCACACCCAGCAAAATTTTAATCTATTCAAAAAAATAATTTAGAGGTAAAGTTTGTGAAGAGGGGTGAATACATTCTGTAGTCTGAGGCAATTCATGAGAGCTAATAATGTTCGGTAACTATTTTCTCTTTGGTAGTTTTACTATGAAATTTATTATCTGAATCAAGCTTTTTAGGTGGAGGATGGGATCTTTATTAGTGTTCACAAGAGACACATTTAAATGTCAGCCCTAGGACAGCTATTCTAGGCTATTCAAAGTCTATTCTCCAAGGAATTTGAAGAGCTTTCAGAATGGATATGTTAAATTAGCTGTTGCTGTAAGAAAGATGTGTGGATTTTCAATCTCTGCCTCTCTGCTATTTCCTTTGTCTTGGCACATGCTCAAGTTTCCTCTTCTAAAAACCGTTTCCTCAAACCCTGCTTCCCCCTCAAGCTACCCTCTCAACTCTCTTCTTCCTTTCATTGCTATAAATATGTACTTTCCTCTTTATTGGAAATAGCTATTTTTCTTGAATATACTGGAGAGAAAAGAGCTGTAATCCTGCCATCATAACATACAGCTTTTGTTATTTGAGGGTATACTTTTCTCTGTTGTATGTATATGTTTTTCAGGTTTTTTAAAAGATTTATTTATTTTAGAGAGAGTGTGTGCATGCACAAGTGAGCGAGTGGGGGTGGAGGGGGGCAAAGGGAGAGAGAGAATCTCCAGCAAACTCCCCATTGAGCACAGAGCCAGATGCAGGCCTCAGTCCTCACAATTCCAACTGAGATCAGGACCTGAGCCGAAATCAACAGTCCAGTGCTCAACCAACTGAGCCATCCAGGTACCCCTATTTGTTCAGTTTTCATCAGAGAACTATTAAGTCTTATGAGAGTAGAAGGCCTGTTTTATCTGCCACTGTATATCTAGTATGTGCCTAAAATATTAGGAAGAGCTCCATAATTAAATGTCAAAGAGATAAATGGTGTATACTTTAAATTTATATTTTGATTTTTTTCTATTTAACATATCAAACATTTCCTGTTTTTCTTCATATCCTTTATAATATTTAACAAGTATTTTATTGATTTAATATATCATAAATTACTATTTTCCTGTAGTTGGATATTTCAAGTAGTTTATAATTTTTTATTATGACTGACAACAAAGAAATGTATATCTTCCTTTGTTCATGTATTTGTTTACTATTCTTTTGTTGAACGATTTTTTTGAGATAAATTCCAAAGAGTGGGATTATTAGGCAAGAGAGTATGAGCATTTTTATTCTATTAAGCTTACTAAAAGAATTGTACATTTTTTAAATGCTTTAGAATTTGGCTTCTACCCTTGCCACTTCAATGAAACACCACTTCTTAAAGGTCACTAATGGCTTCCTAATTGCCAAATCAACCTGCCTCTTCTAAGAACCCTCTTGACCTCTCTCGCAATATTTAATACTAATTTACCGTCACTTTCTTGAAACTCTCTTCATTCTTGGCTTGATGACATGGCATTATTTTGGTTCTCTTTTTTCCTTCCTGACTGATCTTTTGCTTTGAACCTCCTAAATGTAGCCTTTCCCAAGCTTCTGTTCTATCTGCTTCAATGCTATTATCTCTATATTAATAACCCCCAAATCTGTATCTTTAGCATTGACCTCTTTCTTAAGCTCTAGTCTTGGATTGCTTGACTCTCATTAATGCCCCTATATCATATGACATCATATCTTAACAATGAATCAATTTTCCCTCTCCAATCAGTTTCCCCTAGCTATTTTATCTCTGATAATGCTACCGCCATCCCTGGAGTCAGGGCACCATGGAGACATTTTGATCATTTTTCCTTCCTTGCTCAATCCATTGCATCAGTTGCCCTGTTATATAAATTCTAATTCTGCTGTGTCCCTGGTTTCTTTCACTTTGTTTTTCCTGAATTCATTCATTCATTCATTCATTCAACAAATACTGAGAACTGTCATATGCCCAGTACTGTTTAAGGCACCAAGGATATAAGCAGTGAACACAACAGACAAAAATCTTGGCCATCATGAAGCTGATGTTCTAGTGGAGGAAGGCACACAAACAGATAAATAAAATATATAGAATGTCAGATAATGAAAGTTATACAGAGAAAAATTAGGGAAGTTGGATAAGGAAGATTGGGACAGAGTGTGTATGTGTGCACATTTTGAAATGGTATACTCCAAGAAAGCTGAGAAGGTGACATTTAAGCAGAGATTTGAAGGAGGTCATGAAAGGTCCATATATGGGAGGGCACAAGTGGAACATTCCAGGCAGAAGGACTAGCAAGTGAAAGGCGTTGAGATGGAGAACATAAGTGTTCTGGAAATAGCAAAGTGGCAGTGTGATGAAGCCAAGTGAATAAAACAGAGTCGCAAGAGGTGTGCTCAGAGAAGGTGAGGGGAGAGGACCAGATCTGGTAGGGCTTTGTAGGCCATTGTAAGGACTTTGGCTTTTTTTACCATAAGTGAAATGGGAAGCCATTGGAGAGTTTTGAGAAAAGGAGCAGACTGATTTGACTTTTTTTATTAGTAGGAAAGCTCTGGCTGCTGGGTTGAGACTAAACTGTAGTGCGGCAAGTGTAGAAACAGGGACTAAGTAAAGAGACTATTGCATTAAGCCAGGAGAGAATTGATGGTGGCTTGGTTATGGATAGTGGTAGTGAAAGTGGTGAAAAATTGTTGGATTCTGGATTTGCTTTTGAATGGATGTGGGATGTGAGAGGAAACAGGAATCAAAAATGGCTCCAAGGTTTTGGCCTGAACTGGAAGACAATGGTTTTCAACAATTTGAGTGTGTGTGTGTGTTTATCCCTTGTTCTTGGAACTCCTATAAATCATTATGTTACCTGTTACTTTACATTATATTCCTTAATTACTTTTCACCTGGGCTATGTCAATAGTCTTTTTTTTTAAGATTTTATTTATTTATTTGACAGAGAGAGACACAGCGAGAGAGGGAACACAAGCAAGGGGAGTGGCAGAGGGAGGGGGAGAAGCAGACTTCCCGCGGAGCAGGGAACCTGATGCAGGGCTGGATCCCAGGACCCTGGGATCAGGACCTGAGCCGAAGGCAGACGCTTAACCATCTGAGCCACCCAGGCGCCCCTGGGCTATGTCAATAGTCTTAATAAATATTCAGTCGTAAATCTGATCCCCTCTCCTAGCCTTTTTCCTCACTCCAGTTCATGACCATCTTTGATGACTTCCAATTGCACTTAATTCAGCAGGAAGACTCCTCTGTCTTACATTCAAGGCCCTCCATAGTATGAGCCTAACCTATTTCTTTAGCTCTGTCCTTTATTATTCCTTTACATATTCTGAGTAAATTGGCTTACTGCTCCTTGAATATTGTGTTTAAATTGACATCTAACACGTTATAGATCATGCTTATATGGTATAACATAATGGGTAAGATCACAGAATCTATACCATGGACACCCCAGGTTTGAATTCTGGTTCCATTTCTCATTGTGTGTAGTTTATTTAACCTCTGTGTCAGTTTTCTATCTGTAAAATAGGGGTAATAGTAATCTTCATAGAGATGTTTTGAGGATGAAAAGATTTTATATGTAAAGCACTTAAAACAGTGCCTGACAAAGTGCTCTAATGCGTTAGCTGTTATTATGGTTATTACTATTAATATTTTTGTTTATTCTCATTCTCCCCTCTCACTCTCTCCTCACCCCCACCTCCATAATATCAGCTCCATGAAGGCAGGAATTTTTGTTGTGTTCACTGCTCTATCCCTAGTAACTACAGTAGTGACACATAAGAAACAACTCAGTAAATATTTGTGGATGAATGACTGTAGTTTCCTCAGCCTGAGATGCCTACTAATGTTGCCTCTTCCTCCTACTCTCTTCTCTTAAAAACCCATCCAATCTGTAAGGCTCATCATGAATGCCATTTATTCCATGGAACGTCTTGTTATTTTCTGATCCTTCTCCCCAAACTAAATTTAATCTCTCATTTCTTTGAACTCCCATTATATCTTGTTAATGCATTTCTTACATCCTTTACCTTTCTTTGTCTTTCATCTTAGTCATTTGTATCTAATCTTGTGTACTAGATAGTAGGTTCTTAAAGCACAGACTGTATTACTCATTTTTATATCCCTTGTAGTGTCCAGTATAATGCCTTGAACATACTACATGCTCAACAAACATATGCTGATTGAATTGAATTGAACTGAATTTGTCCTCCTATTTATATACTTCATTTTATATGAATTTTCAGGTTTCTAAGTCATGCTTCAAAGTACTAAATCTCTATGTAATTTATTTCTTAGGTATCTTAAGTGTTCAAGTTTTTAGAAAGACTATACTTTTTATGTTCAGTTGCAGAAGAGGTACATTTGTCTTAATCAAACCTTGTTTTAATTGCCTAAGGACTTTGTGCCAGATCATAAATTGTTCTAATGGTAAAAGGGAGGGTTTATCAAATATGGTATCATACAGCTGGAATTCAGTGGTCTAGTAACTTCCCCTAAGAACTAGGATGAAGAAAAAAGGCTTTGTGAAGATAAAGTATGTGTCACAAAATCCATGCACTTAAGCTCGTGCACTTTACAGGGTAAGCTCCTCAAATCCTCATTCATAATTTATTTACTCATCATTATGCTTAAGTCATGATTATCGGATTTCCCAGCCAACAGCTGTGGAGAGGCAATTTAGAAATGTTAGAAAGGCTCATAGAAGATAGGAGGGAGGGACAGCTGACTATAAGGAAGAAGACTGAAAAAAAAACAAAAAAACAGGCCAAGGACTGAGCAGTGTGGGACTAATAACCCTCTATTGCTTAAATAGGCCTTGAGGGCATCAGTGTGTTATAATATAGTACAGTAATTGATGTTCATAATAATGACCCAAATTCATCAAAAAAAAACGATTAAATTCTGATCACCATATTCTATTTATGAAAATAAGCAGTGAGTATTGTATTTACATTCTTATCCGTCAGATTAAATTAAAAATGGTTTGTTTATAAGGTAATAAGCCTTTAACTAGCTGGACAATGGATAATTCATTCCTGAGAGGTTATAATAAAGGTTTTCCTGCATTTAATATATACTTTCTTGTTCAGGTTCCTCTAACTAGAATTGAAATACAGTGAGGAGGCAGCATGAGGCAGTAAATCCATAAAAATGAATTGTTCATTTACCCTACATTTATAACATAGGAAATACGATTATAGAGCAGATGTTGACTGATTGAAATGCTGTATGCTCAATCATGTTAGTGTTTATTTGATAAGGAATGCCATTTGTTTAGCTTTGCTCATTTATTCAGTGACTGTGGCCTGGAATTTTATTAGATTCTGTATAGCTGTACCCACCAGAATGCTGAGAGAGTTGGAGCTTGAATGAGATTGGTAAGAACTTGGAATTCTTTAGTTTGGGATATGAAAATGGAAAGAAGTCTTTAATTTGGAAAGTTTTCAATTTTAAACCTCTTGGTTTTGTTTAATTTATATATTGGTACTGGAACACATAAATGACTAATAGTTTGGCAACATTCATTACTTTAACTTTTTTCTGAAAACTTGCATTTTCCTTTTCAGTAACTACCCAGAGAGAGAGAGAACCAAGAAAATTTCCTGAAATGGAACCATTTACAACTAATGTGTTTCTGAATAATGGAGAAAACTAAAATTTAATTTTAAAAGTACTTCAATACTAAACAGCTCTTATATTTGAAATAAATTATTCAACTAATTTTTTATTCTCCCTTGGAGCCAGTTAGCAAATATCTTTTGTGTTGCAGCAAGATTATAGCAAATTATTTCATGGGAACATTTATTCAAATGTTGTATTTTATTAGCTGGTAATATCCGGGCTTTTGTGGTATAGAAACGAGTACAATAAATATTTGAATGAATAGATTTAGGACCTAGATAATTTGGAAGAATCATTTCAAAACTTGGATTAACTACGACATCTAGAACTAGGATTTTAGGCCATCTTGCAACATATTGTACAATTCAAGATACAGTGAAACAGATTTTAAAAATTAAGACCTTAAGGAATGTATTTTATTTTATTTTTTTAAAAGACTTATTTTAGAGAGAGAGGGTGCAGGAGACTGGAGGGGGTAGGGGCGGAGGGAGAGGAAGAGGGAGAGAATCTCAAGCAGACCTGCTGAGTATAGCGCCCCATGCAGGGCTCCATCTCCCCACCCTGAGATCATGACCTTAGCTGAAATCATGAGTCAGATGCTCAACTGACTGAGCCACCCAGGCGCTCCATTAGGCAGTGTATTTTGGAAATAACTTTATTTTTAAGAATAAGATAAATAGGTTTCTAACACCCCCACCCAAATATGTTTGTGTATATTTCACCCTCTTGAGAAAGGCAGAAGAGGATTTTTAATTGTTGCCATTGCAGGTCAAGAGTTTTTAACTTTTACAGGCTACACAACCAAACTGAAATCAGTTCAGAAGGATGTGGTATTTTTTTTTTTTAAGATTTTATTTATTTGACAGAGAGAGTACAAGCTAGGGGAGTGGCAGGCAGAGGGAGAGGGAGAAGCAAGCTCTCCGCAGAGCAGGGTGCTGGATGCTTTTCTAAAATAGCATCCCTGCTTTTATTTTCAGCAACAGTTTTCTTAAGAAATAATTCACATACCCTACACTTCACCCATTTAAAGTGTATATGGTTTTTACTGTATTCACAGAATTCTGCAATCATCATCAAAATCAATTTTAGAGTCACAAAAAAGTCCCAAATCTGTAACTAATCACTCCCCATTTCCCTCTAATCTTCCCCTCCTCCAACCCCCCAAAACCATTAGTGTACTTTCTGTCTCTATAGATCAGACTATTCTGGACATTTCATATAAATGGAAATCATATAATGTGTGGTTTTGTATTGTCTTTCTCACTTAGCATAATATTTTCAAAGTTCATCCATGTTGTAGCATGAATCAGTATTTTATTTTTGTGGTGAAAGAATATTCTATTCCATGGATTCTATATTTTGTTTATCCATTCATGAGTGGGTGGATGTTTTTGAGTTGTTTCCATTTTGGGCTATTATAAATAATGCTGCTATGAACATTTGTGTACATGTTTTTGTGTGGACATTTGTTTTCAGTTCTTTTGAGTATATACCTAGGAGTGTAATTTCTGGGTCACATGCTACCTCTATGTTTAACTTTCTGAGGAGCTGCTAGACTGTTTTCCAATGTGACTGCAGCATTTTACATTCCCACAAGGAACATATAAGTGTTCCAATTTTTCCCCCCACATTTTCACCAACACTTATCTGTCTTTTTTATTATGTCCATCCCAATGAATCTGAAGTGGTATTTCATTTGTGATTTTGATTTCCATTTCCCTAAAGGCCAATGATATTAACCATCTTTTTATGTGCTTATTGGCTAATTGTATATCTCCTTTGGAGAAATGTCTGTGCCAATCCTTTGCCTATTTTTAAGTTGAGCATTCATTTTTTTACTGTTGAGTTGTAAGAGTTCTTTATATAGTCGGTACGAGTCCCTTATCATATATATGTGACTTAGAAATACTGTCTCCGATTCTGTGGGTTGTTTCTTTCACTTTCTTGCTGGTGTCCTTTGTAGCACAAGAGGTTTCAATTTTGATAATGTCCAATTTATTAATTTTTTTCTTTTGTTGCTTGTGCTTTAGGTGTCATTTCTAAGAAACCATTGCCTAACCCAAGTTCACAAGGATTTTTACTCCAGTGTTTTCTAAGGGTTTTATAGTTTTAGCTCTTACATTGAAGTCTGTGATCCATTTTCAGTTAATATTCTTGTATAGTATGAAGAAGGGATCCAATTTCATTCATTTGCATATGGGTATATGCTTGTCCCTGCACCATTGTTAAAGACTCTTATTTTCCCTCATTGATTTGAATTTTCTTGGCAGGTTTGTGAAAAATCAATTGATTGTAAATGTGAGGGCTTATTCCTGGACTCTCAACTCTACTCCAGTAATCTGTTGTCTATCCTTAGGCCAGTCCCATTGATAAATATGTCTATCCTTATGCCAGTACCACACTGTATTGATTAATTTCTAGCTTTGTAGTCGGTTTTTAAACCAGGAAGTGTGAGTTCTCTAACTTTGTTATTTTTTAAAATTGCTGTGCCTCTTGGATTTCCATATGAATTTTAAGATCAGCCTGTCAATTTCTATGAAGATTCTGACTGGGATTTTGATAGGGATTATGTTGAATCTATAGATCAATTTGGGAAATATTACCATCTTAACAATATTAAGTCTTCCAGTCTTGAACATGAAATGTCTTTCCATTTATTTAGATCTTCTTTACTTTCTTTCAACAGTATTTTGTAGTTTTTGGTATGTTTTACCCTTCCTTTGTCAAATTTATTTCTAAGTTATTTTATTTCCAGCTTCATTACAATATAATTGACATATAAAATTATGTAAATTTTAGGTGTCCAACTGATGATTTTATATACATATATCTATTTCAAAATAATTACCATAGTAAGGTTAGTCAACACATATATCACCTTACATAGTTACCATTTTTTCGGTGTATGTGGTGAGAACTTAAAAGATTTACTCTCTTGGGGTGCCTGGGTGGCTCAGTAGGTTAAGCGGCTGCCTTCGGCTTGGGTCATGATCCCAGGGTCCTGGGATTGAGCCCCGCATTCGGGCTCCCTGCTCGACGGAGAGCCTGCTTCTCCCTCTCCCTGCCTCTCTGCCTATTTGTGCTCTCTATCTCTCTGTCAAATAAATAAATCTTTTTTAAAAAAAGATCGACTCTCTTAGCAACTTTCAAGTATACAATACAGTATTGTTAACTATAGTCACCATCCTGCATTCAATCTCCAGAACTTATTCATCTTATAACTGCAAGTTTGTATTCCCGACCCCTCCCCCACTCCCCTTGCCCTGGCCACCACTGATCTACTTTCTTTTTCTGTAAGATCAGGGTTTTTTTAGATTCCACATATAAGTGAGATTATACAGTTTTTATCTTTCTCTGTCTGACTTATTTCACTTAGCATAATGCCCTTCAGGTTCATCCATGTTGTCACTAATGGCAGGATTTCCCTTTTTCATGACTGAATAACATTCTGTTATATGTATAGAATATTCTATATTCTATATAATACACATACCCACATATCACATCTTCTTTAAACCATTCATCCATTGAAGGACATTCATGTTGTTTTTATGTCTTGGCTATTGTAAATGATGCTGCTGTGAATGTGGGGGTTGCACATCTCTTCGATATGGTGAGTTAATGTCCTCTAAATATATACTCAGAGTGGGATTGCTGAATCACATGGTCCTTCCTTTTTTTTTTTTTTTTTTGCTTCTTAATGCCAGCTAGTTAACATACAGTGTTATATTACTTTACTTTCAGGTGTATGATAGTGATTCAACAATTCCATACCCTAGTGCTTATCACAAGTGCCCTCCTTAATCCCCATCACCTATTTCACCCATCCCCCCACCCACCTCCCCTCTGGTAACCATCAATTTGTTCTCTATAGTTAAGAGTTTCTGTTTCTTGATCTTTCTCTCTCTTTTTTCCCTTTGCTCATTTGTTTTGTTTCTTAAATTCCACATATCAGTGAAATCATATGCTATTTGCCTTTGACTGATTTCACTTGGCATCCTCTTTAGCTCCATCCATGTTGCAAATGGCAAGATTTCATTTTTTTGATGGCTGAGTAGTATTCTATTGTATATATGTACCACATCTTCTTTATCCAATCATCAGTCAGTGGACACATGGGCTGCTTCCATATCTTGGCTATTGTAAATAATGCTGCTGTAAACATAGGGTTGTGTGTATCCCTTTGAATTTGTATTTTTGTATTCTTTGGGAAAAGAACCAGTAGTGCAATTGCTGGATTTAGGGTAGTTCCATTTTTAACTTTTTGAGGAAACTCCATTCTGTTTTCCAGAGTGGCTGCACCAGTTTGCATTCCCACCAGCACTGCAAGAGGGTTCCCCTTTCTCCACATCCTTGCCAACACCTGGTGTTTCTTGTGTTGTTGATTGTAGCCATTCTGACAGATGTGAAGTGATACCTCATTGTAGGTTTGATTTGCATTTCCCTGATGATAAGTGATGATGAATATCTTTTCATGTGTCTCTTGGTCATTTGGTTGTCTACTCTGGAAAAATCTCTGTTCATGTCTTCTGCCCATTTTTTAATTGGATTATTTGTATTTTTGGGGTATTGAGTTGTAGAAGTTCTTTATAGATTTTGGATACTAACCTTTTATCGGATATGTCATTTGCAAATAGTTTCTCCCATTCAGTAGCTTGCCTTTTAGTTTTGTTGATTGTTTCCTTTGCTGTGCAGAAGCTCTTTATTTTGATGTAATAATTTATTTTTGCTTTTGTTTCCCTTGCCTCAGGAGACATATCTAGAAAAAAAGTTGCTACAGCCAATATCAGAAAAGTTACCCTTCTAGGATTTTTATGGTTTCAGGTCTCACATTTAGATCTTTAATCCATTTTGAATTTATTTTTTGTATGATAGAAGAAAGAGGTTCAGTTTCATTCTTTTGCATGTTGTCCAGTTTTCCCAACACCATTTGTTAAAGAGGCTGTCTTTTTCCCACTGGATATTCTTTCCTGCTTTGTCAAAGATTAATTGAACAATTAATTGTGGGTTTATTTCTGGGTTTTCTGTTCTGCTGATCTATATGTCTATTTTTGTGCCAGTACCGTACCACTTTGATTACTACAGCTTTGTAATATAACTTGAAGTCCGGAATTGTGAAGCCTCCAGCTTTGCTTTTCTTTTTCAAGATTGCTTTGGCTATTCGAGGTCTTTTGTGGTTCTATACAAATTTTAGGATTGTTTCTGACAGTGCTTTAAAAAGTGGTTTTGGGGGTTCTTGGGTGTCTCCGTGAGTTGGGTGGCCAACTCTTGATTTTGGCTCAGGTCATGATCTCAGGGTCCTGGGATCGAGCCCTGCATTGGTTGGTGTGGAATCTGCTTGAGGATTCTCCCTCTGCCCCTCCCCACTGCTCACACTATTTATCTCTCAATTAAATAAATCTTTAAAGAAATAAATAAAAATTTAAAAAAATGCTGTTGGTATTTTGGTGGGGATTGCATTGAATGTGTAGATTGCTTTGTGTAGTATAGACATTTTAACAATATTTGTTCTTCCTCACATGGTAGTTCTATTTTTAATTTCTTGAGGAATTTCTATATTGTTTTTAACAGTGGCTATAGTAACTTACATTCCCAACAAGAGTGCACAAGGGCTTCCTTTTTCTCTACATCCTCACCAGCTCCTGTTACCTGTTATCTTTTTGATAATAGTCATTCTAATAGGTATGAGGTAACACCTCATTGTGGTTTTGATTTGCATTTCCCTGATGATTAATGATATTGAGCACCTTTCCATGTATCTGTTGGCCATTTGTATATCTTCTTTGAAAGGATGTATTTAGGTCATTTGCCCATTTTTTAATTATTTATAATTTGGTTTTGATGCTATTGTAAATGGAATGATTTTTTAAATTTAATTTCCAATTGTTCATTAGAAGTATAGACAGGCAACTAATTTTAATTTTTTATATTCATCTCATATCTTGTAAACTTGCCAAATTCATTTTTTTTGAAGATTATTTATTAAAAGACAGCATGAGCGGGAAGGGCAGAGGGAGACATTCTCAAGCAGACTCTGTGCTGAGCATGGAGCCTGATGCAGGGCTCAGTCCCTGCCGAGCCAAAACCAAGAGTCGGATGCTTAACTGACTATGCCACCCAGGCTCCCCAACTTGCCAAACTCATTTATTAGTTCTAGTAGTTTTTGTGGATTCCTTAGCATTTTCTTTATGTACTATTATGTCATCTGTAGGCAGAGATAGTTTTACTTCTTTTCCTGTCTGGATGCCTTTTATTTCTTTTATTGCCTAATTTCATAGAGCCTCTACTACAATATTGAATAGAAGTGGTGAGAGCAGACAACCTTGACTTGTTTCAGTCTTTCATTCTTCAGTATTACATTAACTCTGGGTCTTTTCCTAGGTACCCTTTATCCAGTTGAGGAAGTTCTCTTCCATTACTAATTTGTTGAGTGTTTTTGTCACAAAAGGGTGTTGGATTTCATCAACATGTTTTTATATGTTTTTATTCAGATTTTCAATTTCTTCCTCAACCACTTTTGGATGTTTTTGTCTTTGTAGGGATTTGGCCATTTCAGCTAAGTTGTCTAATTTGTATACATACAGGTGTTCATAGTATTTTTATATCTGTACAGTCACTAGTAAGGTCCCCATTCTCATTCCCAATTTTAGTAATTTGATCCTTCTTTATTTTTTGCTTCATCAGCCTAGTGTTTGTCAGTTTTGTTGATCTTTTCAAAGAATACAAATAGCCTTTTGAGAAAGGAAGCAGCAAATTAAAAATTAGAAGGCAGCTTAAGTAACCACTGTATAGTGGTCTCACTGGCAGTGTGTTCTTGACTGTTTCTTAACATCTTGGAGCCTAAGTTGCTTCATTTATAAAATGGGGCAATGAGGCTTGCCTCACAGATATGATTCTAAGATTAGATGAAATAACATGTAAAATCTCGAGCACATTACCTATTCATGGTAGACTTTCAATAATTGCTCATACCCTTTTCTTCTATATCATTATGCTGACCCCATTTTAACTGTATTATTCTTTGGTTGCCAGTCTAATTTAATGAAATAAACATTAGAAATTACTTTTTCTTCTAAAATCTAAAAATAGATTTTTCTGCATTTTCTGCCTGTCATAAAACCAAGTTGTTGTTCATTTTCACTAAGACTTAGGGACACATCAATTTCTGAATGTAATCAGGTGAAACAATGATAGTTTAATATTAATCTAGATGATTCTAAAAGCACAGCTGAGATCCTATGTAATAAATTATTATAATCTGTATTATTTTCATCTTTTTTCTCATTTCAGTGGTAATTTCATTGTCTTATCAAATATCCATAGAGATAATTTCTCTCTTCTTGAGGGCGAGCACCATCTCTAAGATAACTTTGACATTATTGAGAGACAATTATGACCTTTTAATGAACTTTCTGATAATTTAGTACTGTTATAAAAGTTATCAAAACTGCTTTCAAATTGTGGTATACAATTTAAGTAAAGAGAGGGAGCTCTGCAGTGGGCTGGTGGGGAGAAAGGTACCTCTGATTCAATTTTACTTTTTATTAAAAATTTCTACATCCTGTTAGTAGAATTTGCATTCTGTCTTTCCTGAGTATCCTTTGGCCTAATCTCCCCATTGGTTCATACTCTCATTACTTGGTAATAATTTGGGGAAACAACATTTTTCTTATAAACTTGGAGTCAATGAGTAATAACTCCTCTTTAGAAATAAGAATTAAATGTTACTGTCACAAGTATGAACTCAGTGTTTGGCTCAGATATTTTACATTCTTCTGAAATGAAGAAGATTTGATAATGCCTCACTTCACATGTGTCTGGCTAGCTGTGGTAATATGTATCTCACGAGTCCTATCACTGGCTTTACCCTATGGATGACTCGCATAGCTGGAAAAATTGAATTGCAGAGTAGGGTTATGGTTAAGTTATGATAGGATCTCTGTGGCCCACCCTGACACAAGTAGATCACAAAACGATCATGATTCTAAGACTGATGCTAGGAAAGCACTCCAACCCCTCAGGGCCTTTATCAGTAGAGTTCCCAGGAGCAACTACTCATCTCAATAGATCCCCAACTCCATAAGACATTTTTTTTTTCCTGTGGGATATAGATGGTGAAGACTCCTAAATGGGTAAGAATTCATTCCTAAGAGACCTCCCTTTTAGACAACTCATGTACTTTACTAGCAATGTGATCTTAGGCAAAGTATTCAACTTCTCTGAGCTTCAGTTTTCAAATGTATAAAGTGCAGGTGGTGATAACAGGGTGGTTGTGAAATTTTAATAAGATGTGTGTAAAGTACTTAACATAGTACCCAGTTAATTGTAGGAATCTTTGTTAAAGTAACTTCTCTCCTATGTCCCACCCGGGTGTGGTAACAGGCTCATTATTAAAGCTTTCTCTGACTACATTTAAAATTTTGGATTTTAGACTATTTGATCTTAAATCTCATTTAAATTTTTTATAGATTTGTGCAAGCTAATTTACTACCAGTAACAAACCATACTTGTTTACCCTGTCCTGTTTTTGCAACTAACTCTGCCATTGATGGTCTTTTATTTTGGTTTCTGTCCAACCCATGGCTATGCTAATTTATATACTGCCACCAGCTTTTATAATCCTGCTGTGTTCCAGCTAGTGCTACTTACTTATCTGGGATGGATCAGGCCCCCAGCTCATCCAGGCCACATGGTATCTTACCAGTAAAAGTAGATCCTGTTGGCTGGAACATTTTTGTGGTAGCAGGAAATGAATCTCAGTAGATGAAGAGATTCTTGCATTAAAAAAGGCAGGAGACTTAAATCTACTTTGGTGCTTATTACCAGAGTATGTTTATGGACCCCAAAGTTCTTATAATTAGAAGATACTTTAAAGATTATTTGGTCCCATTCAATAATGATATCAGACATATATTGAGTTTTTATTGTATGCCAGGCACAGTGATACTTACCTGCATCATTTCATTTAATTCTCACAATAACCTGCAGAAGTATCCTATTGCTATCTGAATTTTTATAAATGAGGAAATACAATCAGAGGTTAACTTGCCTAGGTTTACATTTCACATAGTTAAGAATCAAGATCCAGGTTTCAAAGTCTGGTTCTAGAGCTGCATTCCTCAATACATTATATAGTGACTCTCCTGTACTGCAAGTATCCCCTCTAGAGTATTCCTGCAAGATTATTCTGTATTCTGCTTGAATATCTTCAAGGATGGTCAGTTTACTATTCTCCTGAGGCAGCTCTTTCTCCATTATTTGACAAATTTATTGGCTAGTGGGAAAAATGTTGAGCTAAAATCTGATTCTTTGTAAAAATGAAATCATGGACTGTTAGAGTAGGAGGGACTGGGAGGTTGTCTTACTCATTCTCTTCATTTTACAGATGAGAAATTTCAACCTAATGAAGGCAGGTGGACAAGATCTCACAGGACTTCCAGAAATTTTGTCCCCTGGAGCCTGACAGAGTAACTCTGTTCTATGTTCTTCAGATCAGTACTTTTAGTGTTTGAGATAGCTTTTATGATTTCTCTTATTTTTACCTTTATGCCATACATCCCCAGTTTTTTTCATTCCTTCTTTGTATGAATGACTTGCAGGATTTGTATTATTCTAGAAACCCTACTTGGAACCTACCCTCAGTTGTTTTTTTCCTCCTTTAAAATGGAGCACACAAAACTGAACCTCATACTTTAGAGATTATTTGTTCAGTCCAGAGTACAGTGGAATTATGCCTCCCTTTATTTCAGTCATTAAATTTCTATTAGTGTAGACTAAGATTACTGTAGAATTTTCTTTTCAGCAGCTATTTTATGAATTGTGACCAGATCAAAGGAGACATTTCTGAGGCAAGAGACATTTCTGAAATCATAGTTCTGAACCTCTAATTCAGGACTTATTTTTTTCAGCACTGAATATCTGCATGCTAGTTTCATCAGTAATCTATTTGTCAACAGACTGATTTACTGGAAAAATGAAATGGCATTTGTAATTGTGTATTAGATATTTTTATACCTACATACATACACTTGATTAATTTATATGTACCAACATTTTCCACATTTGCCTTCAGATCTCATCTAGATGGACTAGCTTATAGACCATTTGACTTCAAATGTAATTGTGAAGCTAATTCTTACCTGGACAATATCATTAAAAGAAAAAGAAATTGTAGAACACAGACAGGATCAGTTTTGATTACACCTTTACTAGTCCTTGGATTATTCAGGATGGATTTTTAAAGAAGAAATCTTGAAGAACAGGAGGGAAGCACTAAGGATTGAACCTCATTTTACCCCACTTTAGATGATATCAAAATTATTTTGTTACAGGGCACCTGGGTGGCTCAGTCGGTTAAGTGTCTGACTCTTGATTTCTGCTCAGGTCATGATCTCAGGGTCCTGCGATTGAGCCCCACGTTGGGCTCTGTTCAGCACCGAGTCTGCTTGGGATTCTTTTTCTCCCTCTCCTTCTGCCCCTCTCCCCGTTTGTGCTGTTGTGCTCTCTCCCTCAAACAAGTGAATAAAAAATTTTTTTAAATTATTTTGTTACATTAATGTTTTAACACATAAATGTTTACTCATTGTATATAGAGTGGTCATTTGCAAATATTTAAGGATTTTTGCCTTTGAAAAACCTTAGCTCCCCAGACTATACTTCCTGTACCTCAGTTTCCTTATTTATAAAATGAGGATAAGAATACTTAGAATGCTCCTTAGCTTCCCAGTCACCCCATACAGAAATTCCTCTGTCTTTCCACTTAACTTTTCTACTGCTTTAAACTACTCCTAGGAGCTCAACATGTAGATTGTATAAATTGTGGTTACATGTATATCTGTTTTATATCTCCTACTAAATTACAGTCATCTTCAGGAAAGGAGTGCATTGAGTTTTCATCTTTTTTGACCTTCATAGTTTCTGGTTTAGTGCTTATATATTCAATACACTTAAATATTTCTTGTAATCATTTTAGTTGCTGTCTTTAAATCACGATTTTGGTCTCATCTTTTTTTTTTTAAAGATTTATTTATTTTAGAGAGAGGGAGAGAGAGATAGAGTGGGGGAAAGGGCAGAGGGAGAGAGAATCCTCAAGCAGACTCCTTCCTGAGTGAGGAGCCCAAGTTGGGGCTCGATCTTAGCACCCTGAGATCATGACCTGAGCCGAAATCAAGAATTAGCCGCTTAACCAACTGAGCCACCCAAGCACTCCTGTCTCATCTTAAAAAGAACAGCAGGAATTTATTTAGGCGTATGGAGCAGCATGAACAAGAAACAAGTAGAAAAAAAGGAAAAGAAGAACAAAATAAATATACTTGACATAAGAAAAGAACCAAGTTAGGAAGCACACAAGGAACGAAAAATGTGTATGATTTAAATTTTAAGCAGAAAAGCATCAATGACTATTTTAAGAAGTCTGAGGGAGAGGGCTAAGTGACATTACTCTTAGTGATAACTGAAAATCAACTTGATTAAGCATGGTAACAGTGTTGGAGAGGAGCAACATTAGAAGAGATGGGGCAGTGAGATGTGAATCACCAATGTGAGAGAACACTCAAGTCATAGTTCTTTTTATCTCTAATAGTTAATTAGTAATATTTCTCGAGTGATCTGAGTATGGAGAAATCCAAGGAAAGCAAGTGCTTTGGAACCAAACAGCCTGGCTTTGCCACTTAGCTGTATGAACTTAGCCGAATTACTTAATTTTGTTTACATTCAGTTTCCACTTATGTAAATGAATTTTATAGCATCTACTACAGAGGATTGCTGTAAAGATCAGATAAGGAAGTGTGTGTCTCAGTGTAATTGTGTTACGCATTTAATAAACATCAATTGTTGCTGGTTGTGTCTTCATGAAGTTTATTTGCAGTGGGAAAATGAAAAGGTATAATAAAGTAGGAGGTATGACCAGAGATACTATGTGAGAGAGCTGGGTGACATAGAATTAAGTTTGACTGGGAAGAACTAGGTGGAATAGTAATAATAATTAATTATAATATGTAATTATTATTGTTGATAATATGTTTAGCGCTTAATTTATAAAGTGTTTTCCAGTACATTAAGTCATTTGGCCCACACTTCATTAACCTACTCCAACCCTCTAGAGACCTGATTGATTTTGGCATGTGTGGAAAAGCTGTTGTTTATTACCCAGGATGGTTTAATAGAGAAAAGAGTAGTGATTGTCAAACCCGTCACCTTCTCCCCCTCCCCTATTGCCCCTTACTCATTGCCCTAATACTTGTGATTAGAAGGGGGTTGACTTTAGTCAATTTGCTTACCAGAAAATGTAACAAACACATTTACCTTTTCTCTTGCTCTCATTTTTGTGATACACACACAGCCTTTACTCTTTTGAGCAGCACTTAAATGGAGCAATGTTTCAGAGTTTATGTGTGGAATATGGTCTTTGAGGCTTGGATTTAAAACTTCAATGAAACCACAAGAAAGTATCAGGAGCATAATTGAGCAGGTGGAACAAATTTGTTAAATCTGTTTTGGGAAAACAATAACTGGTTTTAAAGTAATAAATCAGCCTCAGGTTTACTATTCCATAATCAGGGTGGGAACAAGGGAGGAGAGAATGTATAGGTTTTCTGAAGACATCTGAGAATGTAAGTGCTGTCTCAAATATGGCAGATTCCAATGGGGAACAGAAGAACCTCTTCCTACTCACATCCAGAAAAAGTGGGAGGTTTGTCATTAGCTCTACTGTGAGGCAGATATGACTTCAAAAGAACCTGTACACTTCATCTTGTATATGTTGTAGTAAATAACAATATTTCGAACTATCACAAAACAAGGAATTTGGGGTATGAGACTAAAGTCTAACATGTACTACATGGAGAGACATAATTTCTGTTCTTTTACTTAAGACAGAGCTGGACAGAGATATTTATTATAGGACTTATTGGAAAAGATTGATTTTTTTCCCCTCCTTTATCTAAAACAGAGACCAAAAGTATCAGAATCTCCGTGTTAGAACGGACATAAAGATCATCCAGCGTAAGTCCTCATCTCCTCTGTAAATCACCTCTACAACATCTCTACCAAGTGGTCATCCTCAGCTTGAAATGTGTCAGTAATGAAGACTGTGCCCTCACCAGAAATAGCCTATGTTATTTGCAGGCTAATCTAATTGTTATTAAAAGTCTTCCTTATTTAATTAATACTGCAGTCAGCTACCCTGTGCCTCCACTCTACAAACTCACAAACTCTCTTCCACTTGATAGCCATTCAGATAGAAAACAGAAATCACCATGTACCCCCCAGTTATCTCCCATCTGCTCTAGGCTAAAAATCTTCCAACTGTTCCTTTGTTGCACTTCCCACAGTGTATTGTCATAATTTTAAAGCTGTATTTTCACACATCCTCTGAGTGGTGAGCTCCATGAGGGCATGGACCATATCTTATATTTGTTTTTTTTTTTAAGATTTTATTTATTTATTTGACAGAGAGAGACACAGCGAAAGAGGGAACACAAGCAGAGGGAGTGGGAGAGGGAGAAGCAGGCTTCCTGCGGAGCAGGGAGCCCTATGTGGGGCTCGATCCCAGGACCCTGGGATCATGACCTGAGCCGAAGGCAGACGCTTAACGACTGAGCCACTCAGGCGCCCCCCATATCTTATATTTGAATGTGTGTGATATATAACAAATATTTGAATGAGACAAACATGGTATTAAATCCCTTCTAGGCTACTTTTGTTTGGGTGTTCTCTGGTCTATCCTTCATTAAACAAATACTGAATGCCACTGTGCCAACATTTAGGAATGTAACTGTAAGAGACAGACATAGGCCCTAACTTCCTGGATCTTAAAATCTATTGTGAAATATAGACAAGGAAATGAGCAGTACCAAATAAGGTGATAAGGCTACAAAACAAAAAGGACACAGCACATGACTTCCAACCAAGGCTTTTTGGGGTCAGAGAAGGCTTTTGGGTTTTTTTTTTTTTTTTTTTGGAAAATATTCTATTTTCCTATAAAAATGTTTTATAGGAAAAATATTTTAGATGTGATCTGACCAGGCCTGATGATCACATTCTTCATCTGGATATATGTCATTATAGCTTCAGGTGATATGGGCCTTTTTTAAGCTACTACAATATTGTTCATTCAGTAAATTTTTATTGAACACCCACTGTGCATGAGGAGCTGTGCTAGGAACTGGCACTACAACAGTGATTAGAGGTAGATTTATGATGAAGCTAATAAAGCTTAAGTTCTAAGGCCCCTCACTTGCAGGTCCCCTTCCGAGGCCCTATAGCTAACTTTGTAGTTATAATTTTGTATTATTTTCTTAGAGAAGATCTTATAATTTGTATATACTTCCAAGTCCAACAAAACCTATATCTGTCTCTGGCTAGTATTCCATGATAATGGTTGTACCATAGTTTGTGTAACTGTTTACCTTTTGAAGGCAATCAAAGCTGATTCCAGTTTTTGGCAATTACAAATAAGGCTGCAATGAACATTCATGAACAGGTTTTTATATGACATTTTCCTGAGATACAGAAGTATAGTTGCTAGGTGCTCTGGTAGTTGTACGTTTAGTTACTTTTTTTTTTTTTTTTAAGAAACTGCCAAACTGTTTTCTAGAGTGGTTGAACCATTTTACATTCCCATCAACAATGTGTAAGTTGTCCTGTTTATCCACATACTTGCCAGCATTTGGTGTTATCACTATTTTTTGTTTCACTATTTGCAGAGGTATATAATGATAATCTTATTGTGGTTTTAATTTTCATTTCCCTGATGGCTAATTATATTGAACATCTTTTTAATGTACTTCTCTGTCATCTTTACATCGTCTTTGGTTAAGTGTCTTTTAAGTGTCATGTCATGTCTTTTTTCATTATCTAGGAGGATTGTTTTTTTATTGTTGAATTTTAAGAATTCTTCATATAGTCTAAATATGTCCTTTGTCAAATATGTGGTTTGCAAATATTTTCTCCCAGTCTGTAACCTTGTCTTTTTATCTGTTTACATAGGCTTTCACAGAGCAAAAGTTTTTAATTTTAGTGAGATTCATTTTATCAATTTTTCCTTTTATGGATCATGCTTTTGGTGTCATGTCTAAGAACTCTTTGCCTAACCCTAAGTCCCAAAGATTTTATTTTTTTTTTAAAGATTTATTTATTTGAGAGAGCGAGAATGAGAGAGAGAGAGTACATGAGACGGGAGAGGGTCAGAGGGAGAAGCAGGCTCCTCACCGAGCAGGGAGCCCGATGCAGGACTCGATCCTGGGACTCCAGGATCATGACCTGAGCCGAAGGCAGTCGCTGAGCCACCCAGGCGCCCCCAAAGATTTTAATCATATGTTTTTTCCTAAACTTTTTATAATTTTACTTTTATACTTAAGTCTATGATTTATTTTGAGTTAATTTGTATATAAGGAATGAAGATTAGGTCAAGGTTAGTTTCTTTGCCTATGGATATTCATTGTTCCAGCACCACTTGTCGAAAAGACTATGCTTTCTCCATTGAATTGATTTTGAACCTTTGTCAAAAATCTGGTTTCTCTATTCTGCTACATAGATCTATGTGTTTACTTCTCCAACAATACCACACTGTTGATTACAAGAGCTATACAGTAAGCCTTAATATATGGTGGAATAATTCATCCCACTTTTTTTGTTCTTTTCCAAGGTTGTTCTAGCTATTCTAGGGCCTTTGCCTTTTCAAATAATTTTTGGGTAAGTTTGCCTGTCTACAAAAATCCCTTCTGGGATTTTGATAGGAATTATAATAAACCTGTGGATCAGTATGGGGAGAATTGACATCTTTACTATATCATCTTCTAATTCATAAACACAGTATATCTCTCCATCTATTTAGGTTTTTGATTTCTTTAATCAACATTTTGTAATTTTCATCTTGTACATGCTTTAAGTATATATCTAGTATATATCTTCCATTTTCTTTAGAGCAATTGTAAGTGGTATTGTGTTTATTATTTAAGTATAGTTGACATAGAATGTTTTATTGGTTTCAAGTATACAATATTATTGATTTGACAGTTCTGTACATTACTCAAGGCTTACCACAATGTGTTGTCACCATCTGTCACCGTAAAATGTTATTACAGTATTATTGACTATATTCCTTATGCTATACTTTTCATCTCTGCAGAGGCGAGGGGATTGGGGAGATAGGTGGAATAGTTAAAGGGGATTAAGAGGTATGAACTTCCAGTTATAAAATAAGTCATGGGTGGTATTGTGTTTTTAATTTCGGTTTCTGCATGTTCATTGTTAGTATATAGAAAAGCAATTGAATATTTGTGTGTTGATCTTTTATACTGTGACCTTGGTGAACTCACTTATTGGTTTTAGGAGTATTTCTGTACTTTCATTGGGACTTTCTAAATACACATGGTATCAGCACATAGAGATAGTTTTCTTCTATACACTTTTTTTCACCTTCCAGTACTATGTTAAATAACAGTATTAAGAGCAGCTATCCTTGCCTTGTTTTAATCTTATTCAGTCTTTCATCATTAAGTTTGATGTTAGCTGTAGGATTTCAGTAGGTATTTTTATCAAATTGAGGTAAATCCCTTCTATTCCAAATTGCTAAGAAGGTTTTCTTTTTTCATGAATGAGTGTTGAATTTTATCAAATACCTTTTCTGCATCAATTGATATGATCATATGATTTTCTTCCTCAGTATGTTGATTACGGTTGATTGTGTTGATTGATTTTTGAACACTGGATCAGCCTTGGATAGTTGGAATAAACCCCACTTGGTCATGGTGTATAATTCTTTTTATATATTATTGGATTCAATTTGTTGATATTTTGATGAGTTTTACATCTAAGTTCATAATATTGGCAAATTTTCTTTTTTTATTGTCTTTTGTCCAATTTTGGTATCAAGATAATATTGGCCTCATGAAATGAGTTGGGTAGTGTTACCTGCTCTTTTACTTTTAAGTGAAATTCTTCTTTAAATGTTTGGCAGAATTCTCAAGCAAATCCAGCTGAGCCCAAAGCTTTCTTTGTCAGGAGCTTTTAAATTACAAATTGAATTTTTCTGTTGAAAAAAACTGGAAATTCTAAAACATACTTCTATATAATCCAAGAAGAAATATCAAAGAAAATCAAAATTTCCCATTGTCTATTATTGATTTCTAGTTTCATTCCATTATTAGATAACATACTGTATGATTTTAATTCCTTTAAACTTGTAGAAGTTTGTTTTATGGGTCAGGATATGGTCTGTTTCATGAGCATTTGAAAAAGATGTATATTCTGCTTTTAAGTGAAGAGCTCTATATACGGAAATTAGATTCTCCTGGTTGTATTTTTCCAATCTTCTATATCCTTGTTAATTTTCACTTTTGTAGTTCTATCACTTTCTGAAGATGGGGTGTATAAGTCCTTAACTATAACCTGGATTTTTCTATTTCTCCATTTCTATTTTTTTCATGTATTTTGAAGTTCTCTTGTTTGTTATACACACATTTAGAATTGCGACATCTTCCTGGTGGATTGGTCCTTTATTATTATGTAATATCCCTGTTTGTTTGTAGTAACTTTGCTCTGAAATCTACTTTATCTGATATTAATATAGTCATTCTTGCTTTTTTTAAAAAAGAGTAATATTTGTATGGTATATCTTTTTCACCCATTTTACTTTCAACTTATGTTATTGAATCTGAAGTGAGTTTCTTGTAAAGAATGTATCTTTGCGTCATGTATTTTTAACCACTGTGTAAGTCTCTGTTTTTTCATTAGTATATTTAGACCATTTGCCACTAAGGTAATACATATATATTAATGGTGCCTCCTCTAATGTAACATATATATTAATGGTGCCTAAGTCTGCCATTTTAAATTTTTTTTAATTTACATTTTTATTTAAATTCCAGTTAACAGACAATGTTGTAGTAGTTTCAGGTGTACAACATAGTGATTCAACAATTCCATATATCACCGGTGCTCATCACTAAAAGTGCACTCCACATGGATGGAGCTATGAACTAAGTCAGTAGAGAAAGTCAGCCATTTTATTATCCATCTTGTCTATTTTCTCTAATTCTCATTCTTCTGTTTTCCTTGTCTTCTTATGGGTTACTTGAACACTTATAGCTTAATTTATTTATAGTGTCTTTGAGTGCCTCTCTTTATATAATTTTTGTAGTGGTTGTTCTGGGTATTACAATAATCCATATGTGATTAAAAGTCTGCTGGTAACATTTTACCACTTCAAGTGAAGCTTAGGAACCTCATTTACATTTAGGTCTCTTTACCTTCCACATAGTTAAATATCATTGTCTAGTGTCAGATGGTATTATAATTTTTGTTTCAATTACCAGAAAACTCACAAGAACAAGGATAGTCTACTGTATTAACCTATATTTCTGCTCTTTCCATTTGTTCCTTTTTCCTTCCTAATGTTCCAAGGTTCCTTCTTTTATCATTTTCTTTGCGAAGGAAAGAACTTCTTTTGGAACGAAAGAAGAACTTCTTTTGGCCAGTCTTTAAGGGTAGGTCTGCTAGCAATAAATTCTTTTAGTTTTTCTTCATCTGGAAATGTGTTTATTTCCCTTTCACTCCTGAATGATAGTTTCATCAGATATAGAATTCATGGATGACAGTTGTTTTCTTTCAGAACTTGAAAAATATTGTGACACTTTATACTGGCTTCTGTGGTTTCAGAATAGAAACCCTTGGTCTTTGGATTGATGTTTCCCTATAGGTACTGTGTCATTTCTTTCTTTCTGCTTTCAAGATTTTTTTTCCTGCCTTTAGTTATCAAAGTTTTAATTACAATGCGTCCTGGCATGGATTTTTTTTTCTTGAGTTTATCCTGTTTAGAGTTCACTTAGTTTCCTGGATGTGTGTATTTTACCAAATTTTGGAAGTTTCAACCATTATTTCTTCGCATATTCTTTCAGCCCCACATCCTTTCACCTGTCTTTCTGGGACTTCAGTGATACAAATTTTGGATCTTTTGTTATTTTCCACAGGTACCTGAGGACCTGTTCATGATTTTCCAGTCTGCGTTTTCTTTGCTGTTCAGATTGGGTAAATTCTGTTCTGCCATCAGGTTCACTGATTCTATCCCTTATCATCTCCATTATTCTGTTGAGCCCTCCAGAAGTCTTTTTTTCCTCTCTCATTATATTTTTCAGCCCTATAGTTTCCATTTGGGTCTTTTCTTATAATTTCTGTTTCTATGTTGAGGTTTTCTATTTTTTCATTTGTTTCAATAAAATTTGTATATGATTTTTAAGGCATTTTTTGATGGCTGCTTTAAAATCTTGTCAAATAATTCCAACATCTGATTCAGCCCAGTGTAGGCCTCAATTGTCTTTTCTCCTTCAAATTGTTATTTTCTTGTTTCTTGGTAGGATGAGTGATTTTTTTTACTGTATTATGCATAAATGTGTATCATATTAGGAGACTGTGGGTCCTATTTAATTCTTTTATTTCAGCAGTCAGCCACATTGTTTAGGTTTAGCATGAGAGTCTTGGCCTACTTTTGTGGATTCCAGTGGTAGTTTGGTTTTCATAGACTTTGTGGTATAATTTTGGTTTATTTGGTTTATCTGGTGCTGCTGGGCTCTCTACTGGTCCCTGCTGGTGATGCCTGATGGGAAAGAAGGGGTTTCCCCAGGCCTATCATTGGATGTCTCTGAGTGAAGAATGGGCACAGTGGGTTCCTCTACTAATGTCCCCTACCCTCACACTGGTCCAGTGTCTCTGGGAAGGGGAGGGGAGTATTAGGTCTATGAGACACAGAAGCTTCCTGGAACTGGGATGTTTCCTGTGACCTGAGCCCTATGTCTGGTTTTGTCTTCCCTCCCAGTGTCTTTGGGTAGGGGTACACAGTTTTGGGCCTGTAGGGACAAAGAGGCTTCCCAGACCAGGCTACCTGCTATAGCTGGGTCTTTCTGGTATGCTTTGCCTGCCAGCCTCAGTATTTCTGTGTGGGTAAAGAGAGTCTCAGGCTTGGTGCAGAGAGTACCTCTTCTGGCTACTTATTTCTGGTGAGGATCCTGTAATTTTGTGATTTATAAGAAATACATATTTGGTCACCCAGATGACTAAAATATATTTCTCATATATGGTTCCTGGCTCACAGCTCCCCAACCCTTGGAATTTCGTGAGTGACAAAAGCAATCATTGGGAGCATCTTTTGTCATTATATTTAGTTTCTTGTCTTCAGTTCCTGAAGTTTCTGCAGAGCCATAAAGGTGAAATGGGTAACAAGGCCCTTTCCACCACAACTGGGTTTAAGTTAATGAGGTAACTTTTGGAAAGCTGGTTGGAGTTGGTTGCCAGGGGAAACAACCATGATTAGAGGGTTGGAACTTTCAATCCCACCCCTTGATTTCTAGGGAGGGGAGAAAGGCTGGAGGGGTTGAGTCAATTACCTATGGACAGTGATTTAATCAATCATGCCTATGTAAGGAAGCTTCCATAAAAACCCAAAAGGAGGGGTGCCTGGGTGGCTCAGTCAGTTAAGCATCTGCCTTCAGCTCAGGCCATTACCCTAGGGTCCTGTGATCAGCCCTGCATTGGGCTCCCTGCTCAGTGGGGAGTCTGCTTCTCCCTCTCCCTCTGTCCCTCCCCCTCTGTCCCTCCCCCCATCTCATGCTCTCTCTCTCTCTCTCTCTGTCTCAAATAAACAAAAATAGAAAAACTAAAAAAAAAAAAAAAAAACCCAAAAGGAAAGGGTTCATAGAACTTTTAGGATGGTGAACAGAGATGTACGGAGAATAGCATGATCAGAGAGGAAATGGAAGCTCTTCACCCTTTCCCCATACCTTGCCCTATGCATCTGTTCCATCTGGCTATTCCTGGGTTTTATCCTTTTATAATAAAACAGTAATCTAGTAAGTAAAATACTTCTCTGAGTTCTGTGAACTGCTCTAGCAAATTAATCAAACCCAAGGAGAGGATCACTAGAACCTCTGGCCTATAGCCAGTTGGTCAGAAGCACAAGTGACAACCTGAACTTGCGATTGGCATCTGAAGTGAGGGAAGGGTCAGTCTTGTGAGACTGAACCCTTAACCTGTGGGATCTAATGCTATCTCTGGGTAGATAGTATCAGAATTAAGTTAAATTCTTAGACACCCTCCTGGTGTTAGAGAATTGTTGGTATAAAAACAACCTCCGTTCCCACATGTTGGAATTGGGTCCAGAACCCCTTTAGCTCCCAACTGATTCTGTATAGTGGTGATATTTTCAGGCATACTCCTGTTTGATTCTGGGAAAGAATGAGTCTACCTGGACTGATCTCTTGCTAGGGTGGAGGATATGGAACTTTGGGTCTTTCTCTTTTGAGTGAAGGTATGCAAGACATCCTGGTGTACTGTTCTCTAGTTCTGGTGTCCCCAAACCATTCGGTTTCTTCTTACCACCCGTCCGAGTTCTCCTTTGGTTGTCTTTTGTACCATTTCCAGGTTTTATACTTATGTTTAGCTAGCAGAAGTAGGGAAAAATACCATTCTACTCGTACCAGAAGTCTTTCTCTGTAATGATGTGTTCCATTCAACTTGCTTAGAATTGATATTAAATTCACCAGCTTGCAAACATGACTTTTTTTTCTTTTAAATCCAGACTACATTTGCTTCTCTCCAGAATTCTGTCCCTCTCTCATTATGCACAATTCTGTCTAGACAGCAGTTTGAAAATCTTAGCCCAAGGTCTTTCCGGTATCCTGGAATGTAAATTCTAAGACAACTGCTTCTTAATCTCTTCTTGTGTCTCTGTTTTCATTTTTTTTTTCTAATATTTGTTGTACCCTTTCTTGGTCTTCCAAGTTTCTTAACAGAGGATACATGGAGATAAGTAGGAATTTTGTTTTTTTTCTTTCTTTTTCTGTGTCACCTAACATTAGATTTCTTATTTCTGATGGCAATTTGAAATCCCCTTTTCATATGCTCAGAATATATCTCTTTCTAACACTCAGGGTATTCTCAACTTTAGCTTTTTCAGTGTTTTGCCAACTTGAGTAGCCAGAAGAGGTACTCTCTGCACCAAGCCTTGTGTTTGAATCTCACCTCTATTTTTTTCTAGATGTGTGATTTGAGATTGGTTATTTAACCTCTGAGCTTTCATATCCTCATCTATAAAGTAATACTACTACTAATAGGAACAACTTTATAGGATTGTTCTGAGGATTAAATGAGATAATACACATTAACATGTAGCACAGTTCCTGACACAGTAAATACTCAATAAATGTCATTGCTATTGTTATACATTTTTAAAATCCAAGATTATAAAAAAAACTTTTGACAGCTATCTTATTTGATACTTACTGTTTTTCTCCTTCTTTGCAGTTTTATAGTCAGAATTTCATTTTTGAGAGCCTTCCAGTCAACCTATGTAAATTAAAGTTCTCAGGGAATGAGATTGCATATCCTTTAAATTGTGAAATTTCATCTAATTTAATTACAACTGGCATTCTTATGCCAGTGTTGTGATGGTCCTCTTACTGAGTAGTAAATGCAAATATTTCACAGCCCTGTCTCCATGCAATTGATGTGTAGGTGTTAAATTAGCCTTTCTGGTTAACCATCCATAAACATTTCAAAATACATACCTCATGTGAGTACTCAGCTTGCTTCTACATGCTACAAAAATTCTTGCTTGTTAGACATTTCACATTATCATATGTCCTACCTGTATTTCTTGCTGTATTTTAAAATAAGTTTATGTTTATAGTATATTTGCATACTTCTCTGGTGAAATACGAAGTTTATCAGACACTTAATTTGAACTCTCTGAACAGGAATCATATCTAATTTTATATTTTGTACAGGGTCTACCCTATTGTAATCCAGGTGTTTATCACTAACAATTGTATCTGAAATGATATAGCAATTGTATAAAGGTCAACAAATTAACATTATTATGAGTATATTCCAACTAACCTGTTTTTTCCAGTGTGCTTTTTCCTGAGTTAAAGTTGGTAATCTTTTTAATCTTCGTAAATTCTTTAGGTTTCACGTTTGATAGCTATAATTCTGGAACCTCCCAAAACTATCTTAATTAGAGGCATGTTGGAATGTGTTTGAAATTTTTCTGCTGCAGTTCAGTTACTTTGGAGCAGTATTATGTAATCTTAAGGATGTGAGTTTTCTTCAGGGATTCAACCTTTCCTGCTTTCTTCCACCTATATTTTTAGCTCCCCTCTTCCTCCCCTGGCAAGAACAGGAATCCAAATTGTCGTTAGTCTTTTGGAGATGTTTGGAACTATGGTCTTGCTAACTCTAACCTTTGAATGTTTTAGATTGTTTTTGAGGGCCAGCACTGATATTATGGCCAAATTCTAACTTGGGTATTTAGATTCTGATATCAGAAATCTAATTGAAATGGCACAAGATCTAGTATTTTCCTTCTTGCTATCATGAAATGGTGGTATGCAGTAGCTAGGTACTGTGCTTTCTCAATGATGTTTCACTAGTAAATTAATTGCTAGATGTGATTTCTTTAAATGTTTGTAGCGTGTTGTTGAAGCCTTTTGGGTGGGGTGTAAAGGATTGATTAGTAGTGGTTGGGTATGCTTTATGTTAAGTTACAATTGTAACTTGCCAGCAAAAATATAGATTGAGCCCTTGGGCCTGAAATGAGGATGAGCCCTCTCTGTGCTTTCATGGCCCACTTCTCTTACCTCATCTCTTCCCTTAGCCCAATCCATGACTTTGCTTTTCTTAGAGAAACATAATCCGGCTTCTTCTTTGTGCAGGATCCTCTTGCTTAGACCTTCCACATTATACCATGTTCTGGAAAAATACCCTCTCCTTTGTTTGCCAAACCCTTTCTCTGCTGTTGCCCTGCGAAAGCTAGAAATCACATCTTCTTCATTAAACTCTGTTGACCTGAGTGTCACAGAAGTGACAGCGCCCTGAGGCATAGATCATGTAAACACTTCTTCTTGTCAGTTTATTTAGATGTTCAGTGTTTTTATACTGCTGTCTTTATATCTTTGTGGGATAGTTATCTGTGTTGTCTGGCATCTTAGATTTTTAAATCCAAGGGAAAACTCTTATCAGACTTACTGGGTATTCAGCCTCATAAGTAAGTAGTCATTTAATAGATTGCTGTTTGATGGCAATGTCATTAAGGGCAAATGTTGACAAATAGCCTCCGAAAAATTCGAACTCTTGTTGTTGCTTGTTGAACTTTCAAATAGGTAACTGAGCTTATATGCTTAAGAAATAAAACTCGAATCATTTCAATTCTTGGCCACATAATATTTACTATAGTGTTTTGGATTTTTTTTCCTTATAAACTACTCAGGTGACTCAAAGACTTGACTTTATTGCTTAGTAATCCTACTACATTGCTTAAGCATGATAATACTGCCTTTGAATTTATAAGCCATTGACTGGAGAAGTCTTAAATTTCTGTTGTTGAATTCTCCATGAATCTGACTGAACATGTGGTAGATTTCTACCTCTGGGAATGTCATTATCCATAAACTATCTAAATAATAACTTAGGGCAGAGACAGAGCCCTCCACAATCATAACTCTGTCTGCATTTCCTCCTTTATGTTCCACTACACCCTATCACTCATCTAGTTCCAATAATACCAAATTAACTGTAATTTCCCATGCTTATTGCCATACCTTTATTCATATAATGTTATCTCCTCTTGAAGTGCCTTTGTTCTCTCGCTCCCACTCCTTATTCACCTGGCATGTTCTTGACCTACCTCAAATATCTTCTATTCAGTGATAACTTTTTGATTCCTGCACCAGAAGAAGATACTTTCATTTCTTCTTTATAGTATATTCTATACACCTCTAGTTTTAAATACTTCAGCATTGTATTTTCACTATTTATGTTTGTAGTCTCACCCCCACTGATTTTACTGTGAGTTTCCTAAAAATAGGACTTTTTGTTTTCCCAGAGTCTTGCAGAGTTATTGACACCTACCATGTGCTTAATACATGTTGGAATGAATGAATGGATGAACCAAGGACAGGCATATCAATGGAAATAGAAACCACGGATATGGGGACTTGTGCTTCTGGTTTTGAGAGACTAAATTGTGTCAGACCAAATATACCTCAGAAAGAACTAGAAAAGTTGGATAAAATTATAAAACACTTGTTTGAAAACATCAGAAAGCTACCAAAGCAACTAGCGGTCTAAATCCCAGAGAGGAGAGATATATTGAGGTGAGCACAGCATTCTGAGTGATGTTTCCTTTCAAGGCATTTGCCAATATAAGTGGTATAGGTAGAGGGACTGAAAAGGCAATCTGAAAGTAGTAATTAAGGGACAAAAAGCCTGAGCGGAGGTTTTAGCATCTCACAGAGCTGTAGAGACAAAAATTGGAGTTCAGGGCTATCATGATAATCAGGACTTGAGGGTCTAAGATGCTAGAAAAAGAAACTGCAATAAATTTAGTCCAATATTTTACACTACCTTTCCCTTGTGTCATTTGCTGATTTCTAAGTGGTACAGGGCAAAGAAGTTGAGAAATTAAGCAGAAAGTGGCAGATACAAATCTGAGTAGCTAAGCAGAGCTTTCAGCAAGTTTCACAATGCTGGAGAGTCAGAAATTGGAGTTTAGAGCCTGCCAAAGAGGAGGGACACTGGTAATTACTTCAGGTTTTCATTTGGGATCCCCAAAGGGCTAAACTCCAGGAGAAAGGATAAACTATAAAAATGCCATTCCTCACAAAAAGTAAAACACAGCTTTGAATCAGCTCAATCTCAGGCAGGATTAAGGTGATCTGTCCTTCATCACCTGGCAGGAACAAAAGTAAATCTCTGAAGGAAGATAATATCATTCAGAGCTCCTCTAACGTTTAATATGCAATGTCTGGCATTTAATCAAAAATTACTAGGCTTACCAGTATGAGTTTGCTAGGACTGCCATAACAAAGTACTACAGACTGGGTGGCTTAAACAACAGAAGTTTATTGTCTCCTAGTTTGGGGATGCCAGAAGTCAGAAATCAAGGTATTGGCAAGGTTGACTCCTTCTGGGGACCATCAGTGAAGGATCTATTCCAGGTGTCTCTCATGGCTTGTAGATGGTCATCTTTTTCCTATGTCTCTTCACACTGTCTCCCTTCTATGTGTATCTCTTTGTCCAAATTTATTCCTCTTTATAAGAGTACCAGTCATATTGGATTGGGGCCCACCCTAGTGACCTCACTTTAATGTAATTACTTCTGTAAAGATTCTATCTCCAAATAAGGTCATATTCTGAGGTTTTCTAGGTCAGTAGAAAATACTAAGAAGAATCAAGAGGGAAAAAAGAAAGTACAAAAAAACACATCAACAATTCATTGGCTTCACTTTGCTGTACTTGTTGGGAAGCCATGAATATCAACTCAGCCTATATAGTGAATAATAGATTTACAGACAGACAAACGTGGGTTAGAATCCTAGCTCTACCTTTAACTCTTTTACTATATGGTGTTGGATTAGGGATTCTCTGAACCACAGTTTCTTCCTCTGTAAAAGGAGGACAATAAAACCTACCTGACAGGATTGTTGTGAGAATTAAATGAGGCGATACATGTGAAAGTGCTTTGTAAACTGCAGGGCCACACATATGACAACATTTGTTCTTTATTGTGCATAATATATAAAACCTCTCTGAGAAATTCCTACTATTCTGAGCAGAAGTCTATAGATAACTTGTTTTCTAGAGTTAATATCTGCCTTAAAAACACTTCAGAATAAAAACTTACTCCATCTGTTGTTGGGCATACTTGGTGAAAAAAAGAGGAGTATTTACTGTGCTATGCATTATTCTGTCAGGTCTCATTTTGTCATCTTTGTCAAAAGTAAAATCTGCTTCTTTAAGATTGCTGAGATTTTCTTTTTTTTTTCCTATTCCTAAGACATTTTATAAAAATATATCTTGTTTGGGTATGTTAAAGAATTTTTATTTGTATTTCATCTGTCAACTTATAGTTTTGTTTTATTGCTGTTTCTAATCTCAATTGTACAATCAACTCATTCAATAAATATGTTTTTTTCAATAAATATTTGTTGATGTACTATGTGCCAGGCACTGTGTTAAGTGCTTGTGATAAAAGATGAATAATATATCTAGTGGGGGAGTTAGATACAGAAATACTTTTGATATAGTGAGATGAGTGCTATGGGGGAGGCATGTAAGCACAGAAAAGAGATCACCTCTGCGTGTGGTGCCACTGAGAAGTTGACCTTTGAGTTATGTCTCTAATGATTAGTAAAAATACCTTGTTGAGAAAGGGCAGATGCGCATTTCAGGTAGAGGAAACAGGATGTACAGGGGCACAGGGGAATTGAAGGATTTGATGTATTCAGGGATCAAATGTAATTTGGCATGGCTAGGGTATAAGATGTGAGGCAAGAGAAGGAGATGGAGTGATAGATTCAACTGGAAAATTTTGCAAGTCGTTAAAGAGAAAAAGGAGAGGGATAATAAGGGTTTAAGCAGGGAAGTTGAATAAATTTTATATATCAGCAGTGGTGTGGACGATGGATTGGAGAGAGGTGAGGGGAAAGGTCAAGAGATAAGTTAGGAGGCTGGTGCTGCAAAAGCCCAAGTGAGAAATGATGAGGGCCTAAACTAGGGAGGTGACAGTGGAGATGGAGAGAAGAGCCCAGATTTAAGAGTTGTGAGGTTTCTCCTCACAATGGAGTGGATAGTTTGTCCCTATTATTCTCTTTCTAGTAAACCATAGAGTACCCCCATTGGATGAGGATTTATTAAAGCAATCAGAGCAAATAGCATAGTTGAACATCTACCAAGTAAAAATGAATCCTGCTGGGTGGAAATTGATGTGGAGGTGCTAGGATTTGGTAAAGTGAGTAACTGGATCTGGGTCAGTTTGGTCAGGATATCTCCTTGGGTGACTATTTCCTGGCCTCTTTTCTCATTAAATCTTCACATCTTTCCTCTTTACTCTCGGTTCCACATTTCTCCTTTAACTGAGAAAATATAAAACAATCAGTTGTGAACCTCCAAAAGTTCTTCCTCCCACACCTACTCACCTACTTGCATCTGTGCCTATTTTCTCTATCTTCTCTCCTGTTAATGTACACGCTTTTATCTAAAGTCAACCCATACACTTATGCACTACATTCCATCATCTCTTGCCTACAAAAGGACATTCCTCCAGCATTTATACCCTAGGTCTCCTTTTTCCTCTCACACCCCACAGCAAATCCCTTAGCAATTCTATCAGCTCTGAATTTTAAATATATCCACGCTGCTCCTCATCCTCTCCAGTAGTACTACCATCCTAATATAAACCACTTTTATCTCTGAACTACATTATTTCAGTACCCTCATAACTGATCTTTCTGCTTCCACCCTTGCATCTTATTTTATTCTAATCTCTACACAACAGCCATATGGTCCTTTTAAAACATAATCAAATCATGTTGCTCTTCTGCTCCCACTGGCTTCTTATGTAAACAGTCCTCAATATGGTTTACATAATGCTACTTTTTGACCACATTTTCTACCACACCACCCCTTACTCTTAGTACCAAACATGCCAAGTATGCCTTGGAGGCTCTGTACTTTCTGATCCCTCTGTGTGGAATATCTTTCTCCACCTCCACAGATAGGCACCATATGGTTTTCTTCCTCACTTCTTTTGGGTCTTTTCTCAAATCACAAATATCCTTCCAGACCACCTTTTACAGCACACAAAAATCTCCTGCACACTATCCTTGTTTAATGTCCTTTCTTGCTTTATTTTTCTTCATATCATTTATCCACTACTTTACATTTTTTTTCATTTATTTGTTTATTGCATGTTCTCCCCTTAAAATGACATAGTTCTTTGAGAGGGGATCTTGTTGTTAGCTGCTGTATCCACAGTACCTAGATGTATTAGGTGCTTGATAAATATTTCTCAATGAGCAAATGAATTAATTAGTGAATCAACCCTGAAGGAGAAGAGTCTTGAACATTTTCAAAGCTTGAAGGGATATGACTTGGTGAAAAAGAGGATGAAAGGCATTTCCAGACAGAGGCAGTGTCATTTACCAAGACAAGACTGTAAGAATGAGCTCTTGAGGTTTGGGAGATAGCAAGCATATTGTCTTACTACTATGAAATGGCTGTTAAGATGTGAATGGAAGTAGTTAGCATTATCTTCTTGCTTTTTAAATCCTATCCAGTCTTCAAACCCTTAAACCATACCTCTCCTGGGCCTCATTTGACACTACCAAGTTTTACTTTTGTAACTATACTGTTAGTTATTTGGAGGCAAGAACGTTAGCTAAGTCCTGTGTACTTGATAGATGCTCAAAATGTGTGTGTATAATGTTGGAAAGGGAAATTGCCCAGTGTTGCGAGTGCTTTAGTAAAAGAAATGGTCTACGTTTTGTGACTTTTGATCAGTGGACCATAATGAAAAATATTTATGACACTTAACATACCCACTTTATTGCTTTATGTAAGGTAGTGCTACTGAACATGTATTAATTCCCATATATAAATTTTCTGCTTTTATTCTGGGAAGATAGTCATATATGTCAAACTTCATCAAATTGTTCACTTAAATTGGTTGAGATTATTATACTTTAATTCTTCTTTAAATATTTAATAGAATTTTCCAGTAAAACCATGCCAACCTGCTGTTTTGTTGGAAGGTTTATAACTATAAATTAAATTTAGTAGCTATAGAACTGTTCAAGTTACCTATTTCTTCTTGAATGGCTTTTGTTATTTTGAATCTTTCAGAGAATTGGTCTAATCCAACTCCGTGTCAAATTTATGGGCATAGAGTTGTTCATGTTTCCCCTTTCTGTCTTTTTAATGTCTGCAGGGTTGTTGTGTTAGTCCCACTTTCATTTTTCATATTGGCAATTTGTTTCTTCCTTTTTTTCCCTTGGTTTGTATAGCCAGAGGTTTATCAATTATATTCATCCTTTCAAAGAGCCAACTTTTTATTTCATCAACTTTTCCGAATTAAAAAAATCACTGGGGCACCTGGGTGGCACAGGCCTTTAAGCATCCTACTCTTGGTTTCAGCTCAGGTCGTGATCTCAGGGTCATGTTATCGAGTCTGCTCTGTGCTCAGTGCAGAGTCTGCTTGAGATTCTCCTGTCCCTCTGCCCTTCCCACCCGTTCTCTCTCTCTCTCTAAAAAAATAAAATAAAATAAATCTTTTTTTTTTAATCACTGATTTCTCAATGGAAGAGAATTGAGAGCTCAGAAATAAACCCATGCTTATATGGTCGATTACTCTACAACAAAGGAGGCAAGAATAACCAATGGGAAAAAGACAGTCTCTTCAATAAATGGTGCTGGGAAAACTGGACAGCTACATTCAAAAAAATGAAACTTAAAATGGATTAAGGACCTAAATGTGAGACCTGAAACTGTAAAACTTCTAGAAGAAAACAGAGGCAAAAACTTCTTTGACATCAGCCCTAGCAACAATTTTCTAGACATGTATTCTGAAGCAGGGGAAACCAAAGCAAAAATAAACTGTTGGGACTACATCAAAATAAAAAGGTTTTGCACAGCAAAGGAAGCCATCAACAAAGTGAAAAGGAAACCTATTGTTGGAAAAAGATATCTGCAAATGATAAGGCATTGATATCCAAAGTATATAAAGAGCTTATATAACTCAACACCAAAAAAAAAAACCCGCAAATAATCTGATTAAAAAATGGGCAGAGGACCTGAATAGATATTTTTCTTTTTTTTTTTTAAGATTTTATTTATTTGACAGAGAGATAGCAAGAGCAGGAACACAGGCAGTGGGAGTGGGAGAGGGAGAGCAGGCTTCCCGCCAAGGAGGGAGCCCGATGTGGGACTCGATCCCAGGACCCTGGGATCATGACCTGAGCCGAAGGCAGACGCTTAATGACTGAGCCACCCAGGCGCCCTGAATTAGATATTTTTTCTAAAGAAGTCGTGGAGCTGGCAAACACACAAGAAAAGATGTTCAGCATCACTAATCATCAGGGAAATGCAAATCAAAATCACAACAAGGTATCACCTCACACCTGTCAAAATGGCTAGTATCAAAAAGACAAGAAATAACAAGTTTTGGCAAGGATGTGGAGACAAAGGAACTCTCATGCATTGATGGTAGAAATGCAAATTGGTGCAGCCACTGAGAAAACCAGTATGGAGTTTCTTCAAAAAATTAAAAATAAAATTGCCATATAATCCAGTAATTCCATTACTAGGTATTTGCCCAAAGAAAATGAAAGTACTAATTCAAAAAGATGTATATACCCATCTATTTATTGCAGTGTTACTTATAATAGGATATGAAACAACGCAAGTGTCCTTGGATAGATGAATGGATAAAGATGTTGGGGAAATAAGGCCAGAGCTGTGGACACTTTTTCTGCCCAAGGTGTCTCAGATTCATTCTTAAGGAACTGAGAACTTAATCTTCCAAAATGTCAAAAAGACCATCTTATGCCCCACCTCCCAATCCAGCTCCTGCAACACAAATGCTCAGCACACCAGGGTCTGTGGGATACAATCCATACAGTTATCTTGCTTACAACTACAGGTTGGGAGGTAACCCAGGCACCAACAGCCAGGTCATGGCATCCTCTGTTATTATGATTCTAAAACGCCCAAAGCCACCAGATAAGCCATTAATGCCCTACATGAGGTACAGCAGAAAGGTCTGGGACTAAGTAAAAGCTTCCAATCCTGACCTAAACTTCTGGAAGATTGGCAAGATTATTGATAGCATGTGGCAAGATCTCACTGATGAAGAAAAACAATATTTAAATAAATAGGAAGCAGAAAAGATAGTGTACAATTAATCTATGAAGGCCTATCATAATTCCCCTACATACCTTGCTTAGATAAATGCAAAAAGTCATGCAGAAGCTGCTCTAGAGCAAGAAAGTCTCCAGAGACAGACTTGTCACCATCCTTTTTCAGAGAAACCACCACCTCATCGTTGAAATCCTTAGAGTGTGGTGCCAGATGTTGTCAGTTGTCACAACAGCTAGAACGCAGATCCTCAAAGGACAGGTCCAATCCTTAATGGTTCATCAGTATAAACTATAAGCAGAACCTCTTCAAAAAGAAGAACACCACCAGGAAAAGAAGAGGAAATTCATGAAAAGCACAGATTCATTTAACAATGAACTTAAAAGTTTATGTGGTTTGGGGGCGCCTGGGTGGCTCAGTTGGTTGAGCGACTGCCTTCGGCTCAGGTCATGATCCTGGAGTCCTGGGATCGAGTCCCACATTGGGCTCCCTGCTCAGCAGGGAGTCTGCTTCTCCCTCTGACCCTCTTCCCTCTCGTACTCTCTCTCATTCTCTCTCTCAAATAAATAAATAAAATCTTAAAAAAAAAAGTTTATGTGGTTTGGAAGTAGAAGTGGATATGGAAAAAAAAAAAATTGCCACTGAAATTGCACAGGCAGAGGAGCAAGTTCACAAAAGACAGGAGGAAAGGGAGAAATAGGCAGCACAGTAACTTGAATGCAGTCAGAGCGGCATGGTTCTTGAGGAAAAGCAAGCTGCTAGTAAGGCCAAGGAGAAGAAAGACAACGAGACCATCCCATTAGAGACAGAGGAGACACACCCTGAGGAAGCGACAGAAAGCCAACAAAATGGTGAAGAAGGCACGTCTACTCTTGAGGACAAGTAGAGCAGGCAGGAGGGGGTGAACAGTATGGCTGAGGAAAGGACCAGTGATAGTAACACTGGCTCAGAGAACAACAGTGCAACAACGGAGGAACCACCAACAGACCCCACAGAGGAAGACAAGACAAAAGAAATGTTGCCTCATTTTATGTGTTCTCAATAATTTTTAAATGAGGGCACCTGGGTGGCTCAGTCCTTAAGTGTCTGCCTTCGGCTCAGGTCATGATCCCAGGGTCCTGGGATCGAGCCCCACATTGGGCTCCCTGCTCAGCAGGGAGTCTGCTTCTTCCTCTCTCACTCTCCCTGCTTGTGTTCCCTCTCTCGCTGTGTCTGTCAAATAAATAAATAAAATACTTAAAAAATAATTTTTAAATGAAAAAAATTCCATACAAATTTTATGATTGTTCTAGCTCTGTGAAAAATGCTGTTGGTATTTTGATAGGAATTGCATTAAATGTGTAGATTGCTTTTGGTAATACAGACATTTTAACAATATTTGTTCTAGTCAATAAGCACAGAATGTTTTTCCATTTCTTTGTGTCATCTTCAATTTCTTTCATCAGTGTTCTATGGTTTTCAGAGTATAGGTCTTTCACCTCTTTGGTTAGGTTTAGTCCTAGGTATTTATGGGTTTTGGTGCAATTGTAAAGGGCATTAATTCCTCGATTTCTGTTTTTGCTGCTTCATTATTGGTGTATTGAAACGCAATAGATTTCTGTATGTTGATTTTGTATCCTGCTGCTTTACTGAATGTTTATCAGTTCTAGCAGTTTTATACACACGCACACACACATATACACACACACATATACACACACATACATATACCATGGAATATTACTCATCCATAAAAAGAAAGAGATCTTGCCATTTGCAATGACATGGTTGGAGCTAGAGAGTATTATGCTAAGCAACATAAGTCAGAGAATGACAAATACCCTATGATGTCACTCATGTGGAATTTAAGAATAAAATAGTGAACATAGGGGGAATAAAAGAGAGGAAAACCAAGAGACAGACTCTTAACTATAGAGAAGAAAACTGATGGTTACAAGAGGGGAGAGGGGTGGGGGTGATGGGTTAAATAAATAGGTGATGGGGATTAAGTACTGCACTTGTGATGTGCATTGAGTGTTGTATATGAGTATTGAAGCACTGTACTGTACACCTGAAACTAGTATTATACCATATGTTAACTAATGGAATTTAAATAAAAACTTCAAAAAGATAAGTGTTTTTGAGTTTTAATGGTGTTAGGTGGTTGGTTTATTAATACTTTTCTTGTCCATATCACACCACCAAAGACTTGGAATGTTTAGCTTCATAAGCCGAATGGCATAGTCACCTTTTTAAGCCATTGTAAAGATGGTTCTTTTCTTTGGGTCTTATTTCTATTCCTCAACGACTGAAAGTCTCAGAATTTAAGTTAATTGAGAAAATGCCCACCTCTTTTAGATAGTTATCCTTTGATGCTCTACAATCTACTCTTACAGATGCCTTCCTACTACTGCCTGGGGTGCTTTCCAAAGCCATAGCCATAAACCTCCCAGTTCCCCTCAATAGCTTACTGAAAGTCCCTTTTCTTATATACTTCCACAAAGAGTAGCTTCTTGAAAACATCATATATGAGTATATATTTGTTCACTTACCCTTTTTTATTTTTTAATCAATGTCAGATACCAAGAGTTGTGTTAAGGAGTTGACTGCAGCTATGCTTGGGTTGTATTGATCCAGAAATAGTCTCCATAGTTAAGAGTAGTTACTAGCTTATGAAGTAGTCATTAAAGTGAACATTGGACATAGACATTATGTATACTGCTTTTTGTTATAATTAATATTTGGTATGTTCTGATAAGTTCATCCTTATTGCACAGAAAATTACTTTTTTACCACATTTTCTAAAGACTGAATAGATCACAAAGCTTAAGAAATTGAATATTCTTGCAGTGGACGGTGTAACTTCAAAACAATTAGCCCATTCCAGAAGGAAAACAGCTGGGAATTAAGTTCATCCCCTTGAAATTGTTCTGCAGTAATCAAAACATTCAAAACCTGAAGGCTCAGGATACCATAGATCAGAGCCTACTTTTTTTTAAAAGATTTTATTTATTTATTTGACAGAGGGAGAGAGAGAACAAGCAGGGGGAGTGGCAGAGAGAGGGAGAAGCAGGCCCCCCGGTGGAGCAGGGAGCACGATGTGGGGCTCAATCCCAGGACTCTGGGATCATGACCTGAGCTGAAGGCAGACACTTAACTGACTGAGCCACACAGGCAACCCACAGAGCCCACTTTTTGATAAACTCTTAGTAAAGTCTTGGAGACTAGAAGCAGGGTAGTTTGTGACACGTATGCTTCCCCAAAACTAGAATAGATGTTTCCACTAGAATAATGGTATATCTGATAGTATATGTTTCTTTTTTAAAAAAAGATTTATATTTTAGAGAGAAAGAGAGCATGTGGAGTGGGGAGAGGGGCAGAGGGAGAGAATCTCAAGCAGATCCCCACCAACCACTGAGATTGACATGGGGCTCGATCCCACAACCCATGAGATCATAACCTGAGTTGAAACCAAGAGTCGGATGCTCAACCAACTGAGCCACCCCGGCACCTCTGATGGTATATGTTTCTTAAAGGTCCAAATATAATAAGTGAAAAAAAAGATGTGATATATGTATACAATGGAATATTATTCAACCATAAAAATGAATGAGATCTTGCCATTTGCAACAACGCGAATGGACCTAGAGGATACTGTGCTAAGTGAAATAAGTCAGATAAAGACAAATGCTATATGATTTCACTTATATGTGGAATGTAAAAAACAAAACAAATAAAGAAGCAAAATAGACCCATAAATACAGAAAACAAGTTGATGGTTGCCAGAGGAGAGGAGACCAGAACAGGGGAAAATGGTTGAAGGGGAGTGGGAGATACAGGCTTCAAGTTATGGAATAAATAAGTCATGGGGATAAAAGGTAGAGCATAGGGAAAATAGTCAATGGCATTGTAATAGTGTTGTAGGGTGACAGATAGTAGCTATTCTTTTGGTGAGCATAGCATGATGTATAGACTTGTGAAATCACTATGTTGTACACACTTGAAAGTAATGCAATATTGTGTGTCAACTAAAATTTTAAAAATTTTATTGATTTCTGTTCTTATTATTTCATTTTGCTTACTTTGAACTTCATTTGCTATTTTTTGGTCTAGTTTTATTAAGTTGGATGCTTAGACTATTCAATTAAGACCTTTTGTGTTTTCTAATGTAAGCATTTAATGCCATAAATTTCCCCTAAGCACTGCTGTAGTTGTTGAATAGGAGTGATAAGAATGTACATCCTTGTTTTTTTCTTGATCTTAGGAGAGATTTAAATCTCTCACCATTAAGTATCTTGTTAGCTCTTGGGGCACCTGGGTGGTGCAGTCTAGGCATCCAACTCTTGGTTTCAGCACAGGTTGTGATCTCAGGGTTGTGAGATCAAGCCCTGCATCAGGCTCCACACTCAGCACAGAATCTGTTTGAGATTCTCTCTTCCTCTCCCTCTGCCCCTCCCGTTCATTCTCTTTCTCTCTCAAACAAATAAATAAATCTTTTAAAAGTTTATCTTGTTAGCTCTAGATTTTTAGTAGATGTCCTTTATCAGATTGAAGAAATTTTTTTCTTATTGGTAAATAAAAATTCAACTGAGTAAATTTAAAGATCAAATTGGCTCCATTCAATAATTCATTGATTGGACAGCATCACATCTAGCAAATATAAAGGAGCTCCATCAAGTTGCAGAAAAGGAAAGTTTTTTAAAGGCAGAGAGGGAATAAAAGAAAAGAAACTATTAGCAAAGAATGCATTGTCTTAGACAAGGTCACCCTCCCTAAGGAGAATCTAATCAGTGGACTACCTCTTAGTGCTGACCAGGAAATTCCAGGTTGGATGGTCAAAGGTCATATATCTGGGAGAAGCTGAAGCTGCAATTAGGTTAGGTATTAAGTCTTGGTGGGGTTTAGCATAAGTGACTCCATTGGGGCCTGCTGTCTCCTTTTAACACCAGTTTGCTTAAGTTTTTATCAAGAACAGATGCTGAAATTCATCAAATGCTTTTTTTTTTTGTACCTATGGAGGATCATCTGCTTTTCCTTCTTTATTCTGTTTCTATGGTGAATTACATTGATTAATTTTTGAATATTTTATTGAAATTTTTGCATCTATGTTCATAGGTGATATTGGTCTATAGCTTACTTTCTTAAAATGTTTTATTTGGCTTTGGTCTCAAGATAATACTAGCCTCATAAAATAAGCTGGGTCATTTTCCCTTTTATTTCCTGGATATTTGTGTGAGATTGGTATGATTTCTTCTTTAAATGTTTGTTAGAATTTGGGGTGCCAGGGTGGCTCAGTTGTTAAGCATCTGCCTTCGGCTCAGGTCATGACCCCAGGTCCTGGGATCGAGCCCCACATCGGGCTCCCTGCTCAGTGGGGAGTCTGCTTCTCCCTCTCCCACTCCCCCTGCTTCTTTTCCCTCTCACACTGTGTCTCTCTCTGTCAAATAAAGAAATAAAATCTTTAAAAAAAAATGTTTGTTAGAATTCACCAATGAAGGGACACCTGGGTGGCTCAGTTGGTCAAGCGGCTGCCTTCGGCCCGGGTTTTGATCCCAGGGTCCTAGGATCGAGTCCCACATCAGGCTCCTTGCTCAGCAGGGAGCCTACTTCTCCCTCTCTCCTTCTGCTTGTGCTCTCTCTGTCAAATAAATAAAATCTTAAAAAAAAAATTAACCAATGAAGCCATCTGGGCTTGGAGTTTTTCTTGTTAAAAGGTTTTAAACAACAATAACAAAATTTTTTTTAAGACTTTATTTATTTGAATGAGAGAGAGATAGGGAGAGAGAGCCCGAGTGGGGTTGGAGCAGGCTCCCTATAGGGAGCCTGATGCGGGCTCAATCCCAGGATCCTGGGATCATGACCTGAGCCACCCCGGTGAAAAAATTTTTAATAGATGTGTGACTATTTGGGTAATATATTTCTTCTTTATTGAGCTTTAATAGTTTCTGGGGGTTTTGTTTGTTTTTGTTCTTTAGGAATTGGTCCATTTTGTCTAAATTGTCAAACTGATGGGCATAGAGTTATGGATAAAGGTGTGTTATATATATATGCAATGGACTATTTACTCAGCCACAGAAAAGAATGAAATCTTGTCATTTACAATGACGTTGATGGAGCTAGAGAGTATTATGCTAAGTGAAATAAGTCAGTTAGAGAAAGACAAATACCATATAATTTCATTCATCTGTGGAATTTAAGAAACAAAACAAATGATCATAGGGAAAAAAAGAGCCAAACCAAGAAACATACTCTTAACTACAGAGAAAAAAAAAAAAAAACCTGATGGTTACAGAGGGCAGGTGAAGGGGAATTGGTTAAATAGGTGATGGATATTAAGGAGGCACTTGTCTTGATGAGCACTGGGTGTTGTATGTAAGTGTTGAGTCACTCTGTTGTACACCTGAAACTAATATTATGCTGTATGTTAACTAACTGGAATTTAAATAAAAAGAAAAAATGTGTAGAGACTTCCCCACAATTTGGGAGCCATTTAGGCAAGCAAATATTTACTATTAAGCAAAAAGTGTTAAAAATGAAAAATCCTCAACTGTAAGGAGAATGCTTGTTCATGTCTTTGATACACATTTATATGAACATGAGAAAAAAAGTATTTTAATTTAAAGGAAATCAAGTCCGAGTGGTCACCCTTTCTTCAAATGTGATCTCCTGTCACCTTCATTTTGACTGCATACCCCTCACTATAGAACTTCATCCATACTGACCTGCGATTTCCAGCACAGCATGATCAGCTGACTGTGAAGCTTTCTAGGTCCCAATCCTATGTGGGTTTTTTTTTTTTAACAGCAATTTAAAAACCTTTTTGTGGTTTGTTTTATGAACCAGAATATGGTCCAACTTGGTGAATATTCCTTGTGTACTTGTAAAGACTGTGTATTTTGCTCTTGCTGAATGGAGTGTTCTATAAATGTCAGGTAGAGTTTGTTAATAGAGTTGTGCTTTTCTATATCCTAACCGATTTTCTGTCTACTTGTTTTATTGATTGCCAAGGAAAGAGTGTTAAATTCCCCAACTATAGTTATCGATTTTTCTATTTCTCCTTTTCAGTTTTATCACTTTTTGCTTCATGTACCCTGAAACTCTTGCTAGCAGCATGCATATTCAGGATTATTATGACTTTTTTGTGAATTGATCCTTTTATCCCTGTGTAATGTCCCTATTTATCCCTGGTAATATTCCTTGTTCTGAAGTCTACTTTGTCCTTTTTTAATATAGCTACTTCAGCTTTATTTGAATTATGTCTTTATATTTAAAGTGGGTTTCTTGTAGACAACATGTAGGGTTCTTTTAAACCAATGTGACAATCTCTGTCTTAGGTATATTTTGACAATTTACATTCAGTGTAATTATTAGTATGGCTGGATTATATACTACCATTTTATTATGTGTTTTCTGATTGTCCTCTTATTCTTCTTTTGTTTTCCATTCTTGCTTTCTTTGGAATATTAGTGTTTTCATAGTCCATTTTTATTTATTGGTGTTTTGCTATATCTCATATTTGTGTGTTGGTACTTGCTCTATGGATGACAAGTCACATAATATTGCATTGTCTCCTTTTTTAAAAAAATTTATTTATTTGTCAGAGCACAAGCAGAGGGAATGGCGGGCAGAGGGAGAAGCAGGCAGCAGGCAGAGGGAGAAGTAGGCTCCCCCACTGACCAAGGAGTCTGATGCGGGACTCGATCCCAGCACCCTAGGGATCCTAGGATCATGACCTGAGCTGAAGCAGACGTTTAACCAGCTGAGCCACCCAGGTACCCTGCATTTCTACTTTGAGTTAACATTGTAATACATCAAGCAAAATACAGACACCTTACAATTGTATGGATCTGTTTACCCTACTCCATTTATATCATTGATATGTGATTTACACCTACATACATTGAAAATTCCACATACCACATCATGAGTTTTGCTTCTAAGAGTCATACAGATTTTTACAGAACTTGAGTGTAATTTTTAATATTTACCAGATATACACTATTTCTGTCACTCTTCTGTCATTTTCCTGCAATCTCATTTTCCCTAGAACAATTTCCTTTAGAGAAGATCAGCTGGCAGTGAATTCTCAGTTTTCCTTCATCTGAAAATGTCTTTATTTCACCTTTATTTCTGAAGATTATTTCACTATTAGAAGTCTTGGTTTATAGTTCTATTTGCTTAGCACTTTAAATTTGTTTTTCTACTGTTTTTCTGACCCCCATGGTTTTTCTGTTTTGTTCGAGAAATCCATGGTTCTTTGAATCTTTGTTCTCTTATATACAGTGTTTAATTTAACAAACCTGATTTCAATATTAAAAAGATCTTTGGTTTTCAGCACTTCAGTTATGATGTACCTAGGCATAGTTTTGAGTTTATTATGTTTGGGGTTACCTGAACCTCTTGAATCTTATAAGGATGGCTTTTGCCAAATTTGAGTTTTTAATCATTATTTCTTCAAATATATTTTATATGCCCATTTCTTTCTCCTGGGATACCAATGAAAAGAATGTTAGAATTTTTGATGTTCTTTCACAAGTACCTGAGCATTTGTTAATATTTTTTTCAATATTTTTCCTCTGTTACTCTTACTTGATAATTTCTGTTGACCTCTCTTAAATTTTACTCTTTGTTATGTCATTTGTGTTATACTATGAGCCCAAGTCATTTTTTATTTTTATTTTATTTTTTTTAAGATTTTATTTATTTGACAGAGACACAGCGAGAGAGGGAACACAAGCAGGGGGAGTGGGAGAGGGAGAAGCAGGCTTCCTGTGGAGCAGGGAGCCTGATGTGGGGCTCGACCCCAGGACCCTGGGGTCATGACCTGAGCCGAAGGCAGATGCTTAACAACTGAGCCACCCAGGTGCCCCCAAGTCATATTTTTAAAATAATTTGAGATTTTGTATATATTTCTAAAATTTACATTTTTTTATAGTTTCATTTTTTCTGCTGAAATTACTGTCTTTGCATTCATTTAACATGTTTACCTTACTGCATGGAGGATAATTTTAATAGCTGTGTATTTATTTTCTATTGCTGCATAACAAATTGCCATGTGCTTAGCAGTTTAAAACAACACACGTTTGTTATCTCTTAGTCTTTGGGGGTCAGGAGTCTGGGAATGGCCTAGTTGTTCCATCTCACAAGGCTGTAATCAAAGTGTCACCTAAGCTAAATTCTCATCTGGAGCTTGGGGTCTTCTTCCTAGCTTACATGATTGTTGGCAGAATTCAGTTCCCTGGAGCTTGTAGCCCTCCCACATGACCCTCTCCATAGGTAGCTTACATTATAACATCTTGCATCTCCAAGGCCAGCAAAGAATCTCTCTTTGTCGTCTGCTAAATTACAGTCTTATATAACATGACATAATCTCTGAAGTGATACCTCATCACCTTTATCATGTAATGTAATCTAATCAGGGGTGTGATATCCCATCACCTTTGTTATAGTCTATTGCAAGTCACAGATCCTGCCTGCACTCAAGGTGGGGAGGATTACATAAAGCTGTGGTTGCCAGGAAGCAAGAAATCATTTGGACGTCTTCTTAGGATCTATTTGTCACAAGCTGCTTTCAAGTCTTTGATAATTCCAACATCTAGATCATATAGGGTATGGCATCTGTTGATTGGTTTTCCCTTGAGAACTGGTCACATTTTCCTGGTCCTGGTTCTGTGTATGTTGAGTAATTTTGGATCGTATCCTGGACATTGTGAAGGTTATGTCATGTAAACCATGTGTCACACTATAATCCTCTAGAGAATTTTTTTAGAAGATACTCAAGTTAGGGTCAGACCACAAATTTAATCCTGCCTTCTGTGGGTGGTGATTCTAATTTCACTTCAATTCCAGGTTATTAGTTTGCTGTTTTATTTCTGCTCTGTGCATGTGCCACTCAAGTGTTTGACCATTGGGTAGTAGTTTACTTTTTTAAGATTTATTTATTTATTTTAGAGACAGAGAGAGTGCATGAGCAGGGGGAGGAGCAGAAGGAGAGAGAGAGAGAGAGAGAATCTCAAGCAGACTCCCCGCTGAGCATGGAGCCTGGTGCAGGGCTTGATCTCATGACCCTGAGATCATGACCTGAGCCAAACCAAGAGTGAGATGCTTAACTGACTGAGCCACCCAGCTGCCCTGGGCGATAGTTTAAATCTTAGTTCATTCCTCATGCCCTTTGTTATGATCTTTTGTGTCTTTCATGCAGCTGTACAGCTTAGGGATGAGCACAGGACTTATGTGGGTTCATTCATAGAATTAGGAGATCATTTTCTCTAGCTCTCTTCTATACAGAATTTCCTTCACGAGCCCGCTCTTGAGGCCATGGTGCCCCCTTTCGTGGTTCCTCTGGCCAGAAAGACAGCGTATCCCTTGGATATTTGGTCGCTTACACAGCCATCACTGCCAAACTACTCCATGACTGTGCAAAGCTGCTAGAGCAAACAAAACAAAACTCAACAGAATTACATCCCCCTTTTTGGCTCAGAATAGTCCCTATTATGGTTACTTTGCCTAGTAATATGGAGTTTTTATTCAAATTTTCACCAATCCCGTCACTATGCTGCTGTGGAGCTCTGCAACTGGGATCCACTCTCAAGAAAAATGTGCAAGAGAAAAAATATATACAACATCCACCTTGTTGCAGGCCCCTTCACTAAGTTTTAACTCTCTTTCACAATTTACCTGCTTTGATTACTTTTCAGTCTTCAGGTACTTGATTTTTTAATTTTGTCCATCATTTTTAGTTGTTTATCAGAAGAGATAGGCTATAGTTGGCTTATTCTATTTTGGCCAGAACTGGAATTTGGCCTTTCACTTGTAAAGTATCTGTATATTTATATTTTAAGTAGGTTTCTTATAGACAATAAATAGTTTGCTTGTGCTTTTTTTTAAATCCAATCTGACAATATATGGCTTTCAATTTGAATGTTTAGATGATTTTCATTTAATGTAATTATGGTTATATTTGGGTTTGAATCTACCATTTTGGTATTTGGATTCTATGTGTTCTGTTTGCTCTTCAGGTTCCCCCCCCCCTCTATTCTTGCCTTCTTTTGGAGTAACTGAATTTTTTTTAATGATTTCACTTTATCTCCACTATTGGGTTGTTAGCTATACACCTTTGTTTTTAGTGGTTACTGTAGGATGCCCTTATTACAACCTCCCTTAAAGTAATATTGCACTATTTTACACACAGTGTGAGAACCATATACCTCTATTTTACCTTTTCTATCCTTTGTACTATTGTTGCCATATATACGTTTTACTTTTAAAAGTACTATAAACCACACGATGCTTTGTTATTATTTTTACTTTAAACAGTCATTTATCTTTTAAGGAGATTTTTTAAATGACAAAGGTCTATATTTAGCATTTATGGCACCCTGTATTCCTTTCTATAAATCAAAGTTTGCTTCTGGAATAATTTTTCTTCTACCTGAAGAGCTTCATTTATATTTTTTTATAGTGTACGTCTGCTGCTGATTAAATCTCTCAGCTTTTATTTGCCTGAAAAAGTCTTTATTTAGTGCTCAATTTTGAAAGACAACTTCACTGGGTAAAAAATTCCAGGTTGACAGACTGTTCTTTCATCACTTTAGAGATGTCACTCCACTGCCTTCTAAATAGCGTAGTTTCTGATGAGATGTCTGTGATCATTCTTACCTTTGTTCTTCTGTATAATATGCCTTTAATTTGAATGCTTTTAGCATTTTTCTCTTTATCACTAGTTTAATGTAATCAGACTGGACACCTTTGTGTGGTTCTCTTTGTGTTTATCTTGCTTGAGATTTGTTGACCTTGAATTTTCAGGCTTATCATTTTTAATAAATTGACAAATTTTGGCTATTAATTTTTTTCCTGTATCTTATTAGGAGTCCAATTATTCATTTTTAAAAATTTTAGTCATTTTGCTCTTGGTGCTTCATTTGGGATAATTTCTATTGCTTAGTCTTCAAGTTTACTGATCTTCTTCTTCAGTATGTAATCTATTAATCCCAGTCAGTATTCTTTTCATTATAGATATCATAATTTTAATCTTCAGACATTCTATTTTTTATTTCTGTAAAGTCAGTAGTGATGTCCCCTATTTCTTTCCCGATTCTACTAATTTGATTATTCTGTTTTGATTTGTCAGTCTAGCTAAAAGTTTCTCAATTTTTTAGATCTTTTCAAATAATCAACTTTTGGTTTATTGACTTTTCCCTATTATTTTTCTATTCATATTTGAGTAATCTCCATTCTAATCTTTATTATTTCCTTTCTTCTGTTTGCTTTGAGTTTGGTTTGCTCTTCTTTTTTCAGTGTCTTAAGCTAGGTTATTGATTTGAGGTCTTTTTTTAATATAGACCCACCTATAAATTTCTTAAGTATTATTTTAGCTACATTCCATAAATTTGAAATGTCATGTCTTTATTTTTAAGATCTCAAAATATTTTCTGATTTCCACCGTGATTTCTCCATTGACCTATGGATCATTTAATAGTATGTTCTTTAATTTCCACATATTTGTGAATTTCCCAAATTTAGTTCTGTTACTCATTTCTAATTACATTCCACTGTAGTCCGAGATTATTTGCATGATTTATGTCTTTAAATTTACTGATGCTTGTTTTATGGCCTACCACGTGATCTAACCTGGAGATGTTCTATGTACATTTGACAAGAGTTTATATTCTATTTTGGGATGGAGTGTTCTATTCATGTCTATTATGTCTATTTGGTTTATAGTTTTGTTCAAGTCTTCTATATCTTTGTTGATCTTCTACCTAGTTGTTGTAGTCCTTGCTGAAAGTGGGATATTGAAGGCATTGACTATTACTGTTGAATCGCCTCTTTCCCCTTTCAGTTCTGTCAGATTTTGCTTCATGTATTTTGGAGCTCTGTTTTTAGGTATATACATGGTTTATGAGTGCTATGTTTTCGTGATGGGTTGACCTTTTTATCATTATATAATATCCCTGTTTATCTTTAGTGAATTCTTTGTACTTAAATCTATTTTGTTTGATATAGCCACTCCAACTTTCTTGTACTTGCTGTTTACATGATATATCTTTTTCCATTCTTCTACATTCAACCAATTTATATCTTGAATCTAAAGTATATGTCAAACTCAACCCCCCAAAATCCAAAAAATCCAGTCAAGAAACGGGCAGAAGACATGAACAAATATTTCTCCAAAGAAGATGTACAAATGGCCAACAGACACATGAAAAAATGCTCACTATCACTTGTCATCAGGGAAATACAAATCAAAGCCACAATGAGATACCACCTAACACCAGTCAGAATGGCTAAAATTAACAACTCAGGAAACAACAGATGTTGGTGAGGATGCGGAGAAAGGGGAACCCTCTTACACTGTTGGTGGGAATGCAAACTGGTACAGCCATTCTGGAAAATAGTATGGAGATTCCTCAAAAAGTTAAAACTAGAGCCACCCTATGACCCAGCAATTGCACTACTAGGTATTTATCCAAAGAATACAAACATAGTGATTCAAAGGGCACATGCACCCCAATATTTATAGAAGCAATGTCCACAAGAGCCAAACTATGGAAAGAGCCCAGATGTCCATCGACAGATGAATGGATAAAGATATAGTATAGAATGTTACTCAGCCATCAAAAAGAATGAAATCTTGCCATTTGCAACAACATGAATGGAACTAGATGGTATTATGCTAAGTGAAATGCGTCAGTCAGAGGAAGACAACTCACGTATGATTTCACTCATGTGTGGAATTTAAGAAACAAAACAGATGAACATAGGGGAAGGGAAGGAAAAATAAGGTAAGATGAAAACAGAGAGGGAGGCAAACCATAAAAGACTATAGGAAACAAACTGAGGGTTCCTAGAGGGGAGGTGGGTAGGGGAATGGGGTAATTAGGTGATGGGTATTAAGGAGGGCACTAGAAGTAATGAGCACTGGGTGTTTAATGCAACTGATCAATGACTAAATTCTGTCTCTGAAACTAATAATGCAGTATATGTTCATTAAATTGAATTTAAATTAAAAAATTTTTAAATAAAATTAAAAAAACATATGTCCAATAGACAGCATATAATTGAATCTTATTTTTTTAAAGATTTTATTTATTTATTTGACAGAGAGAGAGACAGTGAGAGAGGGAACACAAGTAGGGGGAGTGGGAGAGGGAGAAGCAGACTTCCTGCCGAACAGGGAGCCCAATGCGGGGCTCGATCCCAGGACCCTGGGACCATGTCCTGAGCCAAAGACAGAGGCTTAACGACTGAGCCACCCAGGTGCCCCTTAATCTTATTTTTTAATATAGTATGACAGTCTCTGATTTTTTATTGGATTGTTTAAATCATATTTAATGTTCTTATTGATGTAGTTGAATTTATATCTGTTACTTTTTGTTTTCTATGTTTTGTGTCTTTTTTCCCCTCTATTTTTGTTTTGATGCTTTCTTTTGATTAAAATAATATTTTCTAGCATATTATTTTAACTTTATGATTTTTTTCCAGTATATTTTCACTTTCCTGCTTGTTGCTCTAGAGCTTACCATTACATCTTAGTTTATCATAATCTAGTTCATATTTTTACCAACTTAATTTGTGTGAGAGATGGACATCTTACCCATGTATAACTCTATACTGCCTCCCCTTTTTGTACTATTATTATTTGTTATACATCTATGTGTTACAAACCCAACATGTTATATTTATTATCTTATAATTTATATTTTTAAAGACGCTGAGAGAATAACAGCAAGGACGTATATCTTTATAGAGGTTATCATATTAATCTTTCTATTACTGTTCTGATTTGCTTCAGTTTTTCCTATAGATTCAAGTTACCATCAGGTTTCATTACCTTACTTCAGTACAGCTTATTCTCACCCACCTCCCTGGTGCTGCTATTGCCAAACTTACTATATTTCTATATGTTATATGCCCAACAATTTCATAAGATACATATATTTTAATACAAATAAATTAATTAAAATGAGAAAAATATACATTTGAGTATCTTTTATAATTATAGAATTACCTTTACAAGTACTCCGTGTTTTTTATTGTGGGATCAAATTATCATCAGGGTTACTTTATTTCAGCCTGAATAACTTCTTTTAGCATTTCTTGTCCGGCAAATTTTGCTAGTAACAAATTCTCTCAGTCTTTGTTTTTCTGGGAATGCCTTTATTTTACCTTCTTTTTTGAAAGAGAGTTTTTCTGGATAGAAGATTCTTGATTAACGTTTTTTTCTTTTCTTTCAATATTTAAAAAAAATCCTACTGCTTTTCAGCCACCGTTGTCTTTGATAGTACTTCAGCTGTTAAACTTATTGGGTTCCCTTGTGTGTGATGAGTTATCTCATGCTGCTTTCAGGATTTTAACTTTCTGTGTTTCAACATTTTTGTGATTATTTGTGTGGGTGTGGATTTCTTTACCTTTATTTTACTTAGAGTTTATTGAACTTTTTGTATGTGTAGGTTAATGTTTTTCACCACATTTGGGGAGGTTTTCAGCTATTATTATTTCTAATATTTTTCTGCCTTTTTCTAGCTCATTCTAATACTCTCTTACATATATGTTGGCTTATTTAATGGAGTCCTGCATTGCTCTGATGTTCTGTTCATTTTGGTTCATTTTCTCTATTCTTTAGATTGCACAGTTTACCAGTCTTTCTTCAAGTTCACTGATTCTTTCTTCTGCTGGTAAAATCTACATATAACTCCTCTAGTGAATTTTTTACTTCTATTATTATAATATTAAACTCAAGAATTTCCATTTGGGTTTTAATAATCTATTTATTTAGATTCTGTATTTGATGTGCCATTTTTTGTTTTTTTTTTCAATTTAAATTTTAGTTAGTGAACATACAGTACAATATTGTTTTCAGGGATGGAATTCAGTGGTTCATCACCTATATACAACACCCAGTGCTCATCACAAGTGCCCTCTTTGATACCCATCACCCATCTAGCCCGTCCCCCATGATATGGCATTGTTATGATAGCTTCCTTTATTTCTTTAACAATGGTTTGTTAAAAAAAATATTCATACTATCTGCTTTGAAAATTTTATTTGCTAAGTCCAATATCTGAGCCCTCTTAAAGACTGTTTCTATTGCTTACTTTTTCCCCTCTGTATGAGTCATACTTTCCTGTTTCTTTGCACGTCTTGTATTTTTTTGCTGTTGCTGAAAACTGGACTTTTTAGATGATTTATTGTAGATAAATTAATACAGATTACAGCCCACCCCCTTCCCAGGCTGCCTCTTGTTGTCTTTTGTTGATTTGTTTTATAACTTGGCTGTCCTAGTCATTAAAGTCTATTTCCCTCATTGTGTCAAGCCTCTGATATCACCTCAGAGGGTGCAGGTTTGGTGTGTGCATAGTCACCTTGGTATGGCAGTGGTTTTAGCAGAACCTATTTGACTGCCTTTTTCTCTGGTCTCTCTGTTGTCTGTCTCTATTGGTACAATCATCTATTACCACCATTAATTGCTATCTGACTGTTTTATTGTTTTTGATAATTTCCTGGGGCATAATTTATTCCATCTAATCCAATTAAATTTAGGCCCTTTTGCAGGGCTAGTTTGTTTTTTAAAGATATTTATTTATTATTTATAAAGATTTTATTCATTTAAATGAGAGAGCGGGGGGAGGGACAGAGAGAGAGAGAGAGGGAGAGAGGCAGACTCCCGGCTGAGCAGGGAGCCCAGTGTGGGGCTCAATCTCAGGACCCTGAGATTATGAGCTGAGCCAAAGTCAGATGTTTAACTGAGCCACCCAGATACCCCTTATTTATTTTAGAGAGAGAGAGACCAGAAGAGGGAGGGGTACAGGGAGAGGGAGAGAGAATCTCAAGCAGATTCCACACTGAGCATGGAGCCCAGTGCAGGGGCTGAGATCCTGAGATCACAACCTGAGCCAAAACCAAGAGTCAGATGCCCAACCAACTGTGACATCCAGGCGCCCCTGTCTGGGTAGTTTTGAGACCAGTATTTTGAGATTTACTGTGACCCCGGGAAGCTTCTTCTTAGCTATATCTTTCCCTGGTTCTCTCTCTTCAGCTTCTAGCTGATGCATGGTTTTGTTACCATGGAGGAACCAGCCCCTACTTAAGGGCTCACCACTGAATTCTCCATTGTTTTCTATAGTGGTCTGAAGTTTGAACTTCCTCATACTCTGTTCAAAATAGTTCTCTTGGGGAGAGTTCTGGAGTTCTCTATTTTTATCACCTTCCTATTCTGCTGGGTAAACATCTTTACCATTCCTCCAGAGGTGGAGGTTAAGACTGTCAAATAAAGCCATAAATGCTGAATATAAGACCTTTTGTTGTTTTAAAAATCTCCTTAAAAGATAAATGACTGTTTAAAGTAAAAATAATAACAATGCATTGTGGGGTTTATAGTATGTGTAAAAGTAAAATATATATATATATATATATATATATATATATAGCAACAATAGAGCAAAGGATAGAAAAGGCAAAATAAAGGTATATGGTCCTTACACTGTATGTAAAATAGTCTAATATTACTTTAAGGGATGTTGTAATAAGAGCAATGTAGTGCAACCACTAAAAACAGTCTTAACTGGCCTGCTTCTCAGTTATATCCCTGCTTTATTCATGGTGTTCTGGGTTCAGTTGGTAGCTTCTGGACTTCTTGGTGTTCCTCTCTGGAACCTCATCTTATAAGCAAGCTGAGGTGAGGGCATTCTTGATCTGCCATGCCTGGAGTAGAGTTTCTGGCCTATGAGTAGTAGCTGACCTTACAGCCATGCCCACTCAGATTAGAGCTTCTGAAAACAGGGTTGGGGGATGATGATTAAGGTGGGCATCCTGCCACACCCCATGTGACAGTGTAATCCTAGGTTTTGAGTTGGGGGAAAACTGCCCTCTGTTGTTGCCTACAACTGTCAGAGTAGCTTCTGTCAACCCTGAGTTGGGGAACTGGGGGGTAGGGGCAGAGGATGAATCATGTTTTAAAAGCCACAAACTGTCACTGTTCTTACCAAGATTTAGATTTTCTTGAAGAAATGTTTCTTGGTTTGCTCTGTGTCCTTAGGACAATTTCCAGAGAGTTTTAGTGGTTGTTACTTTTTTTTTTTTAAGACTTTATTTATTTATTTGACAGATGGAGACATAGCAAGAGAGGGAACACAGGCAGGGGGAGTGGGAGAGGGAGAGGGAGAAGCAGGCTTCCTGTGGAGCAGGGAGCCCCACGCGGGGCTCAGTCCCAGGACCCTGGGACCATGTCCTGAGCCGAAGGCAGATGCTTAACGACTGACCACCCAGGCACCCCAGTGGTTGTTACTTTTTTATAATTTTCACCAATTATGGTTCTTTACTGGGCTGAAAGTCTGTCAAGCTCTTCATGTCACTATTCTATAAATCATTCCCCTATTCCTTTCTCATGGTTTTATCCCCAGCTTTTGAGTAGCTTCCCCTCATGCATATATGCAGATTCAGTAATCATCCAAAGACTCAAGGAGACCTCTTAGTAGTATCTCTGGAGCTCACACTCTCTGTTCAACTCCCTCGTCTCCTATACTCTGCTCTACAATTTCAAACCACATCGGGCCCTCTGAACTCCAGTCTCTGTCTCTTCAATTCCATGAGCTCTGTTTGAATTCCCTCTCCTTGCACTGTAGCCTGGAAACTGCCTCCACACAGTAAGCTGAGGCAATATTGCACTTACCTTGTTTATTTCCCTTTTGAGGGGGATCACAGCCCTGTGTTACTTGTCTGATATTTGAGAAACGGTTGTTTTACATCTTTTTTTTTTTCCTGGTTTTCTAGTCACTTAAGGATGTAGAGTAAATCTGGCCCCTTTTATTCCATCTTGGCTGGAAGTGGAATTCCCCTTCCAGTGCTCTTCGGCTACTTACTTTTTGCATAGTGAGTAAGAGCCAAAATTCTAGGTTTGATTTCTGACTTTCTAGTGGTTCAGGCAGGTCACTTCACTTTTCTGCGCCTCATCTTCTCCTTCTACAAAGTGGAGATAATACGAGTACCTTCCTTCTAGTATTATGAGGATTAAGTGAGTTAATGCTTATTAGGTGTTTATAAGAGGTTATGTCCAATAGGAAGTTGAAATAAATTTCACCACCACCACTATTGTTTTTACCACTATCTTTATTTCCAGTATATCATTGGGGAAATTGTCTAAGGCATTACTTGTGGAAGGGATATAGAAGAGGACTAGATCAAAATATCTAGTGGTTATTGCTAAATATTAGACACCATATGGCAGCTGGATTTTTGTATGAACTCTCATTTATTTGTATTAATGTACAAATTTAAGATGGTAGACTCTTGGAGATGTAAGAGATCACATATATCGAGTCACTTATTTTGCACAGGAGCAACGTTAAGCCTGTAGATCTGATTCCCTGGGCTAAGATTATATAATAAGTCAGTCTCTGACGTCCATTAAATGTTTTTGGTGTCACACCATGATATTACTTGTCTTTTCTATACCTCCTGCTTTCTTCATGACAATCCAAGTGAAAATGGTGCTAGTAAGTCTTTAAAATAAGTGATTTAAAAAATTGATGTATTAGATAATGTTAACTGCCTACATGAAGTCTTTGGGTAATTCACCCTAGGGGTAGGTGAATATGTTCAATACCCAGGCATTAGCAGAATATCCATGGCCTGTTTCTATTTTATGAAGATCTGGAAATAGTTAAGGTGGCTAATTTTGGAAATGTGTTGCATTTCCATCTGGTCTGAATCAATGAACTTGAACTTTATGCTACATGAGATGGAGACATTTTATTTTTTTAAGTTTTTATTTAAATTCCAGTTAATTAACATACAGTGTAATATTAGTTTCAGGTGTACAACATAGTGATTCAACACTTCCATACAACATCCAGTGCTCATCACAACAAGTGCAGTCCTTGATCTCCATCACCTATTTAACCCATCCCCCCACCCACCTCCCCTCTGGTAACCATCAGTTTTTTCTCTATAGATATGAGTCTATTCTTGGTTTTGCTCTCTCTTTTTTCCCCTTTGCTCATTTGGTTTGTTTCCTAAATTCCACATATGAGTGAAATCATATGTTGTTTGTCTTTCCCTGACTTATACTCTCTAGCTCCATCCACATCATTGCAAATAATAAGATTTTATTATTTTATGGCTGAGTAATATTCCATTGTGTGTTTATTTTTATACATACATCAACTCTTATATACCCATTCATCAGTCAGTGGACAGTTGGGCAGTTTCCATAATTTGGCTATTGTAGATAATGCTGCTATAAACATCAGGGTGCATGTATCCCTTCGAATTGGTATTTTTATATTCTTTGGGTAAATACCTAGTAGTACAGTTGCTAGATCCTAGGTTAGTTCTATTTTTAATTTTTTGAGGAACCTCCATACCATTTTCCAGAGTGGCTGCATCAGTTTGCTTTGAGGTAGAGATATTTTATGAGACACCAGTTTTAGAGACTGTTATATAATGTTCCCAGAATCTTCTTTTTGTGTTTGAAGTTTAATTACTTATCTGAGCAAAAATAATGGGTATCTATACTATCTGATGAAGAAAGCAAGTGGATGCCTCCTATTGACTTGGATACCCTGCTTTGAGCCCTCAAACCTTCCATGTATGAATGATGTACTGTGTCAGAACAGTGCATTTGATGCTTTACTGTAATGCTCTTCACCATATCAAGGTGGTATTATAATAAAACTGACAATCTGTTATTGTCAGGCATTGTGCTATACCCTTGACATGCATTATCTCATTTCCTCCTTACAGAAACATTTGGAAGTGGGTATTATATTCCAGTTTTACAGAGGAGGAAACTGAGGCTCAAAAAGATGAAGTATCTTTTCCAAGATTACATAGCAAGCCAGGGGTAGATATGAAATTCTGACCCTGGGTGTCTTACTCTGAAATTCTGTACCTCCCATAAGACTTGGAATTATTACTGTGATCTTTGGTCATAACACAGCTATCCAATGCATGGCTCTACTGCATGAACTCGTAAAGGCAATGTTATAAAGATACTCCAGCATATATTTGTACCCTCAAAGGTTAACAGAAGAAACAAGTAATTAAAGGTTGCATGTTAGATAAAATTTTGGTGAAAGAATAAAAGAAGCTAAAAAAATACTATGAACTGAACCCCTGAATGGTATCTACCCACTGGTTTTACCACTCAGCAGGTGACCTTCCAAAAAAGAGGATTGTAAAAGGCTAAGCAAAAAGGCTTTGTGGTCGTTGTGATTGTGGGGATGGGAGGATAGTGCTGCTAGGTGCTTTATTTATATACTTATGAACTGCATAATAGTGCTTTAAAGTAGGTGATATCACCCCATTTTCAGGTAAAGTACTTGAAACTTAATAACTTGCCTAAGGACACAAGCTGGTATATTCTTATTATAGAATGTGGCTGTCATCCCCCAGGTCTGCCCACTCTACAGTCCATGTTTTTTTTTTTTTCTCTCTTACTCTGCCTAAAGTGGCATCCACAGAGCACCAATCCTGTGAGTAGCTCCCCTTTCTCTCTGCTTGGGACTTATGGACTCTTTTTCAATGGGTAGAAAAATGTGTTTTCCCATCACTTAATTTTTTTTCTCTGGAGAACTATGTGGAATTCTTTAGATCACACTTAATTCATCTGGACTCTATGAAGGGCAGGCATAGGGATCTTTGAGCAGTTTTAACATACTGATTAACATGTCCAGTCTCTGTGCTTTACCTTGGAATTGTGTCAACTTGTGATAATACTGATTACAAGTTCTGACAGGTGGCTATATGTTTTCAATTGATAAAATCTAAAGAATTATTAATTAATAAATACCATTTGTCTAGGAGGTTAGACCTTTCAGAAATGGAGTCCTTTGCAGGAGGAATAGAATTTTAAAAAATTGATGGAAAGGTTTAGAAGCCACTGCACTAATAGATCAGATCAGCAGTTCTTGTGGTTAATGCTGTTTGAGATTGGTGATCTTGCTAGCTAATGGTTCTGCTTCCTGTCTTGCATTAACTCACTTTTAATCAGAGCTATCAAAAGAAAAAAAAACAAATACATGGCTTTGAGCTCCAAAATCTTTTGACTTTGGCTCTCCTGTGCTCTGGAGCATCAAAGTGGCCTTTTCTTTGCTCATTAAGTAGGAAGAGACCCCCCCCCCAAATAAAATACTAAAAGCCTCACTAATGGAATTGACTTATCAGTGTTCCAAAACACTGAGTGCCCCAAAAACATTTAGTCATAAAAGCTAAATTATGAAAACCAAGATCTTCTACTCCCCCCTTCCTCCTCCCTTCCTTTCCCACCCCCCCATTCTCTCATTTTTTCCTTTCCTTCTCTTTTTCCTTTTTTTTTTTTTATTTTTTCTTTCTCATCTCTGTCTCCCCTCTCATTCTCTCTCTCTTTCCCTTGTTCTCTCTCACTCTCTCCCCCCCCCCCATTATTTGTATTATAGCTGCCTCTCCTTTATGCAAACACTAAGCAAGTAGTATGTTTGCTTCAGGTTGCCATGGAAATGTTGCAAGTAGGCCTTTTAAAGAACCTGGCCTATTCCATTAGTGAAATTACCCAGATCCTCTAAGGTTGGTAATTTAGGGACAGTTTCCTACATAGAAATTACAGCTCAGGACTCTGAAGTTTAGCTACCCCTCCACCTGAATTTCTGTCTTCCTGCATATAGTTTCTTCTCTTGGAGATTTGGATATAATTTTATTAAGGGAAAGGGTGGATTTCTTCAGACATCTATTGTGATTTAATTTTTTTTGGCCCACAAAACATCTTTTGTGACTTCCAGTATGTTCTTTTTCAGAGCAGAAAAGAGGGTACAAATTGGAGTCTTGGGCATACAAAGCCTGGCTTGGAGTGGGAGCAAAAATGTTTGGAGTGAAGAGAGAGAAGTCTTAACTCTGTCAAAGAGGGGCAGATAGAAAAAGATGAAGGTTTTTGCTAGCAAAAGGGGTTCCTTTCCCCTCTTTTGGCACCAGCGAGAGAGAGAGAGAGAGAGAGAGAGAGAAAGAAAGAAAGAGAAAGAGAGAAAGAAAGAGAGAAAGAAAGAAAGAAAGAAAGAAAGAAAGAAAGAAAGAAAGAAAGAAAGAAAGAAACTGAAGAGAGGCACCAGCTTCTGAATGATGGGAAAAGAGGTGGGTCATATTTTCCTGACCTGTACAAATGGAGTGAGAAATACTTGGTACTGCTTTAGCCCCAGGTGGGAATGGATTTGATGTCCAATACAGCCATAGAGAGGGGCAACCTCAGGAAGGCCCAAACTTCTGTAAGAGGTGTCTAACACCAACAGAGGTTTCCTCCATGTACTGAAATAGGCAACTGTTTCCTCACTTCCAAAAATATGTTCTGAGAATTTAGGCACTGGAGATACAGCTATGAGTGGACATAGTCGCTACCTTCCTAGAACTTACAGGCCTACTGTTGGAGGTGGTACAGGCAACAAATTTCAAAAATAGTTAAGAAAAATGTCAGATGGTAATCAATATGAAGAAGAATAAGCATAGTAAAATAAAGATAATAATGATGAGAAGTATAGTTATGATATGATGGTTAGAAGGCCTGTTTGAGGTGATAACATTTAAGCTGAGCCTTATAGATAAGATGAATCTAGCCACACACAGAGTCAGGAAAGAAAGAGTGTTACAGGTAAAGGAAAAGGTGAGTTCAAAAGCCCTCAGATTAGGAAGAGTTTGGCCTTTCTTAGAACCCAAGGAAAAATAATGAGTGGTATGAGACATCAGCAAAGTCCAGGTATTCAGATGGGATTTATAGGCCATGGTAAGCAATTTGGATTTGTTCTGAGTTTAGTGGGAGTCCACTGGAAAATTTTAAGGAGTGCAATTGGTCAGATTGTGCTTTAACAAGATTACTGTTTGCAGAGTGGACATTGGATTGTAGGAGGTCAAGAGTGGAAGCAGGGACACTAGTTAGGAAGCAACTAATTTTGTCCTAGGGAGAGATAATGTGGGCTTAGATTAGGATGGTAATGATGGAGAATGAGAGAAGTAGGAGGATTTGGGTTATAATTTGAAGATAGAGTCAACATGGCTTGCTGATGGATTGGACATAGAGCTAGAGAAAAGGAAAAAATTAAGACTATCCTCTCTTTCTAGTTTTAGTATTTGGAAAGCTCAAAATAGAATGTTGGAAAGTTGGTGGTCAGGATTAGCTGGTGAGACAGTTATTTGGAAAAGTAGAAGCCCAAATAAGACTGGCAGAGCCCAGGAATTGACAGACTAACAGCAGTCAGTTCAACAGCTCCCAATGCCAGTAATTAGGGCAAATGCAGGAGGATGAAAGTAGCCCCTTGGAGAGGAGACTGACGGTAGAAAGCTGCTTAGCCCACTCCTGTGGTGGGGGGAGCAGTTAGCAGGTACTTAAGAGATCCTGCCTGGCCCAGGAGAGAATGGGAAAACTTGGAGATTCAGGATTTGGGGTGGGGGTGGGTGGGTGGTAGAGTTTGATATCTCTTGGTTGCCTTCATTGTGATCCAGATATCTTAATTTTAGCCCTTAGGTTACTAGGATCCATATAAACACCTGCAAAACCTGTAATAGAAAAATCTTTGGAAATGAAAAATATACTCTTCTATTTATAAAAGGGAGTTGATTAGGTAAAGGGATGAGAAATAAGATGATTTCCAAGTTCTGTTTCTGCCCATCTCCAGGAATGTGCAAAGCTCTATCACTAAGGACTGTGCTAAAAAGACCTGTCATGTGTTATGTTGTAAGTGTGCATCATGTAAACAGTGTTAGGATTGGTGATGCTGGTTGCCTTTAAAGAATTATTGCTTTAATATTATTACATTAAAAAAAAGAAAGCAGAGGATCTTTAGGATAATTGGTAAACAGTAACCATCATTTGACTGTCTCCTTTGTGAAGACAGCACAGTATAGTAGCTAAAAGCATGGACTCTTGCGATACCTGGGTATATAATCTGTACTCCACCACTTACTTGAAGCATGATCTTTGGGTCAGTTAATCTTCTGTAAGCCTGAGTTTTTATCATCTATAAAATGAGGATAATGTAACTTCCCTTATAAGGTTGTATTGCTTAGATGTGTTGATATTTATAAAGTGCTTAAAACACTATCCATATTAGTGTTTGTTAAGTAACATAAAATAAACAAGTACTTGGATAGCAGGCTAATCAAAAAATGTAAGACTGGGCCAAAATACTGGGTCATTGGGTAGAGTAGGCAGGACAGAAAAAGCAATTGAGTGGAAGTTAAGACACAGGTTTAGAGTGGTTCTGAAGTAGGACTGGGAGTGCCTGTCACAACTTGGTTAGTCTTTTCCTGGCTACAAGACAGGAGTTGATATAGACCTCTTGAGGCCCAGAGATAGGTGAAGAATCTCTAGATTCTCTAAGAACACTGAATTATATACAAATAATAGAAATAATGCCATGCTGACATTAGATCTAATAGAATATTAGTCCCTGAAAACCACTGTTTTTCCAAAGCTAAATATAACTCCTGTGTCCTTTTAGAAATGTCCTTTTAGAAACCTCACTGAGGTTTCTTTCTTCTCTTCTCTCTCTTTCTTTCTTTCTTTCTTTCTGCCCTTCTTTTCTTCTTTCTTTCTCTCTCTCTCTCTCTTTCTTTTTCTTTCTTTTTTGGAGGAGAGTGAGCTAGCTATCACTTCTGTCAGGAGAAGAGATGAAGTAAAAAAAAAAACTTTTATAGTTTATTTTCCTCTTGAAGTGACTTTAAATATTTTATTGCTATACATATTTTTTCCTGTTAACCAAGACAGTTCCTCCTCCCTCCCATTTTATCCCAAGTATTCCCATCCAAAAGACATATAATTGCATTCTTTATATATTATACTGAGTAGTGCTTTATGAACATCAAATGGCAAAAGTCAGCATCTGTGGATGGATCATGATAGTAATTATAAGTGGCACATTTATCTTATTCCATCTGTAGAATACACAGAGTTAAGACCCTTTTTAGGGTTATAGGGCTGCACAGATTTGGAGGGGTCTCATCCATCTTCTTCCCTCTAGGCTCAACTCTACCTAAACCTTTCTAGAAAGACGAATCTCTTATTTTTACAGGGCCCTTGGGAATGAAATTTTGTAACCTCCTTCCAAGTCCTTTATGTCATCAATATAGATGCAAAAATCCTCAACAAAATATTAGCACCCAATCCAGCAATATATTTAAAAAATCATACATGACGATCAAATGGGATTTATTTGCAGAATGCAAGGGTGCTTCGATATTCACAAAACTCAGCATGATATGTCACATCAATAGAAGAAAGAATAAAAATCATATCATTTCAACAGATGCAGAAAAGGCATTTGACAAAGTGTAACACCCGTTCATGTTTAAGACTCTCTGCAAAGTAGTCTAGAGGGAATATATTTTAATATAATAAAGGTCTTATATGAAAAACCCACAGACAACATCATACTCAATGGGGGAAAACTGAGAGGGTTTTCCCTAAGGTCAGGAACAAGATAAGGATGTCCTCTCTCACCACTTTTCTTCAGCATAGTACTGAAAGTCCTAGCCACAGCAATTAGACAACATTAAAGAAATAAAAGGCATGCAAAGGAAGAAGCAAAACTCTGGCTTTATGCATATGACATGATATTGTATATAGAAAACCCAAAAGACTCTACCAAAAACTGCTAGAACTGATAAATGAATTCAGTAAAGTTGCAGGATATAAAATCAATGTACAGAAATCTGTATTTCTGTACACTAATAATGAAATAGCAGAAAGAGAAATAAAGCAATCCCATTTACAATTGCACCAAAAACAATACAATATCTAGGAATAAATCTAACCAAAGAGGTGAAAGACCTGTACTCTGAAAACTATAAAACACTGATGAAAGAAATTGAAGATGACACAAAGAAATGGGAATGACATTCCATGCTCATGGACTGGAAGAACAGATATCATTAAAATGTCTATACTACCCAAAACAATCACACATTTAAAGCAATCCCTATAAAATACCAAAATACAAAAAAGAACCTGAGCTCTTATTTTTCACAGAGCTAGAACAAACATCTTAAAGTTTGTATGGAACCACAAAAGACCCTGAATACCCAAAGTAACATTGAAAAAGAAAAGCAAAGTTGGAGGCATCACAATTCCAGACTTCAAGTTATATTACAAAGCTGCAGTGATCAAAACAGTATGACACTGGCACAAAAATAGACACATAGATCAATGGAACAGAATAGAAAACTCAGAAATGAACTCACAACTATATGGTCGATTAATCTTCAAGAAAGGAGAAATGAATATCCAATGGGGAAAAGACAGTCTCTTAAACAAATGGTATTGGGAAAACTGGACAGCCACATTTCAAAAGAATGAAGCTGGACCATTTTCATCATACACAAAAATAAACTCAAAATGGATTAAGGACTAAATGTGAGACCTGAAACCATAAAAAGCCTTTCAGAGAGCACAGGCAGTAATCTCTCAGACATTGGTGGTAACAACATTTTTCTAGATAGGTCTCCTGGGGCAAGGGAAACAAAAGCAAAAATAAACTATTGTGGACTACATCAAAATAAAAAGTTTCTGCACAATGAAGGAAACAATGAACAAAATTAAAAGGCAAGCTACTGAATCGGAGAAGATATTTGCAAACCACACATCTAATAAAGGGTTAGTATCCAAAATATATAAAGAACTGATACAACTCAACACCCAAAAAACAAATAATCCAATTACAGTATGGGCAGAAGACATGAACAGATGTTTCTCCAAAGGAGACCTGTAGATGGCCAACAGACAGATGAAAAGATGCTCAACATCATTCATCATCAGTGAAAAAGAAATCAAAACTACAATGAGATATCACCTCACACCTGGCAGAAGGCTAAAATGAAAAACACAAGAAACAAAAATGTGGTGAAAAAGGACCCTTTTGCACTATTTGTGGGAATGCAAACTGGTGCAGCCACTATGGAAAACAGTATGGAGATTCCTCAAGAAGTTAAAAATAGAACTACCCTATGAGCCAGCAATACTGGGTATTTACCCAAAAAATACAAAAACACTATTTCAAAGGGATACATGCACCTTTATGTCCTTATGCTTATTGCAGCATTATTTACAATAGCCGAAGTATGGAAGCAGTCCAAATGTCCATTGATGAATGGATAAAGAAGTGATTGATGTGTGTGTGTGTGTGTGTGTATAATTCAGCAATGCAAAAGAATGAAATATTAACATTTACAACAATATGGATAGAGGTGGAGAGTATAATGCTAAGTGAAGTAAGTCAAAGAATATACAATATGATCTTATTCATATGTAGAATTTAAGAAATAAATGAGCAAAGGGGAAAAAGAAAGACAAACCAAGAAATAGACTCTTAACTGTAGGGAACAAACTGATGGTTACCAGAGGTGATGGCAGTGGGGAAATGGGGGTAATAGGGGATGAGGATTAAAGAGTACACTTAATCATGATGAAAAAAAAATTTAATGGTGTTTAAAAAAAAAAACTTTAAACTGATGACCCAGCAATTCCACTATTAGGTATATACTTGAGAAATCAAAACATATGTCCACACAAAAATTTGTACAAAGATGTTCAAAGAAGCATTATTCATAATAGCCAAAAAGAGGAGACAACCTAAATGTCCACCAACAGATATTTGGGTAAACAAATTGTGATGTCACTGTACAATGGATTATTATTGTATTAAAAAAGAAAGGAAGTTTTGATATATGCTACAAGATGGATAAACCTTGAAGCATGCTAAGTAAAAAACTGGTCAAAAAGACTATATATTATATTATTCCCTTTATATGAAATATCCAGAACGTACAAATTCATACAGACAGAAAAATAGATCAGTGACTGAGGCTAGAACAGGGATGAGGGCTGCAGCAGGAATGAGGAATGACTGCTAATCAGTACAGGGTTTCTTCCTGGGATGTTAAAAATACTTTCAAGTTACATTGTGGTTATGGTTGTACAACTCTGTACTGAAAACCATTAAACTGTATACCATAAATAGGTGAATTTTATGGTATATGAAATCTATCACAATAAAAACTGTTTAAAAATGAAAAGAAAAAGGAAGAGAAGAGCAAGAAGCAGTCCAGCTACCCTACTGGAAAGACTAAATGGAGAGGGCATATGGAGAGAAGCAGCCCTGGAACTACATGCAGAAGGAGAGACGTCCTGCCTTCCCAGCATTAAAATCAAGCCTTTAAATAACTCCAGCCCCAGCCATCAAGTACTGCAACTGTACAAGAGAACTTGAGAAAGATTAGCAGAACTGCCCAGCTGAGTCAAATCTACACACAGAGCTATCGAATCTAATAAAACAAATTTTATTTTAAGCCACTAGGTTTGGGGGTAGTTTGTTATACATCGATAGATAACCAGAACAGCCATTTGGGAAAAGATACCATAGACTCCAAATGGGTCAGAGATTTAAATGCAAACCTGAAACAACACAAGTATTCAAAGAAAATATGGGTAAATCCTATAACCAGCATAAGGGGAAAAACTTTTCTAATTGTATTTCAAAATGAAGATCCAATAAAAGATTGATACATTTAATTACTTTTAAAAATTTAAGGGTTTGCAGGGCAAAATCTCCATTAATAAATAAAGGGGGAGACACTGCAGACCCGGGACCCAGAACTGCTCCAAGGAGGTGAATAATAGCTCTTCAAGTCTGAAATAAAAAAGACTTCAAGTCTTCAAGTCCAATAAAACTACATTGCAAAAAAAATGGGAAAGAAACAGAATTGGAAACAGTACAAAAGTAGAAGAGGCAGATCCTGAAAACATTGTGGTGGACATGTAGTGAATGGGAAGGTGGAGTATTTCCTGAAGTGGAAGGGATTTACAGATGCTGACAGTACTTGGGAACCTGAAGAAAATTTTCATTGTCCAGAGTTAATTGAAGCATTTCTTAATTCTCAAAAAGCTGGTAAAGAAAAATATGGTACAAAAAGAAAACCTGTATCTGACAGTGAATCAGATGACAGCAAATCAAAGAAGAGAAGAGATGCTGCTGATAGACAAGAGGCTTTGCCAGAGGTCTTGATCCTGAAGGAATAATTGGTGCCACAGACATCAGTGGAAAATTAATGTTTCTCATGAAATGGAAAGATTCAGTTGAGGCAGACTTGGTGCTGGCAAAAGAGGCAAATATGAAGTGTCCTCAAATTGTAATTGCTTTTTATGAAGAGAGACTAACTTGGCATTGTCCAGAAGATGAAGCTCAATAATTGTTTGTGTTGTTTTTTATATATGTAAAATCTAGGTCTTGGTTTTTGGATTTATTAGTGTGAAGAAATAACATTCTAATGAAAGTCAAGTTTGATATGTTCATTTTGAAGTAGTATTGGGGGAGTTGTTGGGATGTTTTTTGCATCTAGAGCACGGTTAGCTTGAACTTTCCTTTATCAGAAAAGAATATTTGAGACTATGGTATATTATTCTCCTGCATTAGAGAACACCTTTTCTAAATGTTGGGGGAAATCGTCATAATCATTACTCTATCAGAATTTTGTTGAACTTCCATATGCCATTCTGATTTTTTTGTTTGGGGTTTTTTTGTGTTTGTATACATAAAAATACATATGTAAATGGTTTTCTTTTTTTAACATTCACCAAAACAAAAATAGCATTTTATAATCGTGGATAAGCCTGTGTTTCTGGGATGCCGTCATTTTCAGCAACCTAAGAAATCACTTGAAGTTAAATAGAAATTTTTCCTGAAGTCTTAGCCTTTCAAATTTTGCAACTAATTGGACAATTTAAATATAATGTTTACATTATATTTAAATATATATATAAAATATATATATTGCACAATTTAAAAGCAGCTGTATCAGAATCCATATCCCTATCTACAGTCATATAAATGCAAGTTTATTTGCAAGATCACCGAATGGAAAATTTTATCACTACCAACAACCTCCCCACCCAAATGAGAAAACTAGACAAGTCCTGGTGCGTTTTAATTAGGTAAGCAAAACTTACTTAAACTTCAAAGGTTCCTTCTAGTGAACCATTCCTTTTCAAGAAGTTGAAATCCGGGGCGCCTGGGTGGCTCAGTTGTTAAGCATCTGCCCTCAGCTCAGGTCATGATCCTAGGGTCCTGGGATCGAGCCCAGCATCAGGCTCCCTGCTCAGCGGGAAGCCTGCTTCTCCCTCTCCCACTCCCCCTGCTTGTGTTCCCTCTCTCACTGTGTCTCTCTCTGTCAAATAAATAAATAAAATCTTAAAAAAAAGTTGAAATCCTTGTGTTGCATTGATTAAAAGGTCATGATTCATGGAATGTCTAAGACTTTGTTCATGGAAACCTAATCATAATCAGATGGTTAGAGATGTTGACAGTTTAGGACCTACTGGAATAAATGGGTTAACAAACTTCTGTATTCTAAATTCTTTGACTTGCATGTTTTTCTTTACTCCAACTCACCTTAGATGTAGCCTCAGTCTTCTCAGTATTTGAGTTACTAGTTCAACAGAAACCAGGAAAAGCAGTAACTTTGTAGTAATCAGAATGTTATCCAACTGTATATTGTTTATTGTAAATAATGGTAAACAGTGGTCAACAGTTTTTTGGGTTTTTTTGTGGGTTTGTTTTGTTTTGTTTTGTTTACTCAGGCTCCATGCCCAGCATGGAGCCCAGTGTGAGGCTTAAACTCAGGATCCTGAGATCAAGACCTGAGCTGAGATCAAGAGTCAGACACTTAACTGACTGAGCCACCTAGGTGCCCCAATAGATAGTTTTATATTCCTTTAAAATAAATAAAGGGCCCTTGGGAATGAAATTTATAACCTCCTTCTAAGCCATTTCTGTGTTTAGGACTTTGACTGTCAGGACATCTTTCCTTTTACTCAAGTAAAATCCCATTACAAAGACAAAGATATTCCCATACCCTCTTGGAGGCTCTATAGTAATGGTGCTTCTTTGCATTGACTTTGGACTACATTACTACAAATAAACCTATACAGGAAAATGCTTTTTGGGGGCTCTGATTTAGTAGCAACTTGTTTATAATACAAATGTATGGTTTTATGTCTGCTTTGTGTGGGGAAGTAGAGGATAAAACTCTAGAAGAGGTGTGAAAGGTTTGCTTTCATAACCTTTCCTTGTTACTACTAGGTTGTGATCACATGCTAATTTGTCATTAGCAGCATGAAGTGAGCTCTCTTGTTTTCTGGTCCTATGTGATTTCTAGCAATACACCAATTATTTTTAAAAATTCTACTCGAACCAGAGAAATGTGAGGGTTAGTTAAGGGGAGGACAATTAGTGGTGAACTCTGACTTGAATTTAACATGAGTCCCCTTTCTCTTTCCCAGTGTTGGTTAGTCTCCAGGTCCTTTTGATTTTCTAATTTTTCTGAATGTAGCCTAGGAGAAAGTCCTGGTAGATCCTACTGAACTCAGAAGAAACTAGTTAAGCTAAGTCCCTTTAGTAATTAAAAGGTGTGCTGCAAATAACTTAGTAATTAAAGAGGGTGCTGACCAAACATGGCTGGTCAAGTGTGATAATTCACAGTTAACATTTACTTAGCCAGCTTAATTCCAAGGTTGAGCATGAAATCTCTCTTTTTTGAATAGTATTGACTGTATGATCCTGATAATCTTGATCCATGATCAAGATTAAATCATGTTAATCCAATATATCTCTTTTAGGAAGTAAAACGTTATCATCTGGTATACACTTATTGTAGTACCATACTCCTTTCCTTATAACTGAAAAGATATTCTAACTTCATCCCAGCAGATACTATGTGAGCTGCTTAACAGAAACATGTCCATAAGGAAGAAAATCTTACACATTTAATTCTGCCGGGGGGGGGGGGGCACTGCAAAGCATTACGAACAGAAAGCTGAAATTTCATAATAAAGCCATTGTAGATACAGTGTCAAGGTGCCGTTTTAATAATCCAAATTTTAATCATCTTGACCTCACCTGCCACATCATATTTTATTTTCTATTAGCCACACACCTCTGAAATGCTCACTAAGGGGCATTGGTGATAGAAACCACACCTGTCCTGATATGTCTGCACTGCCAGGATTTGATGGATCTTTGTGCAAAGATCTCCATATGGGTGCAGTCTCTCTATGGAACAGACTCTTTATGTGGCTACAGATATGAACTTAATAGCATCTCTTGGCTATGGAGTCATCCTTCTCAAGCAATTTGTTTGCATTTTTGTTGTGTATCACTCTGAAGTAGGGTTTATACTTAAATGTACTTTAGATGCTAAAATAATTCATGTTTGTATCCCTCTAGTTTTATTACCATATGCTGTTCTTTGTAACTTTTCTTTAAGACTACTTGCAAATGTCAGATACAGTGTTTAGAAGGCATCCATCTCCATCTGTATAACAAAGAGTAAGTAAGGATTGGGCATTGTGATTCATCCAGATAATTGAGCATAAGTCAAAACTCCAGTGGGATGGAGAGTAAGACTATAGCCCATGACTTGGATGAAATAGGAACCTTATATAGAAGTGCTCCAATGACATGGACTAGATTTTCCTAGAGAAAGAAGATTTAGTGTTACCTCTATGTTTTTAGAAAGAGTTTGACAATCACAGTTTATGGATTATTCTAGTATGCTTGCTTCTCCCTCTTCCATTGCCCACATTTGGGCTTTTTTTTTTTTTTTTTTACTGTTACTTAAACCTAGGAACAACATTTATATTCAGCAAATATTTTTTTTGAGCAGAAATTTGAGACAAGTTTGTAAAAAAAAAAAGACAATTTTTTCTCCATGTTAATATTTATGAAACCAATTGCTGAAGGGATTTGGGATTATGTCTGACTCCTGGTTCCATACAATTTATATACTATCTGATCTGTTTATCCTCTAATGCGTTTTTATTTTTAAAGTTTACTTCGTCATTAAATATTTGCATTAATTGAAAAATGGAATTTATTATTCAATAACTCTGTGTCTCTTAAAGTTTCTTTCTCCTCTGTTTGTTTTAGGGAAATCAATGACTATTATTTTTAGCCAGCATTGTTCCACCCTGATATAGCATTATAACTAGTGATAGCTGGAATATATCCAATTCCAAATGGACCAGTGTCATTTTTCTGTACAGCAGGAGTGAATAAGATTAACTGTAGATTAGCCAGAAGGAAAATGGCTTTGTGTTTTACCTTTGTAGCAGACTCTTGGAAGGTATTTAATTTGATATTGTTATCTGTAAGAAATAGAATAAAGCAGGATGAAGCATGTACGTTCAAATGTGTAGCTGATGGCATTCTTAAAAGCAGAAAGTGCTAATTTTTTACTTTTAAAAAAATCTGGAAGAGGGCCCCAAATAATACAGGGAAAGAAAAATGATGTCCAAGTAAAATCACATGACTAAGATAATTCCAGTGAAACCCAGGAAGAACCGCATTAGTGATAGTCTGTAAGTATACACAGTACTTTACAATAGGTTGATTGCACTAAACAAAGAAGAAAATCCTTTCTCTGAGGAGTTTACAATCTAAAGATACAAGTTGGTACAGTACAATATAGAATGAGAACAATAAGTGAGCTCCATAGTGGGTGGTCTTCATAGCTGAAATGCTTCAAAAACAAATGCCTTCTTGGAAAGGTAGAGGTTTGAGAGGGAGTGGTCCGGGCGTGCAAAGAAGTGGAAAGCTGTTCTTTGGGGGCTGGGAGGTGAGGGGAAGGAAGGGAGGGTTGGATCGAGTGTCTGAAAAGAGGCTCAATATAAGAACGTGTAAAGAGATCAGACTAACATTGGCATGGTAGAATTTGGTGATTTAAAGAACAAGATGAAATGCCAGTAGAGGAGGATTTAGAGAGAGGGGACAAACAACATACCATACGACTTTCTATTACAGCAAATACCACATCTTTAAAGACCCAGATATGGAGAATGCTGCTTGCAACAGCTTCTTGCCAATGTGAATGGCTTCTACAACAGAATAGTCCGGAATGGTTCCATTGAGATACTGTATGTGAAAGGGCTTTGTAAGCAGCAAAGCAGTACAAATGTAAGTCATCATCATATTCTGCTTAGCTTTGACTTCATTAAATTTTTGTTTGGTAATATATTTTAAGACACAAGGGTTAGCAGTAGAACTTCCTGTTTTCAGAGATGTTGTCAAGAACAGATTTGTTATTTATTTCCCTGTTAGATTATTACAAATGCTCATAGTAAATGTTCCTCAAAGAGTTCTCTCTACTTTCCTTACAGTTGAACTAATATTTATTTTTATATCGGTGAAGATTGTTTTCATCTTCATTCTTGCTCCCTCTCTTGCTACCCAGTCTTTTTTTTTCCACCTCTGTTCATATGGTCATGTATTTTTTTTTTAGTCTCACATATCATTTTATACTCTACCTCATTCTAACAGATTTGAGTTGGTTTATTGAGAAACTAATACAATAATAACAGGATGAACAAATTGACAGAGAAATGAGTGTGAAGGGAAAATAAATGTAAGAAACTGAAATGAGGCCATGGTAAGATTTAGACTGAGTACACAGAATTAGGGATTTTATAGCTGTACCCTAAGTTTGACTCTGAGTGTCTTAGCAGACAGATCAGAGGGAAATATTAGCTATAAGATTTGCAGGGGTCCATGAGGTAAAAATGAACCAATTTCTCAGAAGAAGCAAGCACAGATTTTCTTGAGACCAGGTGATAAATTCCTCCCATGGGTTTTTATGAATGCCAGTTTGGTGAGTTTGGATTTTATCCTGAAGGCACTGGGAAGACAGTGAAAGCTTTTGGTCCAGGGGATGACATACACAAAGCTGTCTTTACAGCAGATATAGGAGAGTTCAAATGAGTTGGGGGAAACTAGATATAAGAAAACCAGTTAGAGATGAGCTCTAAGGGTCTGGACAAGGATGTATCAGAAGGAATGGAAAGTTATAGGAAGGGTTAAAAAGATCGCCAGGGTTATTGCTTAGATATGAATGGAAAGGAAGGAATCAAGGATGCCTATAGGGTTCAGTTCTACCTAGAGTGATGGCATCATAATGCCTGGCAAATATAAGAGAAGGAGCATTATGTTAAATAAGAAAGCACAGAGTGTTTTGAAAAAAGTAAGATAACCACTATGGATTCTTATAGTCCCATTTTGGAGTAAGCAGAACGAAATAAATGGAAAGCTACCATTTTTTAACAGTTTATGTTTTACTAAGTGCTTTTACGTACAGTATCTTATTTGGTCATTATGACAGTCCTGTAAGGGAAGTAGTAAGTATCCACATTTTACAGATAAAAAAAATCTGAGACTTAATGATTAACTGATGCATCTGAAGCCATATGACTAGTAAGTGCCTTGTTTCCCCCTCTCCCCCCACTGTCTGACACCACTTCAAGAAGGCCTTCTGCTTGGAGCTATTCGTGTAATACTAGATGACCAAATCAGGACAAGGTTAGAGTTTTGCCAACATTATGACTCAAGTTTTTGCTTTGCTCTACTATAACTGTTCCACTGGGGATACTTGATATGAATAGAACTGTTTGCCCCTACACTAAATGTCTCCAGACTGCTATGCTTTTTAAATTTCATATCTGCTTTTTATAGTTCTTTAATCTCTTCCACTGCTGTCAGCTGTTACTACTTGATGTATTTGGAAGCTCCCCATTCCTAATCAGTTGTGCCCCTGGAACCAGATAAATATGCTTGTTATTTTTAGACACAATTTTACCAGTGACTATCCATTGAAGACATAAGGAATCCTATTATGATAACCTAACCCTAATGTTATGTTTTGCTATATTTTTATGAGCAAATATACATCTTAATGCTTGATCATTAGAATGTATATTATTGTCTGTCTTCTAGGTTATTGGCTAATTCTGGATAGCTGAAGGTACTGGATAAGTTACCTAGAAAGGTATATATATTTACTGTATAACCTCTGAGCATTACTTTTCAAAAGCAGATGCTATTGGTGACAATAGGGAAATGTAGCAATGCTTTATACACAGGAGGTTGTGTACTTTTGGTGCATAGCAATCTAGTTGCCAAAGGCTTGAAATGACTACCCAATCCCCTTTATGAATGATATGTGGCCACTTCTCTCAGTCCCCAATGCCCTCTGCTAGAAAGGTTACAGACATTCCCTTTTGTTTCCAATAAGTCTTCCCTCCTGAAACAGCTACAGAAGCTTCCAACTAGCCCTCCCCTGGTTCACTTGTCTCTCCCTTTTTCTGTGAGGAAGGTTTTAATAAAGACTTATTGACTACCCACAGGGGCATTGTTCCTATAGGAAGCACTGCACTCCTCAGTGTGAAATCTGTGTCTCCAGCTGGCTGAATAAAGCATTTTGTGACACTTGGTACAGTGTGTGCATAACTCAGATGTGTGGACTGTGGACAGCCTGGGCTTTATGAGTGCCCAGTCCACCTCCAAACACAAATAATGTGTTTTCCAAATCTACTTTTCAAATTAATTTTATTTTTTTAAAATTTTATTATTTGACACACACAGAGAGAGAGAGAGCACAATCAGGCAGAGCAGCAGGCAAAGGGAAAGAGAGAAGCAGGCTTCCCACGGAGCAGAGAGCCCGACATGGGGCTTGATTCCAGGACCCCGGGATCACGACCTGAGCTGAACGCAGACCCTTAAACCCCTGAGCCACCTAGGCACCCCTCAAATTCATTTTAAAGATGATGGACAGTCATAACTAATCAGTACATTCATTAGGCAAACTGACCTGGATGGAAATAATAAAGGACGAAGAGGAAAGGTGATTTCCCTTTATATTCTGAAGGATGAAATTAATAAAAGTTGTTATCCTTAGAACTCAGCAAAGTTAATAACTAAAACTCTTGGCCTTTCAGATGTTGATAGGTAAGATTGTATTCTTCATGGTGTTAGGAAGGGAAAGTGTTTATTTGTTTGCATAGGTACTATGGGACAAAGAAGCTACTTTTATTGTTAGCTGGAAATACCTGCATATCACCTTGTGCCCAGAAAAATGGGAATGATTTTGGATTTGCTGTGGCCTATGGAAAATATAGCTCCACTACTAGCATCTTATGGCTTGAAATTGGGCTTTGGTAGAGAGTTTCTGGATTGATGGTCTTTGGAATCCATGACCATGGATGAGCTTTACAAAGATGATTGGTAGAATACAATTCCTGATGCCCTTACATAAATGCATTTAAGCCATGAAAGTATTTTCTGGAAATAGGCAGGGCATACCAGCCTTCCTGAGAGTGAAGGAGATTTCCTAGAAGCCTTTGAGCTTTAGTGATTGTCCTGCTTTGCAAGCAACCATGTCATTATATCCATTTCTGACTGACCGTTCAGAAGAGAAATTTGCTTTCCATTTTTTTGTTCTTGTGTCTTAAGTATCTATTACAGGAACATACATTTGGTGGGCAATCAAACGTCTCTGATGAGATGTTTATTGGTGAATGAAAAATGTTTTCTGAAGGGAGCAAGTGGTATGCTCTCTAAAGATAATCAGATTTATCAGTTTGAAAATATGACAATGCAACTGAAGTATCTAGATTGAATGGAAAACTATGAATTATCCCTACAGAATGCTGCAGCTGCTCCCTTATGTGACCTCGACTTTGGCAGTATAATGAAAGTAAATTATTAAACGTTTAAAGAGCTTCACTAAATGAAAACAATTAGTGGCTTGATGTGTTATATTTGGACCTAGCACTAGAGAGGCTTCACTGGTTATAGTGCTTGTGAGCACTGAAGCCAGTCCTTGATATTTGAGGTACATTATGCACATTTCCCCAGAGCAGCATGGTTTGGAGTTCTCTGTCTGATGCATCAGTTAGCTTTAGTGCCCTCTGACTAAAAAGGATATGATGATGGGTGATTATCAGGCATAAGATTTAAACCAATGAGATTTGAGGCTCTAGACTTTAATTGCATTTCATCTGTCAACTGCATTGAACTTTCCTTTTGAAAACCAGACTAACATTGACCTGCCAGAGTCTATGGGGAGGCTCAGCTATAATAAATCTTGATTAGGTATCAATAGATACAATAGGGACAAGCAATGAGCTAGCCAGAAAGGGAGAGGTGGGCATAATGGACATTTTTTGAGCTGAGAAGAGGATAATGAGATTAGACCAAAAGAAAATTTGTACTCCTCTTTGTCCTTCCTTTTTGCCACTACCTTGGTCTAGTACCGAACCTTACCTACAAAATCTCTTCTTATCTTGCCTTATTTTTGTTTTCTTACACCACTACCACCCCCATTCATTCCTTGCTCTTGAGACCCTCTGTCTTAGTGGAAATTCCCTATTAATGTATTACCTAATAAGAGAAAGACACCAAAGAAAACTGTTAGTTTTCCTTTTTTTTTTTTGTATTCTTGGAAAATCCTTCCTACTTTTACCCTTGCATCTTTCTTTATTAATGCTACCCAGATAAACCTTTATTAGATAATCTCATCTCCCATATTTTTATAAAGTGACTTTATTATAAATGGCTGGAGCTGAGATCATTGTATTTATCTAAGGAGCAACATTCTCTCTATGGCATCTTGATCACTCTGACATCTTGTCATCTAGGGTGGTATCCCAGAGTATTAACAATCTTATTAATGGTTACTGTGAAATTCTCCAACCAAAATTAATTCAAAGTCACTTTAACTTAAAATGATTTAGATAAGATCTCCCAATCAAATGGTCATAGGCCTAGCACTGCCTAACAATTAGAAATTGGTGCTTTGGAACAATGGTTTTTAAACTATTTTACTTCTGGGGGAAACAAAATTCTATTAACACTCCACCCTAAGGAAAAAAAAAAAAAAAGAATCATTTATCACCAAAGAGCCAAAATTCTGGTCTCCCCTAACTATCCCTCTCCCCCCAAAAAAGTTTTTAAAGGCTGAGAGAATGTAACAATAATGACATAGATAAGAAGGAAACTGAAAAAAAAAAAGGAAACTGGCTTACCCATTCATGCATTCAACAAATATATATTGATAGCCTACTATATACCATCATTGTTCTCTATCTTGTTATCCAAAAGATAATGTTCCCAAGTTTGAAAATAACTATTCTCTAGTGGTGTGTAACCTATACTTGAATTAGAGTAACCCTCAATTTCATTTCTCTTTGGTAGTCAGTGATTCGGTACTATGTACTTTGGATACAAAGTATAATGCTTTTGTTTTCCAACTCTAGGATGTCTCTCCAGCCTGCAGAGTCTTACCTATCACTCATAACCATCATTCATATTTATTAAATTGTGCTTCTAGTTATTTCCAATGTCTTGATTTTATTTTTCTTTTTTAACATTTTATATTAAAATATTATATAATTTAATATAAATCATACATAACATTTTAGTTAATATAAAATTTAGTATATATTTGAATATAAATTATTAGAATATTTTAAAATAAGCTTTTATGTTTAAAATTCACAGGAAGGGCGCCTGGGTGGCTCAGTTGGTTAAGCAACTGTGCCTTCGGCTCAGGTCGTGTTCCTGGAGTCCCAGGATCGAGACCCACATCGGGCTGAGCAGGGGGTCTACTTCTCCATCTGACCCTCTTCCCTCTTGTGCTCTCTGTCTCTCATTCTCTCTCTCTCAAATAAATAGATAAAACCTTTAATAAATAAATAAATAAATAAATAAATAAATAAATAAATAAAAAAAAATCCACAGGAAGTTGCAAAAATAGTACAGAGAAGTCCCGTACCCTTTATCCAATTTCCTCCAGTGGTTACAGATTACATAACTAGAGTGCTATATCAAACCAGAAAAATGACATTGATACTCTGTATGTCATTTTATCACATGTGAAGATATGTATAACCAACCAAGAGACAACACTATTCCATCACCACAAAGGTCTTCCGCTTGCCTCCTACCCCTTTGGAATAAGCCCCGCCCCCTCCCATCCTTCACTTATCCCTAACTTCTGGCAACCACTATATTTCCATCTGTAAAACTTTGTCATTTCTTTAGTATTATTTAAAGAAAATACAATATGTAACCTTTTGAGATTGACTTTTGTTCACTGAGCATGATACTTTTGAGAGACATCCAATTTGTTGCCTGTATCAATAGGTTTTCCTTTTTATTGTTGAGTAATATTCTCTGGTATGGATGTACTATAGTTTGCTTAATCTTACACCTATTTTATTGTTCTGTTTTCAAGGTTTCTGATTCTTCCCACCGTTCAGTTCCTTCTGCTGTTGAGCCCATCCATTGAGTTTTTAATTTGGCTATTGTATTTTTCAGTTCTAAAATTTCCATTTGGTTCTTCTTTATAACTTCTCTTCCTTTACTGAGACTTCCTGTTTTTTTCCATTTTTTCTATTGTATTCCTAATTGCTCCTTGAAGAAGCTTATTATGATCGCTGATTTAAAATCCTATTCAGATAATTCTAATCTCTTGTGATCTCAGTATTGGTTTCTGTTGATTTTGTTTTCTCTTTAGGTTGAGGTCTTCCTGGATCTTAGTATGATGAGTGTTTTTTTTTTAAGTTTTTATTTAAACTCTGGTTAGTTAAAATACAGTGTAATATTAGTTTCAGGTGTACAGTTTAGTGATTCAGCACTTCCATACTATATCCGGTACTCTAATAAGTGATTCTTAATTGAATCCTGGACATTTTGAGTATTTTGCTATAAGTTCTGGATCTTATTTATATCAGTTTTAGCAGGCCTCCTCTGACATTACACCTGTGAGGGAAGGTGGGCACTGCCTGGTTCATGCCAGGTGGGCGTGGATATCTAGGTTCCCTCTTTAACCTTCCTTGACAACCTTTCTAGTCAGGAAGAGGATGCCTTGTTACTGCTAGGCAGAGGTGGAAGTTCAGGCTCCCCATGAGGCCTCCACTGATACCACCCTTGCAGGGAGGAGTGCCTTCTTACCATTAGGTGGAAGTGGAAGCCCAGACTTACCATATGGTTTCTACTGACACCAAGGAGTGGGGAAACCTTGTTATGGCCAGGCAAGGATGAAGGTCCCAGCTCTCTACTCAGTCTTCTCTGACATCTTCCCAATGGGGAGGTAAGAAGGGCACCTCCTTACAGCTAGGCTGGAGTTGATATCCAGGTTTCCCACTTGGCCTTTACTGAAGGTGATGTAGGTAGGGCCACAGTTTTATCTGTGGTGTTTGAGTAGAGTAGGGAGCTGGTTGTCTACAAGTTTTCTGTCTTGCTAGTCTGCCATTTTCCTGGTCCTTTGCCTAGAAAGACCTGGCTTTTCTTGGGGCTTGATGTTAAACACTTAGAAATCTTTAAAAGCAATAAAATAATTATGAATAACAAAGTGATTGTGTTAACTATGCCATATTTTTCCTTATTGTTTTTAACACTTTCATTGAGGTATAATTGACATACAATAAAGCACATTTAAAGTGTACAATTTGATGTATACACATATCACCACACTCAAGATATAATGAATATCCATCAGCCCCCCAAAATTTTCTGGTGCCTTTTTGTATTCCCTCCATTCCCTTCCCCATCACTTCCTTTCCTTCCAGGCGACTGCTAATCTACTTCTTGTCACTATAGTTTACAGATTGTAGAATTTTCTATAAATGGATTCATTCAGTATGAGCTCTTTATCTGGCTTCTTCCACTCAGCGTAACTATTTTTATATTCATCTATGTTGTGTGTATGTATACTTCATTCCTCTTCTACTGTTGAGTAGTATTACATTGTACAGATATATGACAATCTGTTTTCCCTTTCAACTATTGGTAGCTATTTGACTTATTTTCACTTTTAGCTATTATACATAAAGCTGCTATGAACATTTGTGGACAAGAGTTTCTGTGTATATATGCATTTATTTCTCTTAGATGAATGGACAGTGGAATATCTGGGACATATGGAAGGTTTATATTTACCTTTTTAAAAACTGCCAAACTTCTAAATTTTACATTATCACTAACAATGTTTGAGAGTTCCAGTTGTTCTACATCCATGCCAAGACTTGGTATAGTGAGCTTTTTAATTGTAGGCATTTTAGTGGTTGTATAGTATTATCTCATAGTGGCTTTAATTTGCATTTCTCTGATGGCTAGTAATATCATCTTTTCATGTGCTTATATACCATCCAAATATATTCTTTGGTGAAGTGTCTCTTTAAGTATTTTGCCTATTTTTACTAAGTTCTTTATCATCTTACTGAGTTTTAAGAGTTCCTTATATACTCTAGATACAAGTCCTTTGTCAGATATATATTTTGCAAATACATGTTTTCCTGGTCTGTGGCTTGCTTTTACATTTTCACAGTGGTGTCTTCTGAAGGGTAAACATTTTTAATGTTGATGAAATCCAATTTGTTGACTTTTTTCCCTTTTATAATTTGTGGGTTTATGTCATATTTAAGAAATCTTTGGCAAACTCAAGGACACTGAGATTTTCTCTTATGTTTTTGTCTAGATGTTTTATAGTTTTAACTCTTACATTTAGGTCTATGATTCATATTGACTTAATTTTGTATATAGTATATGATAAGAGCCAAGGTTTGTTTTATTTGCATATAGATATCCATTCGTTTCTGCACCATTTATTGAACAGTTCTTTACCTATTGCTTTCATACCTGTGTTGGAAATCAATTGACAATATAAAGGCATAATTGACAATATAATAAAAATCAAATGTCAATATTGTTTTCTCTATCTTTGCACAATAACATACTGTCTTGCTTATTATAGCTTTATACTGTCCTGAGCAAAGTAGTGTAAGTCCTTCAGCATTGTTCTTTTTCTTTTCTTTTTTTTTAAAGATTTATTTATTTATTTTAGAGTGTGTGTGAGTGGGGGGAGGGGCAGAGGGAGAGGCGGAGAGAGGCAGAGAAGCAGACTCACCACTGAGCATGGAGCCCAATGTAGGACTCGATCCCAGGATCCCGAGATCATAACCTGAGCAGGAACCAAGAGTCAGAGGCTTAACTGACTGAGCCACCTAGATGCCCTAGCATTGTTCTTTTTCAAAACTCTTTTGACTATTTTAGGTGCTTTACATTTCTTTATAAATTTTAGGATCAAATTGTTAATTTCTGCAAACATTTCCTTTTATGTGGATTTAATTTGTTCTTATTTTACTACTTAATTTAGAAAGCTGAGGTTATTGATTTGAGAACTTTGTTTTTCTTTTTTTAAGATTTATTTTAGTGAGAGAGAGAGAGAGCACGAGTGGGGGTAGGGGCAGAGGGAGAAGGAGAGAGTATCCTCAAGCAGACTCCCCACTGAGCAAGGAGCCTGATGCAGGGCTCAGTCCTAGGACCCAAGATCATGACTGGAGCCAAAATGAAGTGTCAGCCACTTAACCAGCTGAGTTACCCAGGCACCCCCCTTTTTTTTCTTTTGTAATATAGGCATTTAAGTGCTATAAATTTCCCCTGAATTTTTAGTTCTGATATATTGTATATTCATTGTCATTTAGATCAAAGTCTTTTTCTACTTTCCCTTTTGGTTTTTTCCTTGACCCATGGATTAGCTAGAAGTATGTTACCTAATTTCCAAATACTTGATTTTTTTCCAGATGTATTTCTGTTCTTGATTTCTATTTTAATCCCATTGTGATAAGACAATACTTTGTGTGACTTAAAATCCTTTTAAATTTATTGAGCCTTTTTTTGGCCCAGAATATGGTCTATCTTGGTAAATTTCACATGCTGGTGAAAAAGAATTTGTACTCTTCAAATGCTTAGTGGAGTGTTCTTTACATATCAATTAGTTCAACTTGGATGATAGTATTTGCAGTCTTCTGTTTACTTACTGATTTTCTATCTACTTAACTCTATCCGTTATTGAGGTAAGAGTAATGAAATCTCTCTGTATAATTGTGCATTTGTCTGTTTCTCCTTACAGTTCTGTCAGTTTTTCATTTATGTATTGTGAAGCTCTGTTATTAGGTGCATAAATATTTAGAATTGTCCATTTTATGAATTGACCTCTTTATCACTGTGAAATCAACTTCTTTGTTCCCAGTTATATTCTTTGCTCTAAAATCTACTTTATATGATTAATATAAATACTCCAGATTTATTTTATTTAGTGTTAGTATATCTTTTTTTATCCTTTTACTTTTAGCCTCTATGTCTTTATTTTAAAGTATGTTTGTTGTAGGTAGCCTATAGTTGAGTCTTGCTTTTTTTTTTTTTAATCCAGTCTGAAAGTCTCCGCCTTTTAATTGGGGATTTTAGAATATTACATTTAATGTGATTGTGGATATGGTTAGGTTTAAGTCTGTCATCTTGTCATTTTTTATTCTGTTTCTCCCATCTGTTCTTTGTCCCCCTTTCCCTCTTCTTCGTTCTTTTGGATCAAATGAGTATTGTTATGATTCTATTGCATGGGTTATTAGCTATAATTCTTTTTTTATTACTTTAGTGGTTAATTTAGGGTTTATAGTACACACAATAAGAAAACAGTCTTTTGTAATTACTATTTCTGATGCTCTGTATTTCTTTGTAGAGATCCATAGTTCTGTGTGCTGTTATTTGACTTTTTCCTGAAGGATGCACTGTAACATTTTTTATACTTTGGATATGCTGGTAATGAATTCTTTTAGCTTTCGTATCTCTGAGAAAGTCTTAAATTGAAATAAACTTTTTATTTTGAAAGTAGATTGTGTGCACACATAAGAAATAATAGAGATCATGTGTACCCTTCACCCAGTGTCCCCCAATAGGAACATCTTACAAAACTCTAATACAATATTAAAAAACAGGATGTTGAATTTATGCACTAAAGATACAGAAAAATTCCATTACCATAATGATCCTGTTGGTTGTCCTTTTATTATCCACACCCATGAAACCTTTATGTTTAACTCATGGCAAATAACTAATCTATTCTCCATCTCTATAATTCTCTCATTTCTAGAATGTTATATAAAAGGAATCATATCATGTATGTCCTTCTGAATATATATGTCCTTCTGAATATATATGTCCTTCTGAAATTGGCTTTGTCCATTCAGAAGTTTCAATTTGATGTGTGTATAGATAGATTATTTGTTCCTTTTATTGCTGCAGTTTAACCATTCACACGTTGAAGAACATCTGGTCTGTTTCCAGTTTTGGGCTATAATGAATTAAACTGTTTTGAACATTTGTTTACAGGTTTACATGGACATAAGTTTTTATGCCTCTGGGATTATTGCTCAAGTGCAAGTGCTGGTTGCCTGGTTTAGTTTTATAAGAAACTGTAAAATTGTTATCCAGGCTAGCTGTATCATTTTGCATTCCCACCAGCAATGTATAAGTGATCTAGTTTTTCCACATCCTTTCTAGTATTTGGTGTTATCACTGATTTTTATTTTAGCCATTTGAGTAGGAGTGTAGTGATATCTCATTGTGGTTTGAGGTTGTATTTTTCCAATGACTAATGAGGTGAAACATCTTTTGATGTGCTTATTTGCCATCTGTATATCCTCTTCAGTGAAATGTCTCTCTTCATGTCTTTTTTTTAAATTTTCTAATTGGATTTTTTTTTAACCATTGCATTTTGAGAGCTCTTTATATATTCAACATACTAGACTTTTGTTGGATTAGTTTCCAAATATTTTCTCCCATTCTGTAGCTTATCTTTTCATCCTCTTAGGTCTTGTGAAGAGCAAAAGATTTAATAAGGATGAAGTCCAATTTACCACTTTTTTTTTAATGGATTATGCTTTTGGGGCCAACTCTAAGAACTATTGCCTATTCCTAAATTTTGAAGATTTGCTTGCTTTTATGTTTTTTTGCTAATCTCTTGTAATTTTTGTCTCCTATAATTTTTTTTAATTGAAGTTTAGTTGCCATACAATGTTATATTAGTTTCAGGAGTACAACATAGTGATTATTTTACATGTTACACTTACTTTCATAGTCCATATTGACTTAAGTTTGTATAAGGGTGAAGTTCAGTTCAAGACTGATATTTTTTTAAATCTATGGATGTTCAGTTGCTCCAGCATCATTTGTTGAAAGACTATATACTTGCCCCATTAAACTGCTTTTGCTTCTTTATCAAAAATCAGTTGTACCATAACAATTAATAAAATATTTATACATTTATAGATAAACTTGCATTAATCTTGGAAACATGCTAAGAAGCTAGATACAAAAGGCCACATATCGTATTCAATTTATGTGAAATGTCCAGAATAGGAAAATCTATAAAAACAGAAAGTAGGTTAGTACTTGCAGTGGAAAATGTGGGAAAAGAGTGAGACGTGACCATATTAGGGCATAAGATTTCTTTTTGGAGTAATCAAAATGTTCTAAAATTAGGTACTGCTGATGAGTGCACAACTCTGTGAATATATTCAGTACTACTGGATTGTATAGCTAAAAGGGTGAATTTTGTGGTGTGTGAATTATATCTCAATAAAGATGTCATAAAAAATAAAATAATTAGGCATATTTTTGTGGATCCACATGGGATTTTCTATTCTGTTGTATTGATCTGTGCGTGTATTGCTCTGCTAATGTCACACAGTATGATGTTAGCAGTAGGTATTTTGTAGATGTTCTTTATCAAGTTGAGGAACATCCTCTCTATTCCTAATTGCTGAGTTTTTTCATATTTGTTGATATGGTGGATTACCATATTAATAATATAATCGTCATATTAATCAGTTTTCAAATGTTGAACCAGTCTTGCACACATGGAATAAGGCCTGGTGTATAATTTATTTTATACAATGTTAGCTCCAATTTGTTAATATCTTTATTGAGGTAAACTTCATACAACATAAAACTCACCATTGTAGCCATGTTAAAAGGTACAATTAGTGGCTTTTCGTACATTCACAGTGTTGTGCAAACATCACTGCTATCTAATTCCAAACACTTTCATCACCCCACAAATAAACAAATGTAGCCATTAAACAGTCACTCCCTATTTCCTCCTTCCCCCAGCCCCAGGCAACCACTAATGTACTTCCTATATCTATAAATTTGGACATTTCATGTAAATGGAATCATACAATATGTTGTCTTTTTGTGACTGGTTTCTTTCACTTAGCATAATGTTTTCAAGGTTCATCCATGTTGTAGCATGTATCAGAATTTCATTTCTTTCTAAGACTGAATAGTATTCCATTGTGTCAAAATACCACATTTTGGGGTGCTGGGGTGGCTCAGTCAGTTAAGTGGCCAGCTCTTGATTTTGACTCAGGTCATGATCTCAGGTCCTGGGATTAAGCCCCACATGGGGCTCCATACTCAGCGGGGAGTCTGCCTGAGATTCTATCTGTCTCCTGCCCCTTCCCCCACTCATTCATGCTCTCTCTCTCAAATAAATAAATCTTTTTAAAAAGTCACATTTTATTTGTCCATTTATTTATTAATGGACATCTAGGTTTTTCCACCATTTGGCATATGTGAATATAATACAGCTATGAACATTCATGTCCAAGTGTCTATTTGAGTCCCTGCTTTCACTTCTTTTGGTTATATATCTAGGAGTGAAATTGCTGAATCATATGGTAATTTTGTGTTTAACTTTTTGGGGAACTGCCAGACTTTTCCGTGGTGACTGTTATATTTCCACCATCAGTGCACAGTGGTTCCAGTTTCTCTATATCTTAACCAAAACGTGTTATTTTCTGGGTTATTATTTTTTTTAATTTAAATTTTAGTTAACATACAGTGCAATATTGGTTTCTGGAGTAGAATTCAGTGATTCATCACTTACATATAACACCCAGTGCTCCTCACAGCAAGTGCCCTCTTTAATACCCATCATCCATCTAGCCCATCCCCCACACACCTCCCTCCATCAACCCTTAGTTTGTTCTCTACCATTAAGAGTCTTTTATGGTTTAGGGGTGCCTGGATGGCTCAGTTGTTGAGCATCTGCCTTCAGCTCTGGTCATGACCCCGGGGTCCTGGAATGGAGCCCTGCATTGGGCTCCCTGCTCTGCAGGAAGCCTGCTTCTCCCTCTCCCACTCCCCCTGCTTGTGTTCCCTCTCTTGCTGTGTCTCTGTCAAATAAATAAAATCTTAAAAAAAAGAGTCTTTTATGGTTTGTTTCCCTCTTTCCTTTTTTTCTTTTCCCCTTTCCCATATGTTCATCTGTTTTCTGCCTTAAATTCCACATATGAGTGAGATCATATGGGATTTGTCCTTCTCTGACTGATTTATTTTACTTAGCATAATGTACTCTGGTTCCATACATGTCGTTGCAAATGGCAAGTTTTCATTTTTTTTGATAGCTGAGTAATATTCCATTGTATATATATATATATATATATATATATACCACATCTTCTTTATCCACTTATCAGTCAATGGACATTGAGGCTTTTTCCATAATTTGGCTATTGTTGATGATGCTGCTATAAACATTGGGGTACATGTACTCCTTTGAATCTGCATTTTTGTATCCTTTGGGTAAATACCTAGTAGTGCAATTACCGGATCGTAGGGTAGTTCTACTTTTTAACTTTCTGAGGAACCTCCATACTGTTCTCCAGAGTGGCTCTGACAGTTTACATTCCCACCAATAGTGTAAGAGGGTTCCCCTTTCTCCACATCCTCGCCAACAACACCCGTTGTTTCTTGTGTTGTTAATTTTAGCCATTCTGATAGGTGTGAGGTGGTAACTCATTGTGGTTTTCATTTGTATTTCCCTGATGATGGGTGATGTTGAGCATCTTTCCATGTGTCTGTTAGCCATGTGGATGTCTTTTTTGGAAAAGTGTCTCTTCATGTCTTCTGCCCATTTCTTAACTGTATTATTTGTTTTTTGGGTGTTGAGTTTGATAAGTTCTTCATAGATTTTGGATACTAACCCTTTATTAGATATGTCATTTGCAAACATCTTCTCCCATTCCACTGGTTGCCTTTTAGTTTTATTGATTGTTTCGTTCCCTATGCAGAAGATTTTTATCTTGATGAAGTCCCAATAGTTCAGTTTTGCTTTTGTTTCCCTTGCCTCCAGAGATGTGTCTAGTAAGAAGTTGCTACAACCGAGGTAAAAGAGGTTTCTGCCTGTGTTCTCCTCTAGAATTTTGATGGTTTCCTGTTTCACATTTAGGTCTTTCATCCATTTTGAATTTATTTTTGTGTATGGTGTAAGAAAGTGGTCAGTTTCATTCTTCTGCATGTTGTGTCCAGTTTTCCCAACACCATTTGTTGAAGAGACTGTATTTTTTCCATTGGATATTCTTTCCTGCTTTGTCAGAGATTAGTTGACCATATAGTTTTGTTGTTGTTGTTGTTATTGTTGTTGTTGTTTAATAGCCATCCTAATGTGTGTGAAGTGGTATCTCACTGTGTTCTTATTTGTATTTCCCTAATGATTAGTAATGTTGAGCATCTTCATGTGTTTACTGACTATATGTCTTTGGAGAAATATCTATTCAAGTCTTTTGCTGACTTTTAATTGAATTATTTGCTATTGATATGTTGAGTTGTAGGAATGCTTTATATATTTTGGATATAGTTTTCTGAGTGCTATATATTTTTGTATTCCATTATATATTCTGTAGCTCTGTTCTGGGCTATGGTTAAATTTCTAGGAAACTGATCCTTTCAAGTACTGCTTTTAAGATTAGTTAGATGGGTACAGACTGAGCTCAGTCTAGTACTAATTATTCACTACTCTTTAGGCAATGCCATATTGGTTATTCTATTCAGTGCCTTATGAATTAATGACTTTTTCTCTTCTAGCTGGCACAAGCAGGCATTATTCCTGGGCCCTGTGTGATCACTGGGTGCAGTTCCCTGTAATCCTTTTGGATGCTTTTCCCCCTGGTCTTGGGTAGTTTTCTCACATTCGTGCACTGGCAGTGATATCTGCTGGATACTCAAGTGGGAATGTTTAAGATATCCAGGATTTTCTTCCTGTGCTGCTCTTTCTCCTTTCTGGTACTCCAACCTGTGAATAATAGCAAGATACCTTGGTCTTCTCATCCTCTCAGTTCTGTCTCCTCAATTTCAGAGTCTTCCAACCTGTAGCTGGGTTCTTCCTGCACTGCAGTCTGGAAACTCTCTCATAACACTAAGCTGGGGCGATCAGTGGGCTTACTTCATTTGTTTCCAGTCTCACAGGGATTATTCTCCTTTGTTGTCTGATGCCCATGGTCTTGAAATCCTTTGTTTTATATATATTGTCTTTTTAAAAATCTTTATTACTTTGCTTTGGTTGTCACAGGCTGTTACTCCATCTTGACCAGAAGTGAAGCTGTCATATTGTTTTAAATTCTAAATTTTTACTGGAGTCTCCAAGAAATCTCTGACTCGAGAGAATTTCCTAAACTTACACAGCCTCAAGTTCTTTAGACATATTATATTTGAAAGGTCAAACATACAGATGTAATAGGGAGATCAACCTAATCATCTTGTTTGTTCTCTTTGTTCATTTTCCAACCCTGGCTGCTCAATTAAGTGGAAACATTTGTCTGTTTGCAAGGTACCCTCTCAAATTATTATTCTGTGTTGAATAATATTTATTTTTATATGTTGAATAGAAGTATGTGGAATGTGTCATTGAAAGGCATGATTGCTCCTGCTGTCCCCAACCGCCCATGTTTAAAATAAGCTCCATGCCTCCTAGTTCCCCCAGTAAAATATTATGGCTCCATTATTCATGAACTGAAACTTTTAAAATACATTATTTATATTTATATTCTGAACCATCTTTTGAGGGTCTCTTAAGTTTACTGCCCACCATGGGAAGTATTCCTTCTGATTTTCTTAGTGTTTCCTAAATTCAAACCCCTAAAATTTCAAACAGAACTATGTTCTTCTAGTATTTTTGACAGACATGTTTGAGTTCATCTCCCCCATACTGTTCATGTTATGGTCTGACTATGATAATATCCCATTTCGGTCATCATCTTTTAAAACTGAAGAGACCTCATTCATCTTTTTAATCTATTATTACCACATAGTTACCTTCCTTTCTGTCCTCACACTAATCCCTTCAATTGTTTCTCTGTTTCTACTCTATCTTAAGAAAAATCTCCTAGAGCTACATTATAATATTGTATATTATATCTAAAATATTTGTATCATAGTACGACAGAGAATAATAATATGCCACTTTTTCCTTTTCTTGAGAACTCCCGCTATTTTATTTTTTTATTATATATATATTTTTAATTTTATTATGTTAATCACCATACATTACATCATTAGTTTTTGATGTAGTGTTCTATGATTCATTGTTTGCGTATAGCACCCAGTGCTCCGTTCAATACGTGCCCTTTTTAATACCCATCACCAGGCTAACCCATCCCCCCATCCCCTCCCCTCTAGAACCCTCAAACTCCTGCTATTTTTTAAAAAAAAAAAACTTCTTAAAGTTTTTAAGACATCACATAAATTTGACATCACATAGATTTGATATCTTCTGGAAATATTCCTACATTTTTTTTTGGCTTATACAACTAACTCCAAGCACATCACATTGTAAGTTATTTATATTATTATTTACCAAGTTCATTCCATTATCTTTATAAAACTCACCTAATTGGTATAATTTATTTTATATGCTCAATTTTTATCATTTGCTATAAAGTCAACAAATTAGGATAACATTGCTTTAATGAACACCAAACTTTGAAATAAGGAGATATAGATGATAGTTACTTCTGTATCTGTCTCAGCACCTATTATATTTATTTTGTTTTTGCTGTTTAGTATGAAGAAACTCTGAACCCATATAGATAATTAAATGCCAACAAATTTTAATCTCATCTTACAATCATAGATTATTATTTAATTAACGAATCGTGAAGCGTAAAAGGAGAGTACTAGGAACCATTTGAAGTTGAACCATTAACTATCTTACAAGTGCTCATATTCTTTATCAAGAATATAAGAGAAATATCCAAAACTCACAAATAAGTACAGTAATGATAATGCAGTGTATTAGCATCTTTACTTGTTATTTTACAACTGATTCTTGTAACATGACAAAGGCATATGTTGAACAGATGTGCACAGGCTCAATGTGATTCCAGACAAGTCTTAGGTATATATACCATGGTACTGTACTTGCTTTAAAATTTTATATGAGCAGAAATGCATAGCCCTGTATGAGACAGAAACTGAACTTCCAAATCAGACCTACTCAGAAGAATTTAAATCATTGCACAGAAATGACCAGACAAGATTTATTCTGAGGTTTGAACAAACAAGTTAATAATTAGGTGGTCCTCAAAATTATATATTTGGTATAAAACCTAATCAGGTATTTGTGTTGATAGTTCATGACTTTTATTATAGATTTTAAAATAGCTAAAAATAGTTTTAAATGATTTTCAAATAAGTATTGACAGAACCTGTGAAGCAACTCTGTATCCTAGAGTTTTGGTGAATATAGTTTTAAAACCACTTAACATCTAAATATTTATTATTATACTTTGTCTAACTTATTTCTATTATTTCTTCTCCTCAATAAATTCAAATGTTTCTAGTCAGGGATTATTTTTCTTTACAAAAACTATGAGCCTTTTCTCTAATAGCATATGGCAATGGTTTCTTTTGATTCTATTTCATTTTTTAAGGCAGGTTTTAGAAATTTGGCCAATATGGAGGTTAAACTTGCTAGTTTGTGGTTCTGTAGAGATCTCTAATGAATGTTGGGGATGGGTGGGTAGGTATTTTGTTGACAGTTCCTCATCCATTTGGTATGATGCCCATAAATCATAGCAAGCTGTACTTTTATAAATGGTAATTTTGATTTCTCACCTGTGTTTCTTTAAGAATCTTGGGTGAATGAGACCCCAATTATTTTAATTATATATAGTTTGTCATTTTGGGGTTAGGGGATACCATCAGCGATTTTAGTACATCTGACATGTGTGTTTCATGAGCCAATTTGGGAATAAGACTGATATTCTCTAAGTATTGACTCAGATTTTTTTGTTTAATCTCTCTGAGAGTCCTTTTTTTAATCTATGTCTGTATCCTTTTCACTGTGATCTTCAAGTGGACCTGTCACTTTCTTGTATGTCATGTGGTATGACCACATCCATGAACCAGGATAGACCATGTTATTTTACTGCTAATGCTGTAAATGGAAAAAGAAGTTTTGTGAAATTGCCCCCAAATTAAGCATAAGCTACTTCCATACAGCATAGTTTTGCACCACTCAGCATACACACACAGCTACCTAAAGGAAGAAGAATAGCACTGACTCTGGCTACTTAAGTTGATTACACCGAGCCCCACCTCCCCCTGCACTCCTGTGGAATTGTCCTTCTCAGTCAAGCTTGCCTTAGTGATCTTAAGCAGGCCCCTTCCACAGAAGATTAGCACAAACCCCTACCAGCCCACACCACCTCTTTAAAGCCTGGAGTTTTAAAGATCAGCACGCTTGACTGGGATAGAGCCAGGAGGGTACTGTGTCATTTCTGGAGAGAAGTCAGGCAAAAAACAGTAACAACAACAGAGGTAGAGAAAGTGGAAACAGTGATCTGAAAAATGCCTGGGGCATAGAGAGGGGAGATTATTCCCTATTCTAGAGCACTTCCTTGAAAGACAGAATTTACAGAGATCCCTCTCCAGAAACAAAGGAGCTGATGGTGCCATTTCCCTGGCCTGCCCCTCAGCATAAACACAGAGCCACCTGAGGGAAACAGCTCAGCTCAGACACTGGCTACCTAACTTGATTACACCAAGCCCCACCACCCTGTGCTCTGGCAGGAGTACCCTTCTAAGTCAAGGTTGCCTCAGTCCAGTGTGGTGGGCCCTCCCCCAGAAAACCAGCACAAAACTCTGCCCACACCAGCATCTCCCAACCAGAGAATTCTGGTGGAGTTGGTGTCAGGTCTTATTTCACAAGCAGACCAGAGCACAACTAGGTAAAACTTATAAGATTCAGGCCAGGGACCAAACATTGCCCACAGCAGGTAAGGAAAGCCTCTGCAGATGACTGGCCTGAGGGATTGAGCATCTGAATATCAGAGCACACACAGCATACACCAGAGACACTTCCTGAAGCACCAGGCCCTGGGCACTACAGGACCTCTTCTCCATAAGGCAATCACTTTTAGGAACAGGAGATGTAACACAGAGGAGAAGGCAGAGACATAGACAAAATGCCAAGATGGAGGAACTTATCCTGATGAAAAAACAAGGCCACAGCCGGATGTCTAAGAGAAACATATTAGTAACATGCTTGATGGAGAATTTAAAGCAACAATAATAAGGATACTCACTGGGCTTGAGAAAAGAATAGAAGACATCAGTGAGACCTGTACCACAGAGATAAAAGAGTTACATAAGAATCAAACGAGATGAAGAATACAATAAACAAGATTGGAAACAGGCTGAGGCAAGGAACAGCAGGCTGGAAGAAACAGGAAAAGATCAGTGACATAGAAGACAAAATAATGGAAACTAATGAAGCTGAACAAAAAGAAAGAAGGATGATGGAACATGACAATAGACTTAGGAACTCAATGACTCCATGAATTATAATAACATTCATAGTATAGGAGTCCCAGAAAAAGAGGAGAGAGAAAAGGGGGAAGAAAAATGTATTTTAAGGAATAATTGCACAAAACTTCCCTATGTGGGGAAGGAAAGAGTCGTCCAGAACAAGAAGGCACAGAAAACTCCCATCAAAATCAACAAAAGCAGGCTAACACCAAGACATATTGTAAGAAAATTTACAAACTAAGGAACAAATCTTAAAACCAAAAAGACAAAAGAACTACCTAACTTACAAGGGAAAACCCATAAGGCTAGTAGGAGATTTTTTCAACAGAAACTTTGCAAGCCAGAAGAGAGTAGCATGATATACTCAGTGTGCTGAATGGGAAAAATCTGCAGCCAAGAGTAGTCTACGCAGCCAGGCTATCATTCAGAATAGGAGAGATATAAGAGTTTCCCAGACAAACAGAAACTAAAGGAGTTTATGACCACTAAACCAGTCCACAAGAAATATTAAAGGGGACTCGTTGAGTGGAAAGGGTAGACCAAAAGTGACAAAGACAAGAAAGGATCAGAGAAAATCTCCAGAAACAAGAAAACAAGTGATAAGATGGCACTAAATGCATATCTATCAATAATTACTCTGACTGTAAATGGACTAAACACTCCAATCAACAGACATAGGGTGTCAGAATGAATTAAAAAAATAAGACGCATCAGCATGCTGCCTACAATAGACATATTTTAGACCTAAAGACACCTGCAATTTGAAAGTGAGGGGGTGGAGAAAATTTTGTCACATAAATGGATGTCAAAAACAAGCTGGAGTATCATTACTTATATTGGACAAACATAGACTTAAAAACAAAGACTGTAAAAAGAGACATAGAAGGGTTCTATATAATAATAAAGAACACAATCCAATAGGAAGATATTGTAAATATTTATGCACCCAACAGGGGAGCACTCAATGATATAAAACAATAATAAATATAAAGGTACTAATTGATAATAACATAATAATAGTAGGGGATTTTAATTCTTCACTTACATCAGTGGACGGATCATCTAAACAGAAATCAACAAGGAAACAATGGCTTTGCATGACACACTGGAACAGATGGATTTAACAAATGTATTCAGAACATTCCATCCCTAAAACAAAATGCACATTCTTTTCAAGTGCACATAGAACATTCTACAGAATAGATCACGTATTAGGTCACAAAACAGGCCTCAAAAAGTACAAAAAGATTGAAATCATAACATGCACCTTTTCTGACCACAATGCTATGAAACAAGAAGTCAACCACAAGAAATAATTTGGAAAGACCACAAATATACAGAGGTTAAACAACATACTACTAAACAATGAATGGGTCAACTAGGAAATCAAAGAAGAAATTAAAAAATACATGGAAACAAATGAAAATGATAACACAGTGGTTTAAGTAAACAAAATAATAGAAAAATTCAATGAAACCAGGAGCTGGTTCTTTGAAAAATTGAACAAGTGATAAATCTCCAGTCATATTCACTAGAGAGAGAGGACTTAAACAAAATCACAAATGAAAGAGGAGAAATACCAACTGACACCAGAGAACTATAACAATTGTAAGAAAATACTATGAAAAGATTATATGCCAAGAATGGGAGAAGATATTTGCAAATGACATTACAGGTAAAGGGCTGATATCCAAGATCTATAAAGAACTTATCAAATTCAGCACTCAAAAAACAACCCAGTCAAAAATTTGGCAGAAGACATGAACAGACACTTCTCCAAAGAAGACATACAAATGGCTAGCAGACACATGAAAAAATGCTCAACATCACTAGCCATCAGGGAAGTACAAATCAAAACCACAACGAGATGCCACCTTACATCAGTTAGAATGGCTAAAATTAACAAAACAGGAAACAACAAGTGTTGGTGAGGATGTGGAGAAAGGGGAACCCTCTTACACTGTTAGTGGGAATGCAAGCTGGTACAGCCACTCTGGAAAGCAGTATGGCAGTTCCTTAAGATGTTAAAAAGAGAGCTACCGTATGACCCAGCAATTGCACTACTGGGTATTTACCCCAAAGATACAGATGTAATGAAAAGAAGGGGCACCTGCACCCCCATTTTCATAGCAGCAATGTCCACAATAGCCAAACTGTGGAAGGAGCCAAGATGCCTGAATGGATAAAGAAGATGTGGTATATATATACAATGGAATATTACTTAGCCATCAGAAACAATGAATACTCACCATTTGCATCGACATGAATGGAACTGGAGGGGATTATGCTAAGTGAAATAAGTCACACAGAGAAATACAATTATCATATGGTTTTACTCATATGTGGAACATAAAAAATAACACGAAGGACTGTAGGGGACGGGATGGAAGTCTGAAGGGGGAGAAATCAGAAAAGGACATGAACCATGAGAGACTGTGGACCCCGGGAAACAAACTGAGTGTTTCAGAGGGGAGGCGGGTGGGGGGAGGGGGTAACAGGGTGATGGGTATTAAGGAGGGCACGTGTCGTGATGAACACTGGGTGTTATATGTAACTAATGAATCATTGAACACTACATCAAAAACTAATGTATTATTCAGTGGCTAACTGAACATAATAAAAATTACATGCCAACAAATTAGGCAACCTAGAAGAAATGCATAAATTTTTAGAGACATATAACCTATCAAATCTAAAGCAGGGGGCGCCTGGGTGGCTCAGTCGTTAAGCATCTGCCTTCAGCTCAGGTCATGATCCCAGAGTCCTGGGATCGAGCCCCGCATCGGGCTCCCTGCTAGTGGGAAGCCTGCTTCTCCCTCTCCCACTCCCCCTGCTTGTGTTCCCTCTCTCGTTGTCTCTCTCTCTCTCTCTCTCTCTCTCTCTCTCTGTCAAAATAAATAAATAAAATCTTAAAAAAAAAAACAACAACAGGATTGTTAAAAAAAAAAAATCCAAAGCAGGAAGAAATGGAAAATTTGAACAGAGCAATTACCAGTAAGGAAATTGAATTGGTAATCAAAAAACTCCCAACAAACAAAAGTCCAGGATCAGATGGCTTCACATGTGATTTCTATGAAACATTTAAAGAATAGTTAATACCTGTTCTTTTCAAACAGAAAAAAATAGAACAGGAAGGAAAATTTCCAAGTTCATTCTATGAGGCCAACATTACCCTGATACCAAAACCAGATAAAGAATACACTAAAAAAGAGAACCACAGGACAGTATCCTTGACAAACATGGATGCAAAAATTCTCAATAAAATACTAACACACCAAATGCAACAATACATTAAAAAAATAATTCACGATCAAATGGGATTGATTCCTAGGTTGCAAAGGTGGTTCATTATTCACAAATCAATCAATGTAATAAACTACACTAATAAAAGAAAGATAACCATATGATCATTTCAATAGATGCAGAAAAAGCTTTTGACAAGTACCACATCCATTCATGATAACCCTTAACAAAGTAGTTTTAGAGGGAACATACCTCAATATAATAAAGACTATATATGAAAAACCCACAACTAATATCATTCTCAATGGGGAAAAACTGAGTGCTTTTCCTCTATGGTCAGGAACAAGGCAGAGATGTCCATTCTCACCACGTCATTTAACATACCAGAAGACCTAGCCACAGCAATCAGAAAACAAAAAGAAATAAAAGGCATCCAAATTGGTAAGGAAGAAGTAAAACCTTAACTATTTGCAAATGACATACTTTATATAGAAAATCCAAAAAACTCCACCAAAAAATTGCTGGAACTGATAAATGAATTCAGTAACATCACAGAATATACAATCAACCCACAGAAATCTGTTGTATTTCTATACACTAATAATGAAGCAGCAGAAAGGAAAATTAAGGAATCGAGCCCATTTACAATAGCACCAAAAACAATAAAATATCTAGGAATAAACCTAACCAAAGAGATGAAAGACCTGTACTCTGAAAACTATAGAACACTGACGAAAGAAATTGAGGAAAACAAAACGAAATGGAAAGACATTCCATACTTATCAATTGGAAGAACAAATATTAAAATGTTTATACAACCTAATGCAATCTACACATAAATGCAATTCCTATCAAAATACCAACAGAATTTCTCACAGAACTAGAACAAATAATAATAAAATTTGTATGGAACCACAAAAGATCCTGATTAACCAAAAGAATCTTGAAAAAGAAAAACAAAGCTGAAGGCATCACAATTCCAGACTTCAAGTTATATTACAAAGCTGTAATAATCAAAACAGGATGGTCCTGGCATAAAATTAGACACATAGATCAATGGAACAGAATAGAAAATCTAAAAATGAACTCACAACTTTATGGTCAATCTTTGACAAAGCAAGAAAGAGTATCTAATGGGAAAACGGTAGTGTCTTCAATAAATGGTGTTGGTAAAACTGGACAGCAACATGATAAAGAATGAAACTGGAGCACTTTCTTATACCATACACAAACATAAATTCAAAATGTATTAATGACCTAAATGTGAGACAGGAAACTATCAAGATCCTAGAGGAGTACACAGGCAGGAACCTCTTTGACATTGGCCATGGTAAATTCTTATTTGATATGACTCCTGAGGCAAGGGAAGCAAAAGCAAAAATAAACATTTGGGACTTCATCAGGATGAAAAACTTCTGCACAGCCAAGGGAACATTCAACAGAACTAAAAGGCAACCTATGGGATGGGGGAAGATATTTACAAATGACATATCTGATAACGGGTTAGTATCCAAAGTGTATGAAGAACTTGTAAAACTCAACACCCACAAACCAAATAATCTAATTTAAAAATAGGCAGAAGACATTTCTCCAAAAAAGACCTAGAGATGGCCAACAGCTGATCATCAGGGAAATGCAAATCAAAATTATATGCTATCATCTCACACCTGTCAGAATGACTAAAATCAACAACATAAGAGACAACAGGTTTCGGTGAGGATGTGGAGAAAAAGGAACCCTCACACACTATTGGTGGGAATGCAGACTTGTATAGCCACACCGGAAAATAGTATGGAGTTTCCTCAAAAAGTTAAAAATAGAACTACCCTATGACCCATCAATTGTACTACTAGGTATTTACCCAAAGAATACAAAAGTACTAATTCAAAGGGATACATGCACCCTGATGTTTATAGTAGCAATAGCTACAATAGCCAAATCATTGAACCAGCCCAAGTGTGCATTGATTGATGAATTGATAAAGTGGGGCTATGTATTTACAATGGCACATTACTTAGCCATTAAAAAAGAATGAAATCTTGCCATTTGCAATGACATGGATGGAGCTAGTGTATTATGCTAAGCAAAATAAATCAGAGAAAGACAAATACCATATGTTTCACTTATATGTGTAATTTAAGAAAGAAAACAAATGTACAAAGGGTAAAAAAAAAAAAAGAGGGAGGCAAAGAAGCAGACTCTTAACTATGGAGAACCAACTGATGGTTACCAGAGGGATTGGGGGGGGGATGGGTAAACTAAGTGATGGAGATTGAGGCATGTACTTGCTCTGCTGAGCACTGGGTGTTGTTTGCAAGTGTTGAGTCACCTATACCATACTCCTGAAACTATATTACCCTGTATGTTAACTAATTGGAATTTAAGTAAACACTTTTAAAAAGATCAATTAACATTTTAGAAAATTTTTACAAAAATTCATGTCAAAGTTGAATGTGCAGCATATGAAAAAAGCTTATACCTTTTCTTATTTAGGGAATGATTTTTTACTTGGTCCTCCAATAAATAAGCATTTTTGTAGCTATATTCCTCTGTATGTGATTTACAACTCCTGTCATAAGAGATACTGGTGGTGTTTTGTAATTCGTTTTTTTATCCAATCCAATAATGAGCATATTTAGTTGATTTTCTGTGGTTTATCTTTTAATACAAACCTTTTGTATAATCTTGAATGTGTAAGTTTTTCCCAGTGGCATTTAGATTTGTTTATAGCAGTGTAATACAAAAGTCAAGGTGAATATGAAAGGATTTTAGAAATGCTGACAATATTATTTAGCTTCCCTAAATATAGTTGAGATTTTCGTTAAACATTTGAATTCAATCTGGTAAGCCAAAGCAAGAATTTTTATAGCTACAGAGAAATGAAAGGAAGTATGTTTTTAGTATTAGTCCATAATAATGATTGAGGAAAAAATAAGTGGAGGCCGGAGGTCAGTCAGATTACTAAACAGTGATAAATAGTGATCTGAAACTCATACCACTAAAGATTTAAGAGTCTGAATGCCATGAAGTACTTGTTAAATGTCTCCTCCATGATCTATTTAAACAGTTCTGGCTTGTGTGGTCCCTTCATTTCCTTTCTTGAATAGCTTGCTAAGTAAACCTTCTAAAACTTCTTGTGGTAAACCATGATTACATCCTATGGTTTCGACAATTGAAGGGTTCATTGGATTTTTATGCTGGCTGTTAAGTACAATAATCATTAGTTCATACAAAGTGTAAGATGTCTGGCTATCTATTTTCCTATACTTTCGAATTGCAGTTAAGGCAGTTAAGGCAACCTCCTGTTTGAGCCTGCATCTTGCTATTCCGAGTTTTCTTAGTGATGAAATCAAGCAAACCAGTAATTAACCCATGAACCTTTAGAATAGTGCAGTAAAAATGCTTCCTACAATTTTCTGACCCAAATTTCTACCTCAGGGGTCAGCAAATATTGTCTCTAAAGGACCAGATAGTAAACATTTTGAGCTTTGTGAGCATAAGGTCTCTGTCACAACTCCTCAACTCTCTTCTAGTACATATAGAGCCATAGATAGTACATAAATAAATGAGCATAGCTGTGTTCCAGTAAAGCTGTATTTACAAAAACAAGCAGCAACATTTCTCCAAAGAGTATATACAAATGTCCAACAAGTACATGAAAAGATGTTCAACACTATTACTCATTAGGGAAATGCAAATCACAATCACTTTGTATCCTACTAGAATGTATGTAATTTTAGATAAATGGAAAATAATAAATGTTGGTGAGTACTTGGAGAAATTAGAATCCTTTTATATTGCTGGTTGGAATGTAAAATGGTTCAGCCTCTGTGGAAAACAGTTCAGTGGTTCCTCAAAAAGTTAAACATGGGATTACCATATGACCCAGCAATCCTACTCCTTGGTATGTGTCCCAAAGATTTGAAAACATATTCAAATACTTGTACACAATTGTTCATAGAATGACTGTTCATAATAGTCAATATGTAGAAATGACCCAAATGTCCATCAGTAGATGAATGGATAATGAAATAGTTGTATATCCATATAAAGGAATGTTATTCAGCCATAAAAAGGAATTAACCTCAATAGTATTCTGCCAAGTGAAAGAAACCAGACGCAAAAGGTCATTTATTGTATGATTCAATTTATATGCAATATCCGAACAGATAAATTCATAAAGGCAGAAAGCAAATTAGTGGTTGTTAGGAGCTGTGTGAAGGCAAGAATGGGGGATGACTGCTTAATGGGTATGGGGTCTCCTTTGGGAATGATGAAAATGTTTTGGAACTAGTTAACAGTGATTGTTGTATAACACTGTGAATGTACTAAATGCCACTGAATTGTGTACTTTAAAATGGTTAGTTTTATATAAATGTCACCTCAGTAAAAAATAAAAAAATACAGAAGGGGCAGTGACACTGATTAGCTATAGTTTGCTGACCCCTGCTCTACCTAATGCATAATTTCCTTCCACTTTCTATCTTTGTGAATTTCCTTCTTCTCTGATGTCATTTTTGTTACTTGAGAATATGTTGTAAAGTAGTAGGAAGAGGCTTTTATGGCCATGGTGCAACCTGACTACCACAAACTGCTGAAGTATGTAACACCACATTTTTTTTCTGGAGGACTTTGTGAGTCACTTTAGTATTTGTTATTTAAAGACAGAAACAAAACTCATGGTTTTGGGTCTTAATCAAAAATATTTATTAAGCTATCTATGTATGTATATGTGTGTGTGTTTGTGTGTAAATGTTCAGAAATTCTATACCTGACCCTTAGCTCCTATAACATTTATAATGGAAGACACAAACATTAGTAGAACATATACAGGTGAGATCCTGTATCTACATAAATGTTGTGTATGTATATATATATAAGAGTTCTTACAACTTTATCCTATAGAGTAGGAGTTGGCAAACTATGGCTCTCGGGCCATATCCAATGTACTGCCTTATTTTTGTAAATAATTTTTTATAGCAGCTTTATTCATTATTTACAATAGCCAAGACATAGAAACAACCTAAGTTGTCCATTGACAGATGAGTGGATAAAGAAGTTGTGGTGTATATACTATGAAATACTATTTAGCCATGAGAAGGAATGAAATCCTGCCATTTGTAATAACATGTGTGGAACTTGAGGGCATTATGCTAAGTGAAACAAACAGAAAAAGACAAAAATAGTATGATCTCATTTACATGTGGAACCCAAAAGAACAAAAAAGAAAGAAAAAAAAAGAAAAAACCAAGCACATAGATACAGGTAAATAAATAATAATAAATTGGCAGTTGCCAGAGGTAGGGGGTGGGGAGTGGGTGAAATTGGTGAAGGGAGTCAAAAGGTAAAAATTTCCCACCATAAAATAAATAACTCATGAGTATGTAATGTACAGCATGATGACTATACTTAATAATATTGTATTGCATTATTGAATGTTGCTAGGAGGGTACATATTAAAAATTATCATAAGAAAAATGTTTTGCAACTATGCATGCTGACAGATGTTAAGTAGACTTGTAATTAATGATCATTTTGCAATATATACAAATATTGAATTATTATGATGTACACCTGAAACTAAGATAATGTTACATGTCAATTATACCTCAATAAAAACATGCTCTATAAAAAAGAAAAGCATATGACCATAAAAAATAAATAGCAACTTTATGGAGATATAATTGAGATATAATTCATATATTACATAGTTTACCCATTTAAATTGCACAAATCAGTGATTTTTAGTATTTTCGCAGAGTTGTGTAATTGTTACCACAAATCAATTTTTAGAACATTTCATCACCCCAACAAGAAACCCATTAGCAGTCACTCCCCATTTCCCTCTAGTACCCCCATCCCCTGGCAAGCACTATTTTGCTTTATTACTATGGATTTGTCAGTGATGGGCCTTTCATGTAACTGCAGTCATACAACATGTGGTCCTCTGTGACTGATTTCTTTCACTTAGCATAGTGTTTACAAGGTTCACCCATGTTGTAGCATATATCAGTACCTAATTTTTTTTATGGCTAAAGAATAATTCATTGTATGAAAGTACCACATTTTATTTATCCACTCATCAGTTCATGAACATTTGGTTGTTTTCATCTTTTGGCTATTACTCATAATGCTTCTGGGAAAATTTATAAGCAAGTTCTTGTATACACTTATGTATTCATTTCTGTTACATAAATAACTGGAAGTAGAATGATTGGAGTACATGTTAACTCTGTGTTTAACCATTTGAGGAACTGTCCGATTGCTTTCCAAGGGGGCTGCACCATTTTACACTACCATCAGCAGTTTACTAGGGTTCCAGTTGATTTCTCCACACCCTTACCAATGCTTTTAATTACTGTCTGTCTGTAAATAAAGTGTTATTGGAACGCCACCACACCTAGTCATTTATATATTGTCTACGAATACTTTCAAAGTACAGTGGCAGAGTTGAGTTGCCAGCTGCTGCTGTGGAGGTATTCTTACAAAGTTGAAGTTAATCCGGTTTTGAATATGTTAGTGACATTTGCTAATTAGAGGAATTCTCTAGTACATTCTTTTTGTGATTCTCACGTGGTCTACAGAAATCTATAGTTGCTTAAAACAAAGTATATCTGTATAACAAGTACCTAAGATACCCAATTATATCTGTTAGAAAATTGATTCAAAAAGAAGATAATTCATAGTTTATTATAAAAAGCTTTGTGATAAATGGTAAAAATACCAGAAAATGTAAGTATAGTGTCAAAATATTAAAAGGCAGCAAACACGATATCCCGGAACATGTAAAATATGTATCTTGGAGTATCATAGAATGGGGAGGGCAAGGTTAAGTTTTTAAAGCAGGAATGGTTTGGGGAAGGAATTTTCAGGGAAAAGACATGTTAGACTTTTAAGGATAAGGCAGGTGCTAAATCTTTGAAAAATCTTCACCCTCACTTGTTCCCCGAAGCAGCTACAGCCAAGTCACCCCTGCCTTGTTTTCCATTCAGGGAGCCAAATACAGACTGGGGTCGCTGGAGATTTGGAAAGGTGCTGTCTAGATCATTCGTTTTTTTTTGATAAGGGAAAAGACTATAAATTAGGAATACCACCAAGATGGAGAAGAGTGTGGATGGGGGAAGAAGTAGAAAGGTGAATCAGTCACACAGAAAACTTGATTTCTGGGTCCTGAATGCTTTTGTTCACTTTCAATTGTGTGTAGTCAAATAACATTAAATTTGCTAGAAAACATCAAACAACCATTAAGGAGACTTGGACTGAAGGGAGAGGGAGAGGTTAAGAAGCTTTGCCCACAAGTTATTTTGTTCTTCTGTAGCCACACACAAATATGTAGCTTAACAGCTCTGTTCAACTGTGAGACACACTAGCGGTGCTTTGTATGATTACAAAGTGGTTCTTGTTTTACACAGAGGCAATATCGTTGTACAGGAGCTATATTCCTGGAAGATTTGTTAATTGAGGTGTCCCAGTGATAGAGTTCTATCTCAAATATATTGTAAGAAATCGCAGGTCTAGGGAGCAAGCCAATAAAGCACATGAAACCTGGCTTCTCTGTTAATTAACCAGTGAAAAGACCTTTGAAGCCAACCCAGGACTGGGAGAGCTTGACAGCATATCTAAAATATAACCTGTCTGAACTCTCAAACTATTACTGGAGCAAAACAACATGTATATACACACTCAAAATGAAAAGAGGTTTGAGTGACTGATATGGGTTATTTTTTACTTCCCTTGTACTGCAGAATTATTTCTTGTATAAAATGAAATAAGGCCACATCAACAAATTATTTTCTGTGGATCATTCACCAGGTCACAGAAATTGTTATATTCTGCAGAATTTAAGTCTTGCTTCAGTAGGCATGAAGTATAAATGTACCTACAGATCAATAAAGAATTATAGAATAAGGAATTAACATCAGTATCTGTCAGAAATAACTTCAGTTAAACAGTGGGGTTGGGGTTGAGCATGCTACTGTTATTGGAGTTAAAAGTTTAAGGAAAGCATTGAAATAGTTCTCATTGGATGAAATAAGGATGGTTTCTGAAGAAGCTGAAAATTTAGAACATTCTGAATTTCAGAAAAGGCTGTGGTGCACACAATCTAATCTTGTTTCTTAGCAGAACCAGAGGTAGCAGCAGAATGACCAAACAGAAGGATTTATGAAATTAACAAAGATAGTATGTGAAAAAGTCATCTCAGATTCTTTGGGGGCAAATTTTTCAAATGAATGCTCTAGACTAGCTATCTCTATTTCCTTGCTACCCTTATTCCTTGATACTTTACAGTATATAATCCATCCACTGTCACCATTCTATTACAACCAGTGTCAATGTAATTTCAGGCTGAATTCTGAAACCCATTAGCCTTTACTCAGTCCTTGTTTCATGATCTCTTTGCCATATTTGATGCAAGTTCTCAAAACTATTAATTGTCTTGGTGATACTTGTGCCAACTGAGCTTTCCTTCTGCTTTAAAGAAATATTTCTTCTGTATCTCTCATCTCTTTTTCCCTCCTTTTCTGTATTCATTCTCTTGTAAGGCCATCTACCTTTCAGGTTGCAGTTATATAGTCTCTTGTCATAACTTCAGAAAGTATACAGGTAATTTGTTACCATAGTTAAACATACCAAGCAGCTGATGGAACAGCTTTCCTAAACGAAGAGGGAGAAATCAAGTCAAATAAGTGCTTTGTAATTTGGTAAGTGTTAAAATAATGTATTAATGTTGGATCTAACTTGAATATGTTTCTGATACCCAGGCCTGTTTTAGAGCCGTTTAGATGTTTTCCTAAGTTTATTCTATTAGCACATTTTGAGCATCCTGAGCATTTTTTGCTTATCAGTGTGGTGGCTGCTTAACTAAATAATCTAATCCTTAATACATCCTAATAGTTCTGATTAATGAGTATTCAAATGAATTTGGTGAATGAAAAATATAAAGGAAGCCTAGTAAGTCAATAGGACCTGCACCATGAGAAAGCATTTTATGTCTTCTTTTGTCAAGATGTGTGTGTGTGTGTGTGTCTGAGAGAGAGAGAGAGAGAGAGTGTATGTTCAGATTCTACTTTTGCCCATTAAGTTTGCTTAGCTATGTAATTTATTTAATCCTAGTTCAGTTGATAGCACATTAATCAAGAAAGAATACTCAGTGTGAGAGCAACTCAATGACTGAAATAGCCTCCTGCCAGTGGTCCCTTAATATATGTAGCATGCCTTCTGTGTTTAGTAAGACTATTTAGGCTCACAAGTATGGCAGAACAAAGGATGAGTCACCTGGCAACCAACTTTTGTTGTTGTTGTTCTCAACTTTGTATTATATTACAGAATTATACGTTTAACATGAACCAGTGTCTGTCTTCTTGAGGTAAGTGGAGCAAAACTTCTAGATGGTTTGCTCTGCACTGTAATATTTAAATATACCACTAGTGCCAGGTGTTCACCTTTAGTCCAAAGTGCCTCATAGAATTTCTTGGATGAATTGAAAATTTTGGCAGTCAGTAATTTTCTTACTTATTTTTGGTTTAGTCAGCAAATGCTCTAAAATTGTATAATCTTCTTACACATATACCCCCAAAACCAGCAAATGAAGTAGTATCTGATGAGTGAATTATAGTGCTTTACTTTTCATTTGAATAAAATATTGCCCTTTGAAGGGCATATATGCTCGTACTTAATTTATGACAGGGAAGATATGCCTCCTTTAAGCTTTTTCACTTTTTTGTTCTGGAAAATTCAAACATGTACACATAATAATACAATGGCCACCCCATGTGTGTATATACATATTATAGCTTCAGCAAGTATCAGCCCATGATCATTTTTTTAAAACAAAATTTGAATTTACAAAATTGGAAAATTAATTATGGATTCTCTATTTACATCAAGGAACTTGATAGAATTTAGAGATAATCGGGAAGTTCTAGAGATAAGATTAATAAAAATAATAACATAAATATTTACATATTGGTGCCAAGTCCTTTTCAAATACTTTACTTATATTAGATGCTTAATTCTCACAAAACCCCATTTCATGGACATTATATTATAATTTTACAGGTAAAAAATCATCTGAGGCACAGATAATGTGACTAAGTTACCCCACTTGTGACAGAATTGGAGTTTGAGCTCAGGAAACCTGGCTCAAAATCTATGTTCTCTACCACAAAAGGGAGAATACAGAGAAAATACATGTGATATCCAATTGAAGGTCAGTCAGATATGAAGGCTGAATTGCATGAAATTATAAAGTATGCCAATAGGTAATTTCTAATTTTATAAAAATTTGATTAACTCAACTTTTTAGGGCTCCATCTGGTTCACAAAATAAAGGCATACCTGTAGATTGAAAGGGAACCCAATTAAGATGGCAGAAGCCCTCTGGTATGAGTTTTATTTTTGTAGTCTGCATTCTATCATGTTGTATCATCTTTATCAGTTTAGGTCCTTTTGGCTACAAGAAACAGAAAATCCACTCCAAGTGGCCTTAGCAAAATAAAGTATCTTTGTTTTTTTTTTCTCTTTACATATATCTTGGTAAGGGACTCACTATTTATACCTGTCCCTCCTGTACTTTTTCACTTAACAAATATTTATTGACTGCTTTTCACTCAGAAATGTTTGAGTTAAAATCTGAAGGATGAATAGGAGTTAACTAAGCAAACAAAGGAGTGACTAGGAGAGATTCTGGACAGAAGACACACCTGTGCCAAGACTCAGTAGCATAAAAAAGCATGGTATAGTCAAGGGACTGAAAGAAGACTGGTGTGGAAAGCACAGAGAACAAAGGGAAGAGTGATTTTTTTTTTTTTTAAGAACTAGTTTGTTATGTAGGCAGAGATCAGACTGCAGGGTTTCATAGGCCATAGTGAGGGTTTTTGCCTTTAGCCTAATAGTGATAGGAAGCTATTGAAAGGCTTTAAGTAGGGGATACTGTGATCAGCTTCACATTAAAAATTTTTAACTTTTTATTTGTGAATAATTTAGATTCATAAGTTTCAAAAATAGTACAAGGAGTTTCAATATACCCTTTACTCATATTACCCCAGTGATAAGATCTGAAATAACCATAGTACAATTATCAAAACAGGAAACTAACATTGATATAATACTAATAACTAAAGTACAGACCTTTTTTGTATTTCAGTTATAAGTGTTTGAGAGATCCTTCTGGCTGCAGTGCGAGAATGCTTTGAAGGACTAGAGTGTATGTGGGGAGACCAGTGAAGAGGCTATTGAAATTGATGAGGTGAGATGATGTTACCTCAAAATAGGGCGTTGGCAGTGAAGATGCTGAAAATTAGATTCACTAGATATTTAGGAGGTAAAATAAACAAGACTAGGGGATTAATTTTATGGGACGTTGAGAGGGGGGAAAAAGTTAAGGATAACATCCAGGTTTCTGGATTGGAGAACTGGATAGAAGGTGGTGCAATTCACTGAGATAAGAACTAGATTTGTGGGGGGAAGGTTAGAAGCTCACCCTTGAATAGACAGAACTGTTGAGTAGGAAGTTGGATGTGAAAGTCTGAAGCTTGAAAGAGGGGCTATGTAGTATTCTGTAGTATGAATGTACCATGACATACTTACTAACCTTATCTTATTAGGTATCAGAATTGTTTCCAAGTTTTTCTTCCTATAAGCAGTGGTACAGTAAACATAATTGTAGCTAAATCTTTGTGTGTATCCTTAATTATTTCCTCAGGATAAATTTTCAGAAGTGCAATTTCTAGGCCAAAGAATATGTACATTTTTTAATACCTTTCTCTAAATCATTAAAAACAAAATGATACCTCATTAGCAGTTCTTAAGCTAGAGTACGTGATGTGGGAAGGTATTGAGAACTTCTGGTAGACTGTAATATTGCTTCTAAGCAACAAGAGATGTCATAACAAGTCAAAAAAGTTTGTGGTGCTATCTGTGGAGTCAGTAGGTAGTCAGGCATGAGACAAAATTCAGTATTCTGAGAGAGGCTAGAGGCTGGTTAATAACAGGAAGGAACGGAGACTGTGGGAGCTTGGGAAGATGGTGGAGTAGGAGGACCCTGAGCTCTCCCCATTACATGTTTACAAGTAGATATCATCCGCATTAAAGTAAATAAAGCAGAGAATGATCCAAAGACTTAACAACAAACTCCACAACTACATATGGAGAAAAATCTGCATCTGAAGTTAGGAAGGTCAGAAAGAGGGAGTCTGCCCACAGGAGGGAAGAAGCTGCACACATGGAGAGGGCAGAGAAATGGGCCCTCACACCAGGGAGCTCACATGGGGAAGATTCATCCCCATAATGTTTGGCTTTGAAAACCAGAGGGTTTTGTATAATCAGTTGGACTTGGAGTCTGGACCTTTAAAGGTCAACTGACTCAGCACTGGGTGAGCCCAGAGGGCAAGTGGTAGCTGAATCCTCACCCTTAAAGAAAGAGCAGCCTGTGTGGAGAGGCAACATAAAAATGCCAGTTTTATACAATTCTAGGAGCAAATGGGAGATATATCTGTTTATGCTGAATTTGGAACATGTTTGGGGACTTCCCCAAAAAGGAGGGAGCTGGCAGGCACCATTTTCCTCCCCCACTGCCAGCATAAACACAGAGCTACCTGCAGGATGCGGCATTGCACAGACACTTGCTACCTAACCAGCTAGCAGTGCACCATGCCCATGAATTTTCCTGAGGACTTGTCCACTCCAGGCCTGCTAGCCTTGGCCCAGGGTTCAGGGAAAATTTTGATAGCGCATGCACCCTGCCCAGCTGCCAAGTGCCCAGCCACCACCACACACTGTACTCAGCCACCAGATGCACAGCTGCTACTTTGCACCATGCCTAGCCATTCACCACCACCCACCATTGCACACTGGCCCCAGCTGCACCCAGCCATCACCACACACTGTGCCCATCCTTGCACCCCCTAGCTGCCCTGACATGCAGCCCATAGCCACCCCAGTGCTTTGGGAAATCTGGGATAGGACTAGTGGCCCAGCATAAATTTTGCTAACACCCCCAGCCCACTCCCAAGTTCCATGGCAGGCAGACATCCCCAGAGCTGGCCTGTATGAGTTTCACAACTGCACTGAAAGGAAAAATGACCCAGACACAACAACAGGGCATAAGCAACACACATAGGATGCTCTCCTGAAGTGCCAAGTTCTGGTGAACAGGGAATACTGCACAGCAGGACACTCTAAGACCTCTTCTTTATAAAGTCACTACTTTCAAAAGCAGAAGACATAGGTGACTTTCATAATACACAGAAACAGACACAGGCAGACACAATAAGGAGACAGAGAAATTTACCCAAATGAAAGAACAGAACAAGGCCATGGCCAGAGACCAAGGCAAAACATATATAAGTAACATGCCTGATAGAGAATTTAAAGGAGTGAACATAAGGATACTCTGGACTTGAGAAAAGAGTGGAAGACATGAGTTAGACTCTTAACACAGAGATAAGGGTTAACATAGCAGAGATAAAGTGCTCAATTAACAAAATGAGAAACACACTTGATGAAATGAACAGCAGGCTGGAAGAAAGCAGAGAAACAAAATAATGACCTAGAAGACAGAGTAATGGAAAGTAATCAAGCTGAACAAAACCAAGAAAAAAAGAATTAAGCAATATGAGAATAGATTTAGGGAACTCAGTGATTCCATCAAACATAATAAATCATATTACAGAAGTCCCAGAAAAAGGAGGGGCAGAAAAAGGAACAGGAAATTTATTTGAAGAAATAATAGCAGAAAATTTCCCTAATCTAGGGAATGAAAGAGACATCCAGAACCAAAAGTCACAGAGAATTCCCATTAAAATCAACAAAAGCAGGCCTACAAGAACACATATTGTAACTAAATTGGCAAAACACAGTGATAAACAAACAAAAAAATCTTAAAAGCAGCAAAAGAAGTCAATAATTTACAAGGGAAAACCTATCAGACTACCAAGAGATTTTTCAACAGAAACTTTGCAAGACAGAAGGGAGTGGCATGATATAATAAAAGTGCAAAATGGAAAAATCTGCAGCCAGGAATATGCTATCCAGCAAGGCTATCATTCAGAGTAGGAGGAGAGATAGTTTCCCAGACAAACAAAAAGTAAAGGAGTTCATGACCACTAAACCAGCACTGCAAGAAATATTAAGGGGACCCTGAGTGGAAAGGAGAGACCAAAAGTGACAGTAAAATGTAGGAAACAAAAGCAGTAAAAAGGAATATTTTTGTAAAAAAAAATCATTCAAGGAAGTCACAAAAGAAAGGTATATGACACCATATATACCTAAAACAGGGGGATGAGAGGAGAAAAGGGGTTCAAACATAAACAACTATCAACTTAATATAGACTGCTATATGCAGAAGATGTTACATACAAATGTAATGGTAACCATATATCAAAACCCACTAATAAATATGCAAAGAATAAAGAGAAATCCAAATATACCACTAAAGAAAACCAGCAAACCATGAAAGAGAAATACAAGAAAGGATCCAAGAATATCTTCAAAAACAAATACAAAACAAGTAATAAAATGGTAATAAATTCATATCTATCAATAATTATTTGAATGTAAATGGCCTAAATGTTCCAATAAAAAGACATAGGGTGACAGAATGGATAAAAAAAACAAAACCCATATATATGCTGCCTACAAGAGACTTATTTTATTTTTTAATAAGTTCAATTTGCCAATATATAGTACATCATTAGTTTTTGATGTGTTCAGTGATTTCATTAGTTGCATATAACACCCAGTGCTCATCAGATCACGTGCCCTCCTTAATGCCCATCACCCAGTTACCCCATACCCCCACCCACCTCCCTTCTGCAACCCTCAATTTGTTTCCTGGAATCCAGAGTCTCTCATGGTTTATTTCCCTCTCTGATTTTTTTCCCAGTTTTCTATCTCTTCCCCTATGGTCCTCTGCAATATTCCTTATATTTCACATATTAGTGAGACCATATGATAATTGTCTTTCTCTGCTTGACTTATTTTACTTAGCATGATATCCTCCAGTTCCATCCATGTCAATGCAAATGGTAGGTATTCATATTTCTGATGGCTGAGTAATATGCTATTGTATATATGAACCACATCTTCTTTATCCATTCATCTGTTGAAGGACATCTTGGCTCCTTCCACCGTTTGGCTATTGTGGCCATTGCTGCTATGAACATTGGGGTGCAGGTGCCCCTTTTTTCATTACATCTGTATCTTTGGGATAAATACCCAGTAGTGCAATTGCTGGGCCATAAGATAGCTCTATTTTTAATGTCTTCAGAATCCTCCATACTATTTTCCTGAGTGGCTGTGCCAGCTTGCATTCCCACCAACAGTGTAAGAGAGTTCCCCTTTCTCTACATCCTCACCAACATTTGTTGTTTCCTGTTTTGTTAATTTTTCCCATTCTAATTGGTGTAAGGTGGTATCTCATTGTGGTTTTGATTTGCACTTACCTGATGGCAAGTGATGTGGAGACTCATTTTAGACCTAAAGACACCTGCAGATTGAAAGCAAAGGGGTGGAGAAACATCTATCATGCAAATGCATGTCAAAAGAAAGCCAGAGTAGATTTTGAAACAAAGAGTATAACAAGAGACAAAACTGCTATATAACAATAAAGGGAACAATGCAACAAAAAGATATAACAAGTGTAAATATTTATACACTGCACATGGGAGCACCAAAATATATAAAACAGTTAATAACAAACATGAAGGAACTAAATGATAAAAATACAGTAATGGGGATGTTAATACTCCACTCACCTTAATGGACAGATCATCTAAACAGAAAACAAAGAATCAATGATTTTGAATGACACACTGTACCACATGTATTTAACAGATATATTCAGAACATTCCATCCTAAAACAGCAGAATACACATTCCTTATATGTGCACATGGAACATTCCCCAGAATAGATCACATATTAAGTCACAAAACAAGCCTCAACAAATTCAATAAGATCAAAGTCATACTTTGCATCTTTTCTGACCACAACGCGGTGAAACTAGAAGTCAACCACAAGAAAAAATCTGGAAAGACCACAGATATATGGAGGTTAAATAACATGCTACTAAATAATGAGTGAATCAACCAGGAAATAAAAGAAGATAGAAAAAAAGTACATGGAAACAAATCACAAAACACAACAGTTCAAAATATTTGGGATGCCACAAAAGTGGTTCTAACAGGGAAGTTTATAGTAATTCAGGCCTACCTCAAGAAGCAAGAGAAATATCAAATAAAGAACCTAATCTTACACCTAAAGGGCCTAGAAAAAGAACCACAAACAAAACCTAAAACGAGCAGCAGGGAGGAAATAATATTGGAGCAGAAATAAATGATATATAACCTAAAATACATTAAACAGATCAATGAAACCAGGAGCTGGTTCTGTGAAAAGATTAACAAAATTGATAAACCTCTAGCCACACTTGTCAGGAAAAAAAATAGAAAGGACTCAAATAAGTAAAATCACAAATGAGAGAGGAAAAATAACAACCAATGCCACAGAAATACAATTTAAAAAAATACTATGAAAAAGCATATGACTACACATTGGACAACCTAGAAGAAATGGATGAATTCCTAGAATCATATTAACTACCAAAACTGAAATGGGAAGAAATAGAAAATTTGAACAGACCAATTATCAGCAAAGAAATTGAATCAGAATAACTCTCAGTAAAAAAAAGTCCAGGGCCAGATGTCTTCACAGGTGAGTTCTACCAAACATTTAAAGAAGAGCTAATACCTGTTCTTCTCAAACTATTCCAAAAAATAGAAAAGGAAGGAAAACTTCCAAATTCATTCTATGAGGCCAGCATTATCCTGACACTGAAACCAGATAAAGACACCGCTAAAAAAGAGAACTACAGGCCAATATCCCTGATTAACATAGATGCAAAAATCCTCAATAAAATACTAGCAGGCTGAATTCAACAATACATTAGAAAAATCATTCACCACAATCGGGATTTACTCCTCGATTGCAGGGGTGGTTCAGTATTCACAAATCAATCAACATAATACATTGCATCAATAAAAATTTAAGAAACATTTCAATAGACACAGAAAAAGCATTTGACAATGTACAACATCTATTTATGATAAAAACCCTCAGCAAAGCAGGTTTAGAGGGAACATCCCTCCATATAATAATGGCCATATGTTAAAAACACACAACTAACATCATCATAGGGAAAAACTAAGATCTTCTCCCCAAAGATCAGGAACCAGACAAGGATGTCCATTCTTACCACTTCTATTCAACATAGTACTGGAAGTCCTAGCCACAGCAATCTGATAACAAAAAGAAATAAAAGACATCAAAATCGATAAGGAAGAAGTAAATGTTCACTATTTGCACATGACATGATACTCCATATAGAAAATCTGAGAGACTCCACTCAAAAACTGCTAGAATTGATAAACAAAATCAGTAAAGTGGAAGGATACAAAAACCAATGTACAGAAATCAGTTGCATTTCTATACACCAATAATGAAGCAGCAGAAAGAGAAATTAAGAAATCAATCTAATTTACAATTTCAGCAAACATCATAAGATACCCAGGAATAAACCTAACCAAAGAGGTAAAAGACCTGTACTCTGAAAACTATAAAACATTGATAATAGAAATTGAAGGCCACACAAGCAAAGGAAAGACATTCCATGCTCATGGATTGGAAGAACAAATATTGTTAAAATGTCTATACTGTCCACAGCAATCTATACATTTAATGCAATCCTTATCAAAATACCAACAGGATTTCTCACAGAACTAGAACAAACAATTCTAAAATTTGTATGGAACCACAAAAGACCCCAGATAGCCAAAGCAATCTTAAAAAAGAAATGCAAAGCTGAAGGTATTACAATTCCAGACCTCAAGTTATATTGCAAAGGTGGAGTGACCAAAATAGTACGGCACTGGCACAAAAACAGAACATAGATCAATGGAACAGAATAGAAAACCCAGAAATGAACCCACAAATATATGGTCAATTAACCTTCAATAAAGCAGGAAAAAATATCCAATGGGAAAAGGACAGTTTCTTCAACAAACGGTGTTGGGAAAACTGGACCACTTTCTTACACCATACCCAAAAATTCAAAATGGATTAAAGACTTAAATGTTGGACCCGAAATCATAAAAAGCCTAGAAGAGAACCCATGCAGTAACCTCTTCGACATCAGCCATAGCAACTTTTTTTCTAGATATGTCTCCTGAGGCAAGGGAAACAAAAGTGAAAATAAACTATTAGGACTACATCAAAATAAAGCTTCTGCACAGTGAAGAAAACAATCAACAAAACTAAAAGGCAATCTATGGAATGGGAGAAGATATTTTCAAGTGACATATCTGATAATGGATTAGTATCCAAAATGTATAAAGAAATTACAACACTCAACACCCAAGAAACAAATAATCCAATTAAAAAATGGGCAGAAGACTTGAATAGGCTCCAAAGAAGACATTCAGATGGCCAACAGACACATGAAAAGATATTCATCATCACTTACCATCAGGAAATACAAATCAAAACTACAATGATATATCATCTCACATCTGTCAGAATGGCTAAAACCAACAACACAAGAAAGAACAGGTATGGGTGAAGATGTGGCAAAAACGAACTCTCTTGCCCTGCTGGTCAGAATGTAAACTGGTGCAGCCACTCTGGAAAACAGTATGGAGGTTCTTCAAAAAATTAAAAATAGAACTATCCTATGATCCATGACTTCCACTACTGGGTATTTACCAAAGAATATGAAAACACTAAACGGAAGGGATATATGCACCTTTATGTTTATTGCAGCATTATTTACAATAGCGAGGATATAGAAACAGCCCAAGTAGCCATTGACTGATGAATGGATAAAGAAGTGTGTGTGTGTGTGTGTGTGTGTGTGTGTGTGTGTGTGTGTGTGTGTATGTATGTATAATGGAATATTATTTAGCCATAAAATGAAGGAAATGTTACCATTTGCAACGGCATGGATAAAGCTAGAGAGTATAATAGTAACCGAAGTAATTCAGTCAGAGAGACAACCAAGAAACAGATAATTATAGAGAAGAAACAGATGGTTACCAGAGGGGAGAGTAAGGGGTGTTGGGTCAAATAGGTGATAGGGAGTAAGGAATGTACTTGTCGTGATGAGCACCAGGTGATAATATGGAATTGTTGACTCACTATTTTGTATACCTGAAATGAATATAACACTGTATTTTAACTAACTTGAAGTAAAATTAAAACTTAAATAAATAAACATATGAAGCAAGGAAACCTAAGTGATCAAAGATTCAGTAATTTCTTTTTTTTCCTTTTAAGATTTTTTAGGTGGCTGAAATAATTGTGTAAAGCTGATACAGATACTAAGGTTTCTGAGATGCATTCATACCAGGGCTTCTGTGAACATTCTCTGAATTAAATGATTTTTATCTTTTTAGCATTTCAAAAAGATAATTCAAAGATTATTTTTTTAAAACTTGTGTTAGAAAAACGGTTCTCATACCATGCTTGATAACTACATCAGTGAATTCTATTGCCTATAATCATCACTCTCCTAATAATCCTGTCTTATATCGGTTATAAAGGATGTGCTTTACTAATATTTCTTTGATATAAAGTAGATAAGATTTCTTATTTCTTTTGAGATACATAACTCAAAGGATCATAGAAATCAGAGTTAAAAACACAGTTTACTCTGCTGAGAAGGATGAGGTTGTGATTTAATTTTTGTCTCCACATCTGTGAAATATTACAAATGGATGCCAACCACCGGTTCTCTTTCTCTCATGTGGACAAAGCTAAAAGAAACAGGCTTAAAGTATATTGCGAGTGTTAAAACAGGCCTAAATTTTATTGGAAGTGTTAAGTTACATGTAAGGAAGAAATGCTCAATAACAAGGTTTATTAAATACTTGATCAGTCAACCAAGGGAGATAGCTGAATCTCACTCCTGAGAAAAACCTTATGAAATAGAATAGGCAATCATCTAACATGATTGAGTAGTGGGATGATGTTCATATTACTAAATGGTCTCTAGAGACTCCTTCCAAACTTTGGATTCTGTAAAAATAATTTAATTAAAAACTGTTACCAAACTAAATATGTAGTTTTTAATACTGGGTAGAATAGTTTAATAAATTTACAGTAAGTGTTTACCAAATTCTCATAGAATACCCTGAAGCCTTATTATAATGTCATAGGATCTTTGTTATTGGTGTTGTTATTGTTTAAGTTGTAACATCATTCTAGTAGATGAGGAAACTAAGGAACAGAGGTGAAATAACTTGCCTAAGGTCATAAAGTGGCACAAGACTACAACCTACCTCCATTTTTACTCCAAAAATTTAGAGCTTTCAGTCTCATTGTCCTAGTGACCTTGGGCTTTCTGTCCTGCGAATGCTTGGAGGTGAGGATTTCTTTTAACAAGGACATTCTGAAACATCCTAACTAATTCCCCTGAGAAATGTCCTGGACCAATCTAATGTCAAATTCTGATCTGTATCAGAGCTACAAGAAGTGTAGGAGGAGCTTCAGCAACCTTGAAATTAAAAAACACTCCAGCTTTCTCTGCCTCTGGAAGGGCCTGTGTAGTTAGATATAGTCAGTCTCCTCCACTACACTCAAAGGAACCATATCTGCTTTTTCTCACTATTGAATCTACAGTGATTGGCACAGAGAAGGTACTCAAGTATCTGTTGAATGAGTGAATGTATACGAATGAAATTAACCTTTTTAATTATCATCTGTTATGTATTGTGGCACTGGGCCACTCACTGTTTTTGAAGTGGGTACATTCTCTTTTGTTTTCCAAAATGCCTTGCCAAGATAAATCATTTTTATTTATTTTTTACCCTCTCTTCTTATAAAAGTGAAACAAAGGTAAACTAAAGTAAAAACCATTTTACTTTTTCCCAGGTAAGAGCTTCCATGTTGGTTTGCCTTTATGGTAAAGCCAAACTCACTGCAACAATTAACAGTATGTGCTGTTAAAATCAACACCAACACAAAATGCTTTAATTAAGCAAGCACGTGCCCAGGATGCTGGTTGAAATTAAGCAGCTGTGGTCCCTGCTTAAACTCGAACCCAAACATTCCTGATCAGGACATGCTATGTCTGAAAAGTAATCAGAGCTTTACAAATGACAAATAGGTATCCTAAATTACTTACACACATTTGTTTGACTTGGCATATAATGTGCTCTAATATAGGAAAGCCCAAAATACAAAAATCTGAATTTTAAGATGAACAATCAAGGTTTAGTTTACAGCATATCTATCATTTATTGACTCCCTACCATTATGCTGGAGGATCTGTGTGTGAGTTTTCTAACTCTCACATAAACCTTGTATGATAGGCATTATTCTCAATATACAGAGAAATTATTTGGGAGAAGTTAAGTATTTTGCCATTTGCCACATTATGAATAAAACAATTCTAGGCCAGGTTACCTGATTCGATAATGTATGATTTTTCTATTGTACCATCTACCTTGCGTGATGTAGTAGAGGGAACACTGGAAATATAATCAAAATATCTGAATTTCAGAACTTATTCTGCCTTGAAGAAGTCACCTAATCACACTAGACTTCAGTTTTTCCATTTATATAATGGAAAGATCAATTATTGTCAATGTTAAGGCATGCTTGTGGTGGCAGTATTTCCTAAATGAATAGTCTTAACTTGTTCTATGAAGAAGAGAGAGTATGTATTAGTGGGATTATCAACATAACTAAGGCCTTTTTGTATTTTGTTGGAAGTGCACGTTTATTCATCTAACACATATTGGTTGAGTACTTAGAATATGCAAGGCACTGTGCTAAATGCTGGAATGGTGTGGAGAAAAAAAAGAGAATCCCACCTTCACTGAGCTTACAACAGTTTAGGGGGAGAGAGAAACACGAGAAATCACCAATAAATGTAAAATTTACAACTGTGTTACATGCTTCAAAAGAGAGAATATAATGCCATGAAACCATATGATAGCATGCCTTGATTCAGTCATGACAATGATCAAGACTTTCCTGAGGAAGTGATATGACTAACATCTGAAGGAAGAGTAAGAATGAAGTAGACAGGGAGGGGAATAGGTAAGATAGTTCCAAGCACAGGGAATGACGTGTGCAAGGTCCTGTGGTAGGAGGGAGCATGGTGAATTTGGACAAATGAAAGGATTTAAGTATAGCTGGAGTAGAGAGGGGAAGAAGGAGAGAGTGAAGCAAGAGGAGGTTTTAAGTTTAGGTAGAGACTAAACCCTGCCAAGACTCAGAGGCCATGTTAAGAATGAGGTTAAATTCCATTTAAATCCAATTTGCTATGGATTTTATGAAAAAGAAATGATGCAATTTTATATTGTATACTTATGTTTACCCAGTGGTTTTACAGAGAAATTATGTGGTTATATGCCCTCCACACCTCAACCAATTAAGAGTAAACAGTAGTTGGAAATGTGACTGAGTAATGAATGACATACAGTTGTAAATGGGAACTAGTAAGAAAATTCTATTTCAATAAGGGGAATTAAAATCCCTGACATGTAGTATCTTAAGAGGATTCAGTCCACTAAGGCAAAATTTAAAATACATATGTTTTGAACAACTGTTGTACAAGATACTGTTAAATAAGAAAAATAATACTGTATGTGAGTATGAGCTAAAGTGACTGGGACAGATAAGTGCTGATGGAAGCAAGAGAGAGAAGAAATGGCTATGAGCTAGCATAGTCTGGGAAAACATTATCAAGATGATTTGACTTGAATTCATCCCTGAATCCTGGGTAGGATATAGATTACTGAAAAAGGACACCTCTACCATGTTTCAGAAACACAAATAGTAAATTCAGATTTTGGAGCATAGAAGGGAAGCAAGTGATTTCTTAGCCTTTACCTCTGCTACCACAGTTCTCCCATCCAGGGTAAATAATCTAATGACAGTTGAAGAGTTATTTCCTAGACTAGAACTTCTGTATGTCTCCCTATCAACCAGTTCTAACGCCAAACACTTTCAAAGTACGGAAGTTCCTTAGAGACCATATGGTCTACTTCCTTAAATGAATAGATTGAGAAACAGGCTCCTGAAATGGGTTGGATCAGAGCAACCAGGGTCCACCCATCTGATCACTAACAGGGAAATACCACTTAGAGAATTGGTAGCATGAGAATATCTGAATGTATCAGTATAAAGAATGTGAACTTTGAAATCAGAAGACCTGGCTTCCCAATCCTGATATTGCCAAAGACCCTTGAATAGGTCCCATAATATCTCCGAACTTAATTTACTTCAAGTATATTTTACTTGAGAAAATTTCAAACGACCTAAACTTATGCCAAAAAGAACTAGAAAAAGAAGAACAATCAAAACTCCAAACCAGCAAAAGGAAGGAAATAATAAAGATTAGAGAAGAAATAAATGATGTAGAGCCTAAAAAAACAGTGGAACAAATCAGTGAAACCGGGAGCTGGTTCTCTAAAAGATCAAGAAAATCGATAAACTTCTAGCCAGACTCAAATTAAAAGAGAGATAGAGAGGAAAGACTTAAATAAAATTACAAATGAAAGAGGAGAAATAACAACTAATACCACAGAAATACAAAAAATTTTAAGAGAATGTTATGAAAAATTATATGCCAACAAATTGGACAACCTAGAAGAAATGGATAAATTCCTAGAAACATATAACCTACCAAAAGTGAAGCAGGAAGAAATGGAAAATTTGTACAGACCAATTTCTAGCAAGGAAACTGAATCAGTAATCAAAAAATACTCAAAGAACAAAAGACCAGGACCAGACATATTTACAGGTGAATTCCACCAAATTAAAGATGAGTTAATACCTATTCTTCTCAAACTATTCCAAAAAAATAGAAAAGGAAGGAAAACTCCCAAATTCATTCTATGAGGCCAGCATTATCCTGATACAAAAACCAGATAAACATACCACACAAAAAAAAGAGAGAAATACAGGCCAATACCTCTGATGAACATAGAAGCAAAAATCCTCGATAAGATATCAGCAGACTGAATCCAACAATACATTAAAAAACATCATTCACCATGATCAAGTGGAATCTATTCCTCAGTTGCAAGGGTGGTTTAATATTTGCAAATCACTCAATGGGAAATCAATAAGGGAAAGGATAAAAACCATATGATTGTTTCAATAGATGCAGAAAAAGCATTTGACAAAGTACAACATCCATTCATCATACCATGAAACCAAAGTAGATTTGAGGGAGCAGACCTCAACATAATAAAGGCCTTATATGAAAAACCCACAGATAACATCATCCTCAGTGGGGAAAAACTGAGAGCTTTTCCTCTAAGATCAGGAACAAGACAAGGATGTCCACCCTCATCACTTTTATTCAACACAGTACTGGAAGTCCTAGCCACAGCAATCAGACAACAAAAAGAAACAAAAGGCATCCAAATTGGTAATTAAGAATTAAAATTTTCACTACTTGCAGATGACATGGTACTTTATATAGAAAACCCTGAAGCCTCCACCAAAAAACTACTAGAACTGATAAATGAATTCAGGATAAAAAATCAATGTATAGAAATCTGTTGCATTTCTATACATTAATAATGAAGCAGCAGAAAGAGAAATTTAACAATCCCATTTACATTTGCAACAAACATAATTAGGTACATATGAATAAACCTAACCAAAGAGGTAAAGGACCTGTATTCTGAAAACTATAAAACACTGATGGAGGACACTGAAGATGACACAAAGAAATGGAAAGACATTCCATGCTCATGGATTGAAAGAACAAATATTGTTAAAAATGTCTATACTATCCAAAGCAATCTACACTTTTCACACAATCCCTATCAGAATGCCAACATCATTTTTCACAGAACTAAAATAGACAATCCTAAAATTTATATGGAATGACAAACATCCCAAATAGCCAAAGCAGTCTTGAAAAACAAAACTTAAGGTGTCACAATTCCAGACTTCAAGTTATATTACAAAGCTGTAATGGTATGGTATGGTAAAACAGTATGGTACTTGCACATAAGTAGACACATAGATCAATAGAACAGAATAGAAAGCCCAGAAATAAACCTACAACTATATGGTCAATTAATCTTCAACAAAGGAGACAAGAATATCTGATGGAAAAGACAGTCTCTTCAAAAATGGTATAGGGAAAACTAGACATCTATTTTCAAAAGAATGAAATTGGACCACTTTCTTACACCATACACAAAAATAAACACAAAATAGATTAAGGACCTGGCGTGCCTGGGTGTCTCAGTCAGTTGAGCATCTTGATTTTAGCTCAGGTCACGATCTTGGGGTTGTGGGATTAAACCCTGCATGGGGTTCTGCACTGTGCCTGGAGTCTCCTTTAAGAGTCTCTCTCTCTCTCTCTCCCCCCCCTCTCGCTCGCTCTCTCTCCCGCCCTCCCCCCTCCCTCCCTCCCTTTCCCCATTCCTCTCCCCCACTCTCTCTGTCAAAAAAAAAATGGATATGGACCTAAATGTGAGACCTGAAAACATAAAAATCTTAGAGGAGAGCCCAGTCAGTAATTTCTCTGATATCAGTTGTAGCAACATCTTTCTAGAAATGTCTTTGGAGGCAAGGGAAACAAAAGCAGTATTGGCACTACAGCAAAATAAAAAGCCTCTGCACAGCAGAGGAAATAACAAATCAAAAGAGAAGCTTCTGACTGAGAGAAGATATTTGCAAGTGATATATCCAATAAAGCATTATCGTCCAAAATACATAAAGAACTTAAAATACCCAACACCCAAGAAACAAATAATCTGATTAAAAATGGCAGAAAACATGAACAGACATTTCTCCAAAGACATACAGAGGACCAACAGACACATGAAAGGATGCTCAACACTAGTCATCATCAGTGAAATACAAATCAAAACTACCATAAGATACCACCTCACACCTGTCAGAATGGTTAAAATTAACACAGGAAACAACAGATGTTGGCGAGGATGCAGAGAAAAAGGAACACCCTCTTGGGCTGTTTGTGGGAATGCAAACTGGTGCAGCCACTCTGGAAAACAGTATGGAGGTTCCTCAAAAAATTAAAAATAGAACTGTCTTATGATCCAGGAATTTCACTACCGGGTATTTACTAAAGAATATGAAAATGCATATATGCATCCCTGTTTTTTTTATTCTTTAAATTTTACTTATTGTGGAATAGAATTCAGTGATTCACCACTTACATGGAACACCCATTGCTCATCCCAACAAGGACCCTCTTCAATACCCATTTCCCATCCAACCCATCTCCCACCCACCCTCCTACATCAGCCCTCAGGTTGTTCTCTAGCATTAAGATTACCTTATGGTTTGTATCCCAATCTCCCTTTTTTCTTTTCCCCTTCCCATATGTTCATTTGTTTTCTGTCCAAAATTCCACATATGAATGAGATCATACGGTATTTGTCTTTCTCTTGACTGACTTATTTCACTTAGCATAATACATTCTAGCTCCATCCATGTCGTTGCAAATGACAAGATTTCATTCTTTTTTTTTTTATCAACCTATAATGTATTATTTGTTTCAGGGTTACAGGTCTGTGGACAAGATTTCATTCTTTTTGATGGCTGAATGACATTCCATTATATATATACATGTATGTAGACCACATCTTTATACATTCATCATTCAATGGACATTTGGGCTCTTTCCATAGTTTGGCTGTTTACAATGCTGCCATAAACATCAGGGTGCGTGTGCCCCTTGAGTCTGTATTTTTGTATCCTTTGGGTAAATACCTAGTAGTACAATTGCTGGATCATAGGGTAGTTCTATTTTTAACTTTTTGAGGAACTTCCAAACCATTCTCCAGAGTGGCTGCACCAGTTTGCATTCCTACCAACTGTGCAAGAGGGTTCCCCTTTCTCAGCATCATTGCCAACACCTGTCATTTCTTTTGTTGTTAATTTTAGCCATTCTGACAGGTGTGAGGTGGTATCTCATTGTAGTTTTGATTTGTATTTCCCTGATGATCATGCACCCCTATGTTTATTGCAGCATTATTTACAATAGCCAAACTATGGAAGCAGCCCAGGTGTCCACCGATAGATGAATGGGTAAAGAAGATGTGGTATATATACACAATGCAATATTATTCAGTCATAAAAAAAGAACGAAATGTTGGCATTTGCAACAACATGGATGGTTCTGGAGAGTATAATGCTAAGTGAAATAAGCCATTCAGAGAAAGAAAAATACCATATGATTTCACTTATATGTGGGATGTAAGAAAGAAAACAAAGGGGAAAGGAAAGAGATAAACCAAAAAACAGACTCTTAATTATAGAGAACAAACAGATGGTTATCAGATGGGAGGTAGGTGTGGGTATAGGTGAAATAGGTGAAGGAGAATAGGAGTACACTTATCTTTATGATCACCGAGTAATGTATGGAACTGTTGGATCACTGTATTGTATACCTGTAACTAGTATAACACTGTTCACTGAAATTAAAATTTTTAAAAAATAAAATATTTTTAAAATTCATTCCAGTATAAAAATGTGAATAAGAATAATACTTCTACAAATGGGTATAAGGGATAAGTAAAATTATAACTTAAAATTTTTATAGTAAAAAAATATTTTGTAAATTCTGAGACCTTATGCAAATATAAGTTATTGTCATGACAGGATACACCAATCCAAATTGTATAACCAGTGACAGCAACTGTATTGACCTTAGAGGTGTATTTTGGCTTCCTCTTTTTTTATTTTCCCTATTTTAATTTTGTTATTTTTATTATTTATATATTATGTATTTTTTGTATGTCATTTATTAGAGGGATAGTATACAAATTACAGCCAAAGGAAAAGACCCATACAGCAGTGTCAAGGAGGACTCCAAATATAAAGCTTTCATTGTCCTCAGTACGAGTTACCCTCCTTGCATCAATACGTATCAACACTAAATATTGACAACCCAGGAAATCTCACCTAAGGTTCCATGTCCAGACTTTTTACTGGGTCTTCATTACATAGACTTGATTGATTGATTGCCCATGCGACTGAACTCAGTCTTTTGGTCATCTGATACTACATAACCCAAAGCCTCCATCCTAAGTGATATGGCTTGTCTTCCTAGCATGGCCAGCCCCCATTCTAAGATTCTCAGGTATGTAATATTATATCTGCACTCCTTGAAAAAGTTGGATGCATTTAAGGTCTTGCTGACAAAGATCTTACAACAGGGCTATTGACATACCCTATGGGTAGCCAGGTGTATTTTATCCCTTTGAAGGTGAAGGCAAACTGCAGTTGAGAGGATATTGAAATTGGCACTGAATATTAACCAAATCTATGAAAGCAAAATATTTTCCAGTTCTTGGAGTCAGTAATTTTAATATTGTGTTGGGGAACCTTAATTAGGAGTACTATGTCAGCAGGTTGGTGGTAATCCACTGTTAAATGTCATTCATTTTTATCAGGTATAGGCATTGACCAAATTGGGCTATTGAAGGGGAAGACAATAGGAATAATGGCCTCTTTATTCAGTAGGCCTTGTATAATGGGTCTTAATTCCTATAGGCCACTTTTTAATCATATTGGGCCATATTAACTATTTTAACTATGGGTGGATGGTCCTTTGTGTATGATTTGTCAAGCTTATTGTAAGTGCCAAATAATTCTATTTCAGTCTACTATTTTTTTAAAGATCTTATTTATTTGTGTGAGAGAGAGCAGAAGTGGGGGGAGGGGGGGGGGGGGGGGAGAAGCAGACTCCCCACTGAGCAGGGAGCCTGATGCGGGACTCGATCCCAGGAAGGTATCATGACCTGAGCCGTAGGCAGCTTAACCCACTGAGCCACTCAGGCGCCCTCAGTCTATTAGTCTTTTAAGTCAGAGCATCAATGTCCACTATGGGATATTTTAGGCCAGGGAGCACTATGACCATGAGGAATTTAGGCAAGTTAAGAGTTACAGTGGTTAAAGTGAAGCATACTCTATTTTATGTTTGGTAATTCCCCTCAGGGGTACCTTGTTTCTATTTAGTGGGATCTTCAGGTATAATTATAACTAGAGACCCAGTATTGATTAAGTCTATGAAGATTTGCCAAGTGGTACATCTTGATAGATGTTAAAATTAATTTAGAACCTAAGTTGTAAAGCAAAAGCCGTTTGATACCCTGTTTACCTTTCTATTGCATAAATTGTTTTTAGCAAATTTTAGATTTCTAACTGTGGTAAAACCATGGACCTCCATTTTAGTTTCTGTTTTCTTTCCCTTTATCAAGGTTTTTGTTTGTTTGTTTGTTTATTTATTGCCATTACTGGACGTACTTTGAGGGGACAGAGGTTCTCTCTGCCCTGCTTGTATTTATAAGTTTGTTCCTCCAGAGAGTCTCAATTCAGTGCCACCAGGGTTAAGGGCCCCTCCCATGGTGATTATTGATTTACTCAGTTTAAGGACCTTGGGCTTAAGTCATGTTTGAATTAACCTCTTGGTATATTGACAAGCCATGGCACTCAACTGAACCAGTCTTTGTTGTTCCCTTTTGCATTTGTCCAATAGGGTAATGGTGTCCTCTGGACCTTTTCAAAAGGTTGAAATAAAGCATCCACAGCTGATTTTCATAAGGCCTGTGCTACTGTACGCTGCAGTGTTCCTCTGTAACCATAAGGATCAAGATGTTCTTTGGTGACATAGCAGCAGAAGCAGTAGCAAATGCATTCAATAGGGTCCTAGTAAGCCATCTGATTTTCAGAGTGTGGACTTCAGCATGCCACATGCTGACTACTCTTCTTCGCATTACCAACCACCTAATGGGCCCACATATTGTACAGCATCTAGTTTTTCTCCTAAACACTCTATAAAATGAGGGCCAATCCTCATTAAGACATACAATCAGTGGTCATAGGGTAAAAGTCATTTCCCTGAGCCTAGCACCAGCCATGCCTTATGCTAGAATCAAAACACATGATTCAATATTAAACACACAGATAGACCCTGGCTGATAGACACAACCCAGAGCTACTTTAAGGAGGATCCCAAACCCATACTCCTATCCTTAAATGTCACTTACTGAAACTTCTGCTTTGGGTTGGTTAGATCTGTAACAGGCTCAGTAGGACTTGGCAAATACAGTATAGCGCAGCATCACACATAGCACAAGTTGGACAGCAAGTAGTAGCCAGGCTCAAAGTGCACCCTGGCCAGCAGACAGCAAGCCAAAAGCAAGAGAAGATAGACCCCACAGATGGTGATGGTTATTGCCTCAACATCCTACTCACAGTACCAGTCGTCTTGTAGTTTCCCTGCCACGTATACACTAAAAAGTTATGAAAAGGTTTATAACTCATATAATGAGGTTTTCTGGGGAGAGCAAGACTGAATCCCAAGCCAGTCTGAAATGGCTTGAGTAAAGGGAGAGGCAAGTGGCTTTGGTTTTGATGGTGGTTAGGTGATAAGCCCGAGATGGGCTTTATTGTGCTATGATTTGCATGGTTTGAACTTCCCTGTCAGCACCATGAGAAGGAGTGCCCTGGCCTTTCTTAATAGTTTGCCCTGATGTGGGGCAAAAAAGGAAAAAGAAGGAGGGATGGGGCTCAAAAACTACCATTGATAATACGTCAAAAATGATGTCAGGGGGGCGCCTGGGTGGCTCAGTTGGTTAAGCGACTGCCTTCGGCTCAGGTCATGATCCTGGAGTCCCGGGATCGAGTCCCACATCGGACTCCCTGCTCAGCAGGGAATCTGCTTCTCCCTCTGCCCCTCTTCCCTCTCGTGCTCTCTATCTCTCATTCTCTCTCTCTCAAATAAATAAATAAAATCTTAAAAAAAAAAAAAATGATGTCAGACTCTATTGTAATTTCCATCCCTAAAAATAAATCCCAGCACTACCAGTAGAAGGCAGTTGAAGCTTGCAAGCTAAACAAAAAGCCTAGAATGAAAAGGAAAATGTGCAGAAGCTTTTTATTTTTTATTTTTAAGTCCCAGTAGTTTATTTTTGCTTTTGTTACCCTTGCCTCAGGATACAAATCTAGAATGAAGGTGCTATGGCCAATGTCAGAGAAGTTACTGCTTATGTTATCTTCTAGGATTTTTTATGGTTTCGGGTCTCACATTTAGGTTCTTAATCCATTTTGAATTTATGTTTGTGTATAGTATAAGAAAGTGGTCCAGTTTTATTCTTTTGCATGTAGCTGTTCAGTTTTCCCAGCACCATTTTTGAGGATACTGTCTTTTTCCCATTGGATATTCTTTCCTGCTTTGTTGAAAGTTCATTGACTATATAGTTGTGGGTTCGTTTCCAGGTTTTCTCTTCTTTTCCATAGATCTATGTGTCTGTTTTTATGCCAGTACCATACTATTTAGATTACTACAGCTTTGTAATATAACTTGAAATCTGGAATTGTGATGCCACCAGCTCTGCATTTCTTGTTCAAGATTGCTTTGGCTATTCAGGGTCTTTTATGGTTCCATACAAATTTTAGGATTGTTTGTTGTAGCTCTGTGAAAAATGCTGTTGGTATTTTGATAGGGACTTCATGAAATGTGTAGATTTCTTTGGATAGTATGGACATTTTAACAATATTTATTCTTCTAATCCATGAGCATGGATTGTCTTTCCATTTGTTTGTGTCCTCTTCAATTTCTTTCATCAGCATTTTATAGTTTTCGGGTATGGTTCTCCCAACTCTGTTAGGTTTATTCCTAGGTATCTGCACAGCAAAGGAAACAATCAACAAAACTAAAAGGCAACCTCTGGAATGGGAGCAGATATTTGCAAATAACATCTGATAAAGGGTTAGTATCCAAAATATATAAAGAATTTGTAAAACTCAACACTGAAAATATGAATAATTCAATTAAAAAATAGGTAGAAGACATGAATAAACATTTTTGCAAAGAAGACATACCAAAGGGCAACACACACTTGAAAGGTGCTCAACCACTGATCATCAGGGAAATAACAAATCAAAGCTACAATGAAATATCATCTTACACCTGTCAGAATGGTAAAATCAACAACACAAAAAACACCAGGTGTTGGTGAGGATGTAGAGGACGAGGAATCCTGTTGTACTGTTGATGGGAATGCAAACTGGTTCAGCTACTCTGGAAAACAATATGGAGTTTCCTCAAAACGTTAAAAATAGAACTACTGTATGATCCAACAATTGCACTACTAGGTATTTATCCAAAGAATACAAAAATGCTAATTCATTTTTGATGTTAATGAATGCTAATGCACCCTGATGTTCATATCAGCATTATCCATAATAGACAAATTATGGAAACAGCCCAAGGGTCCATCGAGTGATGAATCAAGAAAGAAGATGTGGTGTATATTTCACTCATATGTGGAATTTAAGAAACAAAACAAATGAGCAAAGGGGAAAAAAAGAGGGGCAAACCACGAAACAGACTCTTCACTATAGAGAACAAACTGACATTTACCAGAATGCAGGTGGGTGGGGGATGGGTAAAATAGGTGTTGGGAATAAGGAGTGCACTTGTTGTGATGAATACCAGGTGTTGTTGAAGTGTTGAATCACTGTTATACACCTGAAACTAATATTAGTCTGTACTGTATGTTATCTAACTGGAATTTAAATAAAATCTTAAGTTAAAATATTCAGTTTTTTAAAAACTAGTGTTTTAATGTACTGATACTAATAATCTCAGATTTTTTATTAAATTCATTCACCTTTTTTGCCATTATGCTGAAAATTAAAATGTGGTGATACTTATTTACCTTCTACTATGTAATTCTCTTTTTAGGAGTCCTATGTTGCATTAATATCATGTTTTATCTTGAAAACACATGTTTTCATTTGTAAATATTTCGTATCTATCTTAAAATAAAGCCAAATATTGCTTCAAAGAAGCCAAGACCTCTGGTCTGCATGGAATGTATTCTATACTACAAACTAGTACAGTATAGTATAGTATTATGTGCTAACTTTTTATTCTGTGTTTCATATTTTCTTCTGTAAATTGATCCATCCAACAAAATGTTTTTAATCTATGAGATAGATGTTGAGTGAGGTGCTGAGGGTACAAAGCTGAATAAGGCATGGTCCCTTCTCTCAAAGAGCTCACAGTCTGATGGGGGACATATATGTCTGCAATTGCACTATGGTATGATAATTGCCATATTAGAACTATTCACGTGGTGCTAGGAATAATAATTATAAGGATAATAATCTTTACTATCCTCCTCACCAGGAGGGGAATAAACTGAGAGCAACCATATTAAAATACTTTGGGATGTATAAAGCTAAACACAAGTACAAACAAATACCCTGCATCCTTTCATCTAATTTATTCAGTTTGAGCTTAAGTAGTTAGAGATTTTGGTACTCTTAAAATGTATTTTTGGAATTTGAATTACTTTGGGGCAGTATTTAATGTATTTCTAATTAAGATTCAATTTTAGTTTCCAGTGTTACATTCTCCAGATTATGGAACTTGTGTGTTCCTCTTAGCATAATGGCTGAACGCTGCTGCAGCAAATGACACAACTGTGCAGAGTATAACACTATAAAATTATGGTTTCTAAAGACCTCACCTGGGCCGTTAGCATACCCTTTAGTGATTCTTAGGACACCATTTAGCAATTCTTGTATGTATCCCTCATTATTCCCCTCTCCTCTTAGCAGTGGCTGCCATTGCAAAGTTTACTACCTTTCCCATGACCACTGCTCCGTGCATTCTCTTTGATATGACCCCTGCTAGCCTCATCAGTCTTACCTCCCCATTCCTTAAGACACAGTTTTGCTCTATCCCTATCTAACTATTGAGTGGCCCATGTTGCTTTAGGTCTCTGTACCTTTGCACCTCTGCCTGGAATCTACCCCTAACACCAAACTTAACTTCTGCTTTTGTCAGGACTCAGCTCCAATATCTCAACTCTGCGAGGCCTTCTTTGACAACCCAAGCATAGCTGGTGACTCCATCCTTTGCACCACCACTAGACATAGTATTCTCTGCTACTATAGACTATATTATACTCCATTGCCCTTGTTTAGTTTTACAATTATCTCCTCTAATAAACTGGGAAGTCCTAGGGAGCAGGTACTATCTCATTTATTTTTGAATACCCAGCTCCTATTATAGTGCCTGGCACAAATACTTTCTGAGGGAGGAAAGGGAAGAAAGCAACATAAATATTAGAAGTATACAGCTTCTTTGAGAACACAAAACCACTTTTTAAATTACTTTCAAACTTTTAAGTTAATTTTCAATGGTATATCCCTGTTTCCTTTCTCTCTCAACTTTCAGGAAAATTTCTTTCCATTTAATAGATGCTGAAAAGTTTTTTTTTTTTAAGGAACTTTAACAAAGACATCTGTCTGACAGCTGTATACCATCTGTGCTTTCAGGCCTGGATAAAAACATCTGGCTACTTGAGAGTAGAAGCTCTGTGCTAAAGGAGTTTTCCAGCATGGTGGTGATTAGTATTCTACAAATATGCCTTGCATTGTCCCACTTTGACATGATAATGTATACAATTTGTCCCTCTAAATTGTGAAGTTTCTTTTCGCTTGTGTACCACAATGAAGGTAAAAAAAAAAATGTATTCACATTTTGCTACATTTGCCCATAAAGATTGCTTTTATAGGAAAACATCACAGTAAAATTAGGTGATTAATGCAGAGGAGTATGTGCATGTGTACCCACTCATTTATGCTGTTAGGCAACAACTTATACTACACAGAAATTTCTCTTCAAACAAAATGAAGTCCAAACATCCTTTTCTTTATTTCTCTGATTTGGAAATACCTCAGAGAGTATTTCCAAAAAAAAAATACTTGGAATAAATGGAGTATAAAAGACCTTATTTTCTATGTCAAAATGCCCGCAGTGCTATCTAGCTATATTTAACTCTCCTTGATAAGCCTCCTCTAAACTTGTACAGACCAATTCTGAAAAACATCTTATTAGTTATCATGATTAGCATCACACACACACACACACACACACACACACACACACACACACACTGTTTATTCCAAATGTTCTGCCTTTAATAAAACTGTGAGTGGCTATCAATAATGATGGCATTTGAATTTCCAAAACTATGTTCAAATACCATTATATCTCAGATTTCACAAGTGTGATCCAGGTTCATCCAATATCACTTATGTTATCGTCTGTAATCAAGGAATAGGGGCACCTGGGTGGCTCAGTTGGTTAAATGTCAGACTCTTGATTTCCGCTCAGGTCATGATCTCAGGGTTGTGAGATCGAGCCCCATATCACGCTCCACACAGGGCATGGAGCCTGCTTAAGATTCTCCCTCTCCCTCTCCCTCTGCCCCTCCCACCTCTCTCTCTCTCTCTCTCTCTCTCTCTCTCTATATATATATA